>NC_041724.1:7538813-8138813 GCF_900700375.1 Denticeps clupeoides
GTGATGACTCCCGAGTTTCCTAAAGCAGTGCATGCGGTCCCGTACGCCAGGCCAGGCATGGCCATGAACGTCAGCCTAACCGATCTCTCCTGATTGATAAGAACCTTTCGAGTGCCTTACACAGTGATTTCAATAGAGCACTTTTCTTTATTTCCCCTCTCTCCTCCTCAATGTCCCCTTCTCTCGCTGGCGGTTCTTTTCATCCCTCCCGCTCCCATTTGGTTGAAAGGTCTGCCAAGGCTTTGTCTGATTCCGCAAAGACGTTTATTTTCTTTTTAACAAAAGACTCACTCCCTCTTAATGGAATTACATCTCCAAAACACAAAGGGATGTTTTTTTTTTTTTCTCAAGCTGATGATATCAATTCTGGTCCCTTTTTTCGTTCTTCCCTTTTTTCCCCCCTAGTTTCAGACAAAGTTTGACTGACTGACGGGTACTGCTGCTCATTTGGTGAAAAGCTTTGGGAACTGCAGGGAGGGGAAATAATCGTCAAGACAACATGTCTGTTTCCATAGCTACCGTCACACGATTCTGGATTCCATTTTTACCGAAGCACACATCATCTGCAACAAGATAAGACGTGTTTTTTTTGTTTTGTTTTTTTGTTTTTTTATCAAATACTGAAATAATGTACAAAAATATTTTTATGTATTTTCACAAACAAATGGCTTTTAAATAATTGCTTACACACTGGTTGGAAATGTATAAATATCTTAATATATACATGCTTACATTGGCAGAAAATCGAATGCTTTGCTTCTAGAAATACATTTTTTTTAAAGCCAAATATGTTGCTTATGGGGGTGAAAAATTAAAGTCATGTAATTTATTACTATTTTCCTGTATAGCTTATACTTTTGAAATTGGTGTTGATTATATCTAAAAAAAGAGGTTTTCAATGCTCAGCAAAATACTTTTTTTCCTTGTAAAAGTGGTTCAGCAATATATAATTTTAATTTAATTTACTTGTTCAGCTTTTTTGTTGTTTGTGTTTTATTTGTCAAGGATCAGAGTAGCACTATTATTATCATTTAGACGGTTTACATACTATGAATGCAAAAAAAAAAAGTTAAAATATTCAGTACTTATTGTATTATCGCATATGTTTTGATGTGAAATGGTTAGACACATACTCATCACAAATGATCTACAGTACTTTGGATGCCAAATAATCGACCGTGCCAAAATTAGACATTGATATAGTCTTTCTATAACCAGTCATCATGTCATCAAAGTGAATGTAGTCTATACATTCTGTAAGGTTTGTAACTATATGTAACTATATGATGGGTGGTATACAGTGGTTTTCAAAAAACACGTTTCTTTTTTTAGTATTTTGTATTCCTTTCGCATTGAACTTATTATTGATTAGTGTGTGATTAGCAGCATGTTGCATTTTTGTTTCTTTCTCTTTGACCGTGATATTTATTACTTGCTATTATTAATACTTTCACAACTGAAGCATAGCCTTTGTGTGATTTGGCTACTAAACATAGTTATTCCAAATTAATTCCGAATTTGTTACAGTGAGTAGCATATGGTGACTGATATGGGTAGTGATTATATTGTAATTGCTTATAAGTCATCAAAATTGCCAAGTATATTCCTAGTGAAATTGTCAATAAGAAATTAACATACATTCAAAACTCTTTAACATTCCCAAAACTTTCCAGAAAGAGGCCCTGAACAAGAGCCCACTTTCGACATGCACTTGGCTACTGTTTTAACTGCAGTGTTGTCTGTTTGATTTTTAAAATCTGTTGCTGATAGTTTTATATGGTATTCGGTTATCCTTCAGGCACATGCAGAAACAGGGGCTCACATGTGATGACCTCATCATGCTCATGTTTTGTTATGAACTGTATGTATTCTAATCAATACCCCGGAAATTCAACACAATGTTCTCTGACATTTTGTAAATGAATGTGTGCTGACCTGCTTCTTTTTTGGGATTCTTTCTAAATAAAAAGTGGCAAATATCTTGTAATCTGACAACTTTTTTTAATTTGTTGCAGACCAAATATGTAGTACTTTTTCTACCGTATTTGGTTGAACTGACCATGGAGAGTCGACTTTAGCATTTTGAAGTCATGTTAGTATCCCATTCACCAAACACAGTGATAATTTAATCAATATTCAAATAACTAAACTATTTATAGATGTATGCATTGTTTTGGTGGCATATTTCCCACAGGACATTGTGGCCAAAGGGGTTTTCAAAAGAAAACATATTTCTCTATTTTAATTTGTCCCTCATGTGTATTAGAGAGTGCTCAGAATTTTCATTTGGGCACTAATTTATGTATTCTCACCTTGAGTTTCATCACAAACTGGTTTATCAGGTGGGTGCAATGGACATGTGGTTCCACACTTAAAGCTAATTATTTAGGATGGCTTTGTGAGAATCGGTTGTTATAAATTTCAGCTTTGTAATTGCCCGATCATGAGATTTCTGAGGTGATCATACCAGAGACCCCCTAAAGTAGACCGCACAGGCAGAAATGCTAACATCTCATTGATATTCCCCACAAAGTGTAAAACTAATTTGATCTATTGAGCAATGCTGAGTTTGTGCCTGTGCTTAAATGGGGTCATTATAGGTGGGGGGAGGTTGACAGAGAGAGGGAGAGAGAGAGAGAGAGAAAGAGAGAAAATGGTCCCGGTGCTCCTTGCCCTTGCTGATACTCCTGCGTTAGTGTTAATGAATGTCACACATGTCTGAGACGACAGCAGCCCACCTTCTGCTCTGCCCAGATAATCCTCTCTTCACCACCTCTTCCCATATGTTGGCCAACAATTCTTGAGACATTAATTTTCCGTTTCACCTCAAAGTTAATTAAGGTATATTAAAATCATGTTGCGGCTCGTTTTCCACTCCCGTCTGGAGTGATTACAATAAATTGGACATTCTGTATACAAAGGGCTGTTACTTGCTATAAATACATTAATGGCTCAGAATAAAGATCTTGGTTCCTGTTTTTCCTAAAGGAAAACAAATCTGGACCATATGAAAAAAGCTGCTTTATTTCAAAACCAGAAAAAAATCCAACATGATATTAAATGCATGTGATTCTCCATGTATTTCTATTGTATTTTTCATTCTGCTTTGTGATGCAAAAAGTTGGGTGAGTTCATGATGACCTGATGACGTGTCGTTGTTGCCCAAAGGACCTGAGTGCATTGGATGTGTTTAATGTAATGTATCTGATACTTTATTAAAAACAGATGAGAGAAATTGACCTGGGGCTTCACAGCTATATGAAACTTCATCCTAGCTGGCTTCTTCTCACCAGGGTGGCCTCTGATTGTCATGTTATTGCATTTATTTTTTTCCATCTTTCCAGTTTTCTACACCCCAACAAGTTATGCATTACATCAGGGAGTAAAAACATGTCTTAATTAGGGGTTACTCAACCAAGTCTCAATGTCTTTAACATCCACGGAAGGATGAGGACAATCGCAATTGATTGAATCTCCTTTTGCTGTGTTTTATAACATCACCATGTTGGACAAATAGAATGAATGTTCTACTCAGTTCACAGTGTGATACCATATCAGACACAAAACACAGAGGTGACCATTCTATAAAGATAATGAAAGGGAAGCACCACAGCAAATTTAATAAAAGAGGACAAATGAAGAAATGCATCTCCAAGCAGGCTGAATTTTAACTAGAGTATATGCTTCTTATTACAAAACTATTGCTGTGATAAGCATGGATTTATAAACCTTAATACATGGTAAAATATAATACTTCCCCATTAGAGTGGCTATTACAGAACTAGTGCCCCAGTGTGTGAGAAGGAGGTGTCTGGGATGTACGGAACCCACTGACTAAGAGTGGCCAGATTGGGATGTGTCAATATATTCATTGATAATGTCTTCACACTGGCTGAGACTAATAATGACAGAAGGACCCCAGGGACGAGCGCATGTCTGTCCACATCAATATCCTAGCTGGTGTCATCTTTTATCTCTCCTCTGCCGCTTTTAATGAAAGGCCAGCGATTGTCGTTGCCTTCATTAAAATGCGGAACTGTGGGCAGCCAAAGTCTCTTTTTTCTTTTCTTTTTTTTTTTATCCACGCAAAATGAAAAGAGCTTATTTGGACAGAATACAGTAGCACTGTGGAGAATTGGGGGGCTTAATTGCACTTTTGTGTACATAAATCTTAATTAAACACATGCTACACACGCGCTACATTCAAAAAGCATTATACTAAAAAATTGGTTATTTTGTGAGTTTTGCTGTGGTTACAATGCACTTCTGTCTATACTTTCATGCAGACATGTTCTGTATTAATATGGTTTTCAGAGTAGTGACTAACAACAGAGAAAACATTTTGTTGTGAAATGTTCTGGCTAAATATTAGCATGCTAACATTAGCTCAGAAACTCCTCTAATTCATATACGCCATTTTCGTGTACTATAGGAAAAAGACAAAGCATATTCACATAGACGGGAATACAGTCATGTTTAAAATGCTTGTTTGAACAAATTTCCTGGTGAAGTGCCATAGTGCTGGCAATCGATGCAATACCAGAACCGATATCAAACTCACTTCTTCACAGTCTTCTTGTCACATAGCCTCAAGGCTCACTGGCTGAGGTTGGAGTTCCATAGGTCTTTCCCACCAAATCAATAGCAAACTTATTTACTGCTTTAATTCAGTAATGCTGAGGCAAACATGCTTTCTTCTATCACATACAAAGATGTCGCCCATGCAAGTGTGTAAGTGGTACAGGACTGCTGAGATGCTTGATTTAAGTAGGGCGCTAGTGTTATGACGTGACCTCAATCTAAACCCTTCCCTACTACACCCTGCAATCCATAGAATCCATTGACTGACAGTGCTTGGGATGCAAGATGACCTTGTGGCTTTTCAGTGGTTTCACATTAGTGTCTGTGGAGAGACCATTGTCATACTCAAGAGGAAACTTGCTGTTGGTTTATCAGGTCAGTGGTCATTGTGACATAATAAGAACATGTGAAGCTGGGGTCCATTAATTTTTTAGTTTCTAATCAACATCCTAACACAACATTCACCACATCCTAACACATATGGGCATTTTAGAGGTTGACACACAAAATACAAAAGACTTTATTCGACTATGAGATTCTGTGATGGGGACGCTGTAAATCTCTGGCTCAGTTGCCATGGAAACAGTACTAAGCAGACATTTTTCCCTGTAAAAAAAAATCAGGTTGTGATTTTAAACCATGGTACAATAAATGGAAATGCAATTGTCACAAAAAACAAACTCAACATCCACCTTTGAGTAAAGGCAAGCAGTCAAAACGTGTTTTTTTTTCTTTGCAACCACCTCTGACGATTTCAGACGATGCCAGTTAAGATTCTGTTATTTACTTTCATTATTTGTAATGAGGCACATGTTCACTTGCAAGCCTCCCAGAGCACAAGTTAGGGTATCTTAGTCATTAACTCCTATTGATCCAGAAAACAGTCAAGAGCTCTACATTTGAAATCAAGCTCGACAAACACGGAAGAAACGTTCCGAACAATGTGTTCTGCCAGACATTTTTAATGACCATCAAGAGAGGAGATTGGGGTGAGTGAGTGCAGGTGGGATTTTTTTTAGCTGCCCCTTGCTGAATTCTTGATTCATGCTTGACAGACATTTGTTGTTTGAGTACAGATGAAATCTTTTTCATTATTCTCAAATTTTTTTTTTCTGAAATGTACTCATGATTGGCACAAAGCTAAATTGAAAGTTGTGGCATTCTAATGACGTTGTCTTTCTTTCTGGACTATAGGTCGATTTTCCTCTAAAACGGGTTTTTGGTTATCTGCAATTCGGCTGTCCACTCGGAGACGGAGAGCACAGCTGTTGTGATCCCCCTCTTCACCTGCAAGTGCCGCTGTAACTCCCCGCTCTTGGGTCCTCCTGAGTAGGGTCTTGGGTCCTCATCTTGTAGTTCTTTCATGAGATTCTGCAGCCTCTGCAGCACAACGTTGAACATGTCATCCACCATTGTTGTATGTATGACGCATCCGGGGTTACGGGTCAGGTTGGGCTAATGCGTCAGGGATGTGAAGCGGAAACAGAGCTGTTTCAGGCCGAATGCGATGTGCGCTTTTGCTTTGATCTGAAACTCAAAACTTGTACGGCTTGCGAAGCAAAAAAAGAGTGGTTTTGCTGCGGCCCTGTGTGCGCGTTCAGAGTTCATGCCCGTTTTTCTTGCTGAGCCCCACGTTAATGCAGGGCGTTCAACTGTGTTTTTAGAGAAATTGCAAACCTTTCAGCGGCTCTATTTCTGCTTCAGCTCCACCACACGTCCCTGATATATTAGCCCAACCTGACCCGTAAATGCGTCATACATACAACAATGGCGGATTGTTGAAACCTTTTCAGAAAATAGCCGTGTGGACGCAAAGCCATATCAGACCGAAATTTTACAGTTTCAGAGAAAAACATTTACGTGTTGACGGATTGATGATGACACCCAATTTTGTCTGACTCAGCCACCTTGCACCCCGAATACAAGATACCAATTTACTGAACAAACTTACTAAAAATGTCATAGTTGCACGAGTCATTAAGAACAAAAAAAATCTGCTCAGTTTTTTTCTGAATTAACAACATAATGGAATCATGTGAGAACCTCTCATTTAGCCTACCAACACTAATATTGCATGCTTGATGGATATAAGATGTTTAATCTGAAATGCACTCTGACTGGCTGTGTTAAGATTCAAGAGACAATCAGGCAATTACTAAAACAGAGTGCAGTTGAAGATCAGATGTTGCACTGCAGTTGCACTCCTGCTGTCAGAAGTGCCCATTCTGTGCATCATGTTGGCTTTTCATATGAACATCTGCTAACAGGTAGGACATGTATGTCAAACATGCTAAACGAAAGCTTCTGACAGGATTCACAGTAAGTAGTTTAGTAATTTACAAGATATGTTCCTCAAATTAATGCATTCCACGCAAAACCATACCAGAGCATACCTTCAAAATGCCTTTTTTTTTTCAAAATGCACTTCAACTGCATTTGCAAGACTGCAAGACTGATTGTCCTCACATTTCTATGTGTATTCAAACTCTGGTCAGTGGTGGCCTAGTAAAGACAGCAGCTTGTAACTGAAGGGTTGCGGGTTCAAATCCCAAACCGCCAAGGTACCAACTTTCATTGTGTGCACTGTCTGCTGTGTATCACAATGACAAATGACACTTCACTTTCTTAAAGTATCACAATGACAAATGACACTTCACTTTGCCACTGTCTTAAAGTCTAGTCATACAACCTCTTTGAAACACATGTGTAGCATGCTGTTCAATTTGTAAACCTTATAACATTTCAGGTCTGTTTTTTTCTAATAAAGCATTCTGTACCTATACTTCTGCTTCCCGATCTATTTTCATCATACATTCAGTTGTAATATATTTTTTTCTTTTAATAATATTGTTTTTTCTTTTTATTGTGTCCATTGTTTAGCTGATAAATGAGTATAGCAGGAGCCACTATAGTGTTTGTCTCTCTGTCGGATCGTGTCTGCTTTTACGTGTTGCATGTTAGTGATAGTAGAAATGGATAACAGGAATTTATTCATTTGCCAAAAACAACCCTTTGAATGTACAGTGCTCACAGAACACCTTAAAACTGTCATTATTGACACCACATAAAAAGACTTTAAGAGACACATTGATTGAATGCAAATGTGGTTGAGGGCAAATTCCTGATCGGGCCAACAAAAACAGCTGTTAATGCCCATGACCATCTGTTACACATGCAAGATTTTTCACTTTTCCTCCCAGTTTGCATAAATCCTTTCCACAAAATAGCCATTGTGATGAAACAGTCGATGGAATGAAAAAGGTTGAGATGGACTTTGTGTACATTTTAAATGGCAACATGTTCAAACAAATACATGCACGTGTCATATAAAGAGGCATCAAGAAATACCGTGTTCACAACATCATATACACTTAATGACAAAATTCCGTCAAGAAGTGTTATTATTATTTTTAGATGATTCACAGACGAGGACGAAGGTGCAGACGGAAGCCTAGATTGTTTTGTCTACAACACAAGGAGTGTCTGCATGTTACACTGTATTTTAATTAGGCTGTCCCATTTCAACAGTACTGCAATCCAAAATTGTGAATTAATTTCTGAGTTGACATGACAAACAATGGTGCACTGTATTTAATAACATGCTCAAACAAACATTTATAATGTTTGCATCAGTGACCACATCATTTATAAAGGGAATAATGGGCATTTTGAGCCATGTTCAGATACAGTAGAAGCCCTCCCATTGCACAGGATAATTTGCCTCCATATGGCAGCAATCAACGTTATTCTGATTAGTCCAATGAAGAAAACTGTTCATGCAGGATGTCCCTGAGGGCTCCTGAGAGAAAAATTTTAATGTTTAGTGCAGTGACACAGCCCCAGGTGAACACAGTGAATTGTGTTCTAGTATTAAGGGCCACTAAAGGTGCTTGGGTTTGAGCGTATCTGAATGTGTGCCTTGTGACAACTCTCTGACCTCTGGTTTGTCTTTATAAATGGAATACCATGTCCGTAAGCCTCAGGGAAGGTCGTACCAGTACCTCATTGCATTCCATTTTGACATACATGAAATTCCTAAAAGGCCTGGTGTATCCAAATAAACTAAAAAACGATAAAGAGACGAAAAAGGGATACGTAATATCTTTCATTCTTGTTTTCTTCCATCAGTGAGCCTCCCTTCTTATCTGGGTTATGTGAGGGTCCCTGGGTGACTCTTGACATATGGTGCAACTGGTGTGGATGTTTGTTGCCAGGGCTGAACAGAAGGCCTGTTCCCTTGCAGGACGGCAGATACACAGAGACACAGAAGCTGTGAGGACAACCAGTCAGCCTTTTGGCCATTTTTGGCCATTGCCTAGCTACCATGGCTACTGAACTGATCACCTAACTGATCACCATTGCTCCCTGAATGCCTCTCATGAGTGCCCACTGCTCGCTCAGGGGATGGGTTAAATGCTGAGACCACATTTCCCTGTGTGCTGTGCTGTGGTGTTTCTAATCACTTTCATACATACATACATATATATACATACACCAGGATCACATCAGTGAAGTGGACTGACAATGGAAATTGTGCAGTACTCTGTTTACAAGCTGGCACAGTTCAGAAGGTGCCACTCTGAAGCATGTGAGGAGCTGTGGAGGGGTCGAGACATGTGAAGGCCCAGCTGTGCTACAGCGATGAGCCTCCCCTGCCACCCCCTCATGCAGTGCTGAGCCCAGCAGGCTGCTTATTTATTGATGGGAGCATTATTAATCTTGATGCTGAAATGACGGCGACTGCGGCGCTCGTTCAAAATCAAGGAAAATAGCATGTCATGATCATTTGCAGTGTAGAGTTGAGGTAAAATAATTAGACATTACTCTTGATTTCTCCATAAAAATGACCATTAACAACAAATGTTGGAACAAATTGGAAACAAATACTCTACAAATAACAATGTCCGATAAAGGTTTATTTGAATATTTTATTGATAAGCCGAGTTTAAATAAAAAATCAAGACATTCAAAATGATTAGCCCTCTGAGCATTAATAATCAATAGTGTAGCCTTTCTGAGCCCAAACTGACAGTTTGTTATTGGGTTGGAACTGGTCTCCTGAGGGATTTTGGCCGATTCATCCATTGCAAAATGGTACAAACAGCATGGACAATCGCCCACCACAGTTTCCCAGTAGACTCTGTGCAGGCCACTCCAGGATTTTGGTTTTGGTATCCTTGAGGAACTGTTAGATTAATTTTGATGAATGCTTTGAGTCACTGTCTTGTTGGAAGACACAGCGACAACCTAAGCCTAGACTATGAGCAGATATTTTGCATATTCATATTGCATATGTCAGCATAATTTTCTTTTTTCATGATGCCATGCACCCGAACAAGGCTCCCTGTGCCTGAGGCTGCAGCATGATGCTCCCTCCACCATGTTTGACAGTGCAAACTGTGTTCCTGGGGTCTCTTCCTTTCTTCACCAAACACAAGCAACATCAATGTGCCCAAACATTGGCAGGGCAGTGGTGGCCTAGCGGTTAAGGAAGCGGCCCCGTAATCAGAAGGTTGCAGGTTCGAATCCCGATCCGCCAAGGTACCACTGAGGTGCCACTGAGCAAAGCACCGTCCCCACACACTGCTCATGGCTGCCCACTGCTCACTCAGGGTGATGGGTTAAATGCAGAGGACAAATTTCACTGTGTGCACCGTGTGCTGTGCTGCTGTGTATCACATGTGACAATCACTTCACTTTATTATTATAAACATTTCCAGTTTAGTCTCATCACACAAAAGCACAGACTTCCAAAACTCATTTTAACCTTGCAAATGTTCATGGGCAAGCCTTATGTGCCTCTCTGTGAGGGTTCATCTGAGATGATGCCCACCTTGGCTTGCGTTCCTGGCTGACACCTTTGACTGTTTTCCTCTCAAAATCATGTGAAAAATCATGTGCAAAATCATGCACTGTGAATGATTTGAAAATGTTTGGAGATGGCAGTACAGCCCTCCCCCTTAGCATGAGCCTCTACTAACTTCTTTCTGTGCTCCAGACTGATTTCCGTTGTCTTTGGCATGGTGAGAGTAGTATCTCTTATGTTGTGTCGTGTTCCTTGTTGTCTTTTTATGCTGAATGAATTTTGTCAGAAAACCAATTCAAAGCTTAAAAATGTATTTTTTATTATATAATGTACCAAGAGCTACTAAATAGTTACATCAGTGCCGCAAACAACTCAACCTCTGAAGATGTGGTATCTGGCACCAAATCATTCATAGCAGATCCTTTAAGTCCTGTCATTTGTATTGTGTTGCCTCCATGTATCAGCCTTGGATCACCAGCACATCCCACAGATGCTCATTTGGATTGAGCACTCTAGAATTTAGAAGCCAAATCTACATCTTCAACTTGCTGCTGTTTTCCTCAAACCATTCTTGAATCACTGAGCAGTATTAGGGTTGGTGATACATGCCAAAGTAATATGGCATTGAATGCAAGACCAAAGGTTTTCCAAAGCACCACACTGCCTCTGCTGACACGCCTTCTTCCCATAGTTCATCTGGGTATCCTGTTTTACCCAGGGACATATTACCTTTGGTACACATTACCATCTGAACCAGTATTTCATTACTGAACAACATGAATTATTTTTGATAGGTCCTGAGCATTGCAGAATGGGAACATAATAAACCAAGCTGCAATTTTGTCGATGCTATGAACCAGCCAAGCTTGTTCAAACTGTGATGCTCATATTATATATAATCATGTGACACAATTTCCTAACACGTAAAAAAAAGCTATACTATGTGTAGCTTCATAAAACAGAAGTAAGAGAAGATAATCATAAAAGAAATTAAATAGCTCGACTGAGAAATACAGTAGAAAAACAGAAACAGAAGGCAGTGCAAGTAGAGTGACTGAACGTAAACTCTGTCTCTATAAAAATATTCCTACAATGCATCTGGAAAGTATTCACAGCATATCATCACAGCATATCAGAAGGTTGCCGGTTCAAAACCCAAACCGCAGGGGTGCCACTGATTTTCCACTGAGCAAAGCACCGTCCCCACACACTGCTCCCCAGGCGCCTGTCATGGCTGCCCACTGCTCACCAAGGGTGATGGTTAAAAGCAGAGGACACCTTGCCTTTCCTAATCACATTTTGCTTGCTGTGTATCATAATTAGAAAAATAATCTCTTTCAACACTTTCATAGTTTAAAAAAGCATTCCCGTGAAGAAAATATTTTTTTTTGAGTGGTAGCAGCCTCGTGGGTAACATACTCACCCATAAACCAGAAGACCACAGGTTCAAACCCCACTTACTAAGAAGACACTAGTAGTGTAAGTCTTACTAGTAAGATACTTAACCCTGAGTTGCTCCAGAGAAACTTTCCCTATAAATAAATGCTGCTAAATGCTGTAAATGTGCACCATGAGCCTAGCAAGACCAGGGCCTGTCATTTTGAGCGTTTGGAACGTTTCTGGCTGATGTAAGTTCATTTGTCTGACCGTTGCCTCCTTTACCCTCACTTCTTTCTACCCTCACTGTCTGTGCTTCCCTTCGTCTGAGGCTCGGAGTGAAAGACCACATGTACTTTGTTATGTGTTGCCAATTTCCTAACATTCAGCCTGTTTTGGGGTCACAACCCTCTTGCTCCTTACCAGTATGGGATGCATCCACAGGGCATGCTCTTGATTGCAGAGTTAAAGAAAATAAAGAAATGTTTTGAGGAAAAAGTAAAACTGCTGCGCTTTCTTCGTATTATTATCTCTGAAACTGCCCTGCAGGCACTCACCATTGGTTTTGCAAGGGCTTTGACAGCCATCCTGTCTTACAAGGCAGTAAGTAACGATAATAATCTTCTACTTTTATGGTCATGCCCAATAGGATTGTTTCTACCATTCCGGAAGAGATGTTTTTAGGCTTAGAAATAATTCAGAAAATTCCCAGGCACAGAAAAACCCAAGTACTTAGTACTTGCGAAGAACGTTCAGTATTTTGCTCCTCAGAACTTGATGGATAAGCTCATTGTCTGCGTGAATCAGACTGTAATAAGCCCCGAAGCGCCTCCAGCTCACATTTGCTCGGCCTCTCGATCCTCCCAGCCTCTTCGCAACGTCGGCTTATATTAATCAGGTATACCTTGTGGCGGGAGCGCTCTCTGCTCATCGCTTCAGGTGAAACATACTTCTCAACACATCTATGCTCCTGTGGAGAACACTTCTTTCAGATTTTGCGGTTAAACTCCAGACGATCGCCCATCTTTCCACGCAGTGACAGCTCAGTGCAGTGTGTCGACCTGCAGACCATGCTGTGGTTTTCAAAGCCACATGCTGCAAATGCTTATCGTGGAGTTGTATTTGTTCCTCATTGATGATCTGTTTAGTCACCATCCTTTTATGTGCAGTGTAATCGATATCATATTGCCAACAATGTCATGATGTGTTCAATGTTTTGGTGAGATTAGTCTTAGGCACAGTCGGGGGACAGCACACTGGCTAAGATATATGCTCACCTTCTGCTACCTTCAAATGACGCATTACCAAAATGAGACACCCCCTGTGAAGAAAGTGTGACTCTGCCAGGAAGGCAGGTAGGGGGAAACACTGAACAGCTCGAGGGAACAGGTGTTGCTCTGCAGTGCATTCTCATCCCAACTGCAGCCCACACCCAGCATCCTCCAGGGCTTAATCTCGGACACATATCATCCCTAGCCTTCTGTCCACGAAACCAGACACCTACCCCTTCCCGAAAAAAAAAAAAAAGTTCTTCTGATTGTCGCTGTCCCGCTCCTTCTTTCCTCCTCTTTACCGTCTGTCCCCTTGATCTCTGACAGCCTGTGCAATCATCTCTGTCATTATACGCTCGGATGGGCAAAGATTGCCCGTGGCAAATGAAGCAGGGAGCTAAACATGGAGCCCCAGGAGCTCCTCTTCCTGAGTGCTGTGTGTGTGTGAGTGTGGGTTCTGCAATATAATGGATTTTTCTCACCATCCCAATGTTAGTCATTAATGCAAGTCACCTTTTTGACCAACAAAAATGTCATAAGTGTTGAGCTGGGGATGGTAGCATTACCCCTAGGATTACACAGTACAAGGCAATGCAGCCTTTTAACATTATTGAATATTAGACGGCATTTAGAGGAACACCCCAAATCTCATATTTCAAGGTTTCTCCTGGACAGCTGGAGATATGCAGCCCATAAGGACTGGAAATCTGTGACAATTATATCATTTTTTAATGAATAGTTTAGCATATCATTAGCACAGGGACCTATGTAATAAGCTTGTTGAAAACTCTACATTGGTGAAAACTCCGTCACTATGCACTTTTTTCATCTTAGGAAGTGATCGTTTGATATGATAAATGCATACACTGCGGACACTTAATTAAACACTTCATCGCCCTGATCTGTTAAAATACAGACATAAAGATTTTTAAAATCTACTATGAGCAATTAAATGGTCTTTTAATCTAAATCCTCATAATTTCATTATTTTCAACGTTCTTAAGAAAGCAGAAAGCTATTGCTCTCTTCATAAAAAAAAGAAAAGAAGCAAATCAGTTTTCTTGTTGCTTGTGCAATGGAGTGCTGTTTCAAAACAAAGGCTTTGCTCCGGCAAAGAAGTGGTTTTAACATTAATATTAAAACTCAAGGAGGATATAAATACAACCAGCACTTTAAGTTTTAATAATTCAAAGAAAGAAAGAAAGAGAGAAAAAAAAAAAAAGAGTCATACTCACAACATGCTAATTGTGACAGACAATAAAAAAAATATATATATATACATTAACATTAATGAAGCTTCCATGGATTATTGATACAAGGTGTGCCTGAATAAACTACTATGATTAATAACATGAACAAAGAATACATCCACTTTGTTTGTAATGACATCCTGCTCAGCTATGCCACAAAACACTTCTTTCTAGCTTCTTAATATTTTATGACTAACATTATAAGCCTTGTGCAAACAGTTTGAGACTGATGTTTTATTGTGTATGCAGTGTTCATGATTTTAGTTGGATCACATTAGTGTGATCATGATTTGACGGTCTGTTTTATAACTCCTGCATAGTCAGGAAATAGCAGAGAGCTGAGCAACCACAATTTCAGAAAGTAACTTTGTTCATGAAAAATTGTTTAATAAAAAAAACTTATATGGCTTAATAATTGTGTTGCTTTTCACCAATCTAGAGAGACCAATTTTCAACAGGCTTTAATGGGACTTAAATGTTATGTCAAGTATGTCCTTAGGAGTTTCATAATAACATAGATTAAAACAGAAAAATAGCACTTGCTAGTTGTTTGTATCTTGAATATGATATTTGTGTCTCTATAATTTGTGTCTCTATAATGTGTATAATAACACATCTAAAGCTCACAAAGTACACCCCAGATAAATTGTTGTGAAGGTCTGTGAACAAAATTTTGCTACGTTTTTCAGTTTTGGCTTTTTGTGTGTGTGTGTGTGTGTGTGTGTGTGTGTGTGTGTGTGTGTGTATTTTCAACAAAAAAAATATACTACGAAATTAAATAGCTGCTTCGATTGATTAGCATAGCTTTCTAGCATTTATTGCTTGAATATTGAATCTACAAACCTCTCTTGAATCTTACACACTACGTCATGCTCCCAGGGTTTTGAACTCTCATTGATGAACCTAACAAAATGAATTATGAGTAGTTTAATTCCCACTAAAGTATGACCCACAGTGTAAATAATTTCTGTCCAATAAGTTTGTGTAAAAGGATCATGCCCTGTTATAATTGCCTCGGTACAATAGCAGTAACAACTTGCCGTGGTCCAGCAGTCGCATGGCTGGGGCCAAGGAGACCGGAGTTCTCGCCTCGGCTGCCCCACCTTCTTTCTGGTGCGGTGGTGGCCTAGCAGGTAAGGAAACAGACCCATAATCGCATCCCGAACAGCCAACGTGTCACTGAATAAGAACCATCATCTTAGTCACCATAAGAAACTTTGTTGTTAGAAATGAAGGTGAACAGTTAGGTTTCTTTAGCAAGATTTTACTCAAAATTTCACTCCAACAAATCCCCAAAGTTGGGAAACCTGCATGTCACAAGGCATCGAACAAGGACACAGATATTGCTGTTGTAAATTAACATATAGATCTTCTTCTACACTCAACACTACACTATTTACACACATATGAATTATGCTATTTGAAACTAATGCAGGCAAACATGACCCTTCTATTTGCCTGCCTTAGTTTCAAATAGCATAATTCAAATGTGTGGAAAGAGGAGTCATAATTGAATGAAGGTAACCCAACAAATCATTTTTTGTGTGTAGTTCTATGGCTGCTGCTGATATCAAAAGCTCAGGGTAGTAAGGTTGCAACGTTACACACTGAGAGCTGCAGATCAATGTTGAACAGATTAATCTTCAGGCTAAAAAGTGTAAAAAAGTCAAAGTCACATAGTCAGGTTATTTATTTACAGTACAGGCCAAAGGTTTGAACACTGCTATGTCCCTGGACGTATGCTCCCACGTGTTCTGTGTGTCTGCCTGTGTTTTTGTGTCCTGTCTCTTTTAGGTTGACTTCATGGGAGGAGTTGAAGCCTTCCAGCTCCACCTGCCATCTGCCATTGGTCACCTCCACCTATATAAAGAGACTTCGGATGGTGTTCGATAGGTCCCCAGGGTCTGCTAGGCCCTTATGCTTTCGGGAGGTCCCCAGGGTCCACGGAGATCTGCATGGAGCTCCGTTGCGGATCTCATTTGTGTGTCTCGTTGCTTTGTGTGATAGATCCCTTTGTTGTTAGCCTGTTAGCTGTTAACCTGTTATGTGCCCTTTGTGTTAACTTGTGTGTGTTTGAGTTATCCCCGCTGGACCATCCCTTCCTTTAGGCTGTTTTAATGTTGGTTAGCTGTCCTGAGTCCGCTGTTTTATTGTACCTCTTAGCTCACTGTGAATAAAAGCACTGTTTGTATGCTTTGTTTGCTGGTGAGTGTGTAACAGTGGACCTCCTCCTCTCCACACCCTTGTTGCGTTTCTGAGACCCCTAGACTTAGGAACGTGACAACACACCTTCTCATTCAATGTGTTTTCTTTATTTTCATGATTTCAGATTCTCACTGGAGGCATCAGAACTATGCATGAACACATGTGGAGTTTTGTACTTAACAAAAAAAGGAAAAAATAACTGAAAACATGTTTTATATTCTAATTTCTTCAAAATAGCCGCCCTTTTGCTCTGATTACTGCTTTGAAAACTCTTGGCATTCTCTCGATTTACATTTACATTTACAGCATTTATCAGACGCCCTTATCCAGAGCGACTTACAATCAGTATTACAGGGACAGTCTCCCTGGAGCAATTTAGGGTTAAGTGTCTTGCTCAGGGACACAATGGTAGTAAGTGGGATTCGAACCCGGGTCTTCTGGTTCATAGGCGAGTGTGTTACCCACTAGGCTACTACCACCCCACTCTTGAAGCTCGATGAGCTTCAAGAGGTCGTCACCTGAAATGGTTCTCCAACAGTCTTGAAGGAGTTCCCAGAGGTGTTTAGCACTTGTTGGCCCCTTTGCCTTCACTCTGCGGTCCAGCTCACACCAAACATCTCGATTGGGTTCAGGTCCGGTGACTGTGGAGGCCAGGTCTCCACTTTTTGTTAAGTACATAACTCCACATGTGTTCATTCATAGTTTGGATGCCTTCAGTTAGAATCTACCAACGTAAATGGTCATGAAAATAAAGAAAACACATTGAATGAGAAGGTGCGTCCAAACTTTTTGCCTGTACTATATGCCATCTGCAGGAGGACACTACAGCCTCAGGGGGAGGACATTGTTTTTTCTTTTTAATATTTCCATTGTTTAGCTGATAAATGAGTATCGTCTCTGCTTTTACGTGTTGCATGTTAGTGATAGTAGAAATGGATAATAGGAATTTATTCATTTGCCAAAAAAAACGCTTTGAATATACATAACTCCACATGTGTTCATTCATAGTTTTGATGCCTTCAGTGAGAATCTACCAACGTAAATGGTCATGAAAATAAAGAAAACACATTGAATGAGAAGGTGTGTCCAAACTTTTGGCCTGAACTGTAGTTATTTATAGTTTAGAAGATGAAGGTGGTAAAATAGGTAGGATCAAATCTGTGACTTTGGAACTTTCTTTTATAAGAGATTATGCTGGTATTCTGGTAGTAGCCTAGTGGTAACACACTCACCTATGAACCAGAAGACCCAGGTTCAAATCCCACTTACTACCATTGTGTCCCTGAGCAAGACACTTAACACTAAGTTGCTCCAGGGGGGACTGTCCCTGTAACTACTGTAACTGTAAGTCGCTCTGGATAAGGGCATCTGATAAATGCTGTAACATAGACAACAAGTGAATCAGTTTTGGGATGGGTATGGAGAGAAATCTTTATTTTGTGAGTATAAGTATTTTTACTTGAACAAGGACATAACGTACAAAGCCAAAAGGACAACAAAAAAAACCACTCCATTAGGTTCCATTCATTGAAAAATTGGTGAGCGACAATGACATTTTACTGAGCAAACTAAACGCAGAAGAGCTGCTGGGATGTGTATATCCGCCCGTCCTCTGGGGTATTCTGTATTCAAGACGTGCACTAATTAGCAACGTCTAAAATTCACTTAGAGTCTCCTGCATCTAAGCAATCTGCCACCAGGGCCTTACATGAATGCACGTCACATTTATGCTTATTTATACAGCAATTTTACAGTAAACAAACTGCATTTCAGACTTGAAAACAAAATCATCTTAGTATCTTTAGTGTGTGGTTGTACCTACTGTTTTAACAGTGATAAATCAGAAGAACACCTGGATGTGCACAACAAAAGAGTCCTAAAAAGGCTTTACTGTGAAGGATTTTGCTCTCATTTATCAGACATCTGCAGGACAAATACATCAGTTTTTTTTAACAAATCAAAATGTTCCCCTGCTTGTCTCCATATCCCCACATCTGTCTAATTCAACTGTGTATGCGTCAAGCATCCATCTGTGATTGTGTTTTATAGGGGTGTGAATCTTTTATCAAGTCTTCTACCACAGATTAATATTTCATGTCACAATATTCTTTATTTCCTTTTTCAAAGATTCGTGCTTGCACCTCCCTCCAGGCTGCAATGCCATAACTGTAACAGTAACTCAGCTGAGAGCAAGTGTGCCGTTGCACTCAGCAACGCAGAGCAGAGCGTTCAGTTGGTTGACCTGGTCACGTGGCCACCGCGAGTTCTATTGGGCCATGCGTTTAAAGTTGGATGTGCGTGCATGCTCTCCTCGTAGGTAGTGTGTGAGCCCTGGATGAGTCCCTGCCCTGCGCCCAATGTAGGAGTGGCTCCGGATGCCTGGACCACATGAAGGATTCAGTCGAAGGACCAGAGAAGAGCCAATGGTGGTGATGACCTGCACTCAGTGGAGCATTTACATTTACATTTTTCAGACGCCCTTATCCAGAGTGACTTACAATCAGTAGTTACAGGGACAGTCATGTATGAAAGCCGCCAGAGGAAGCCATGTATCCCAGATTATAATAAGTGGCCTCGTGCTAGGAACAAGACCTGCTTCCTTGTTTGATTGTTAAATTAATACATGATCCCCAAGTCCCCTTTCCTCCCAGTCCCGTGTAGTTATGTCCATCTCTTCTGTGCAGACGGACGGAGTTTGACCATTTAAAACGTATGAGATATGATACGCCCGGAGGGTGCAATATGGAGCTGGATCACCCTGATGCGAGACCTCAGATTAAAAATAAATTGTGTCTGAAATATTCAGGGACTCATCATTATTAGCACGTGCAGCAGCACACAAGACTGGCATTGTGGTCTCAATTTTGGCTTGAGAGCACAGAGAAAACCAGAGCAAGGAAAGAGAGCCTGTTCACAGCATGCCGAGCTGAGTTGTCAGACAGGCAAGGCTTAACCTGACCCATGTTAAAGCATTTCTTTACCTTATTGCATGTTATATTATGTCATATGGTTATCGTCAGGACAATGGAGATATGAAGCAGGGAGGCGAGCTCTCTGAACATATAGGATGCAAACAGGGAGCCAAAAAATAACAACAAAGGCCAGTTTCACTTTTGGAGAGGACGTAGAAAGGTGGAGAGGTGTCCCTCAGGTCACAGTAGACGGAGATTACATGTCCAGTTGTGTTGAGTTGTCGAGCTGCCGTCTCGGGTTGTTCATCTCTGTTCTGTCGCCATGGTGCTAAAATCCACAGAGCTGAACTGAGTCAGAGATGAGTGGGAGGACAGGAACACGTCTGTCATCTGGCACCTCTGTTACAGAAGCAGCATCCCACGCTCCCTCTCTGTCTCTACAGTTCTATGTCTCTCTCTATAACTCTCTCTGTCCTTCTCTCTCTCTCTCTGTCGAATGAAAAGGGTTTGTCTCACACAATAATGGAAAGATCGACACAGCTCTTGCACATTCTTATTACAGTAATACAAGTTTAAAACAATTGCTTAAAACAAAGGTTGTATGGCCTTAAACAGATCCATCATTTCTTGCTTGCCTATTTTTCCTGATAATATATAATTATTGATGCATGATAAATGCATTTATCCCAACCCAGTTACATTTATAGGCTGCATGTCTTTAGTGTTTTAAACAGCTAATTATAACCCAGCTCAAAAGCAGTCAAAGGCTGAAAGAAAGATGTCTGAAAAATAAATGAAAAAATAACAATTAATGGGGCAGGCATGTTTAGTTGCAATGCTTAACTCTCACACAGCATTCCAGGTCCGAGGGTGAAGAGCAGAATTCTGCATTGTCACGCTCTCACCTATGCACTTGAAAAACAAAATGGTACCGTTTATTTTTATGACAGTAATTAAATGGTTATAACAGGCATGTTTATGGGCATGCGAATGGAAGCACCGGTGTATTTGTTGCTTGCCATATTTATTGCTGATTTAATGCTTCATTAGGGTTGCAGCCATGTCTTGCTTTTGTGTCACTCCTTCCACATTTTTTTTTTTTATGTCTACATTTTAGCTTGTTCTTTTTTTGGTTTTGTTTTAGCAATGTAAGCACATGACACGATCTGGAGTATTATTTTCATAGAACACGTGGTTTGAGGAATTATTTAGATTCGTTTGATCCATCCTTTGCATGTACCTAGTCAGTGCAGTAACCAGAATCCGTCAAGCATTTTTTAATTGCCTGTAAAAAATGTGCTTCTTGTTAACTTGTTAGTAATGGGGCACAGCAGCAGAGGAGTAATTTGATTTTAATGAGGATTCATGGAGGTCATCATTAATCTACATCTTTGCATGACATTTATGTGTGTCATCGCATGCAGTGTTTTCAGATCTCTGCACTCGTTCTTCAACACCCCACCCGTGGACCACTTCTCATGGTCTAGTTAAGCTTCTATCATTCATCAGGCTCTTCCATGTCGAGTTTCATAGGATCATATGTTTCATGTGATGAATGTGTAAACTGCATGTTATTGATCTTCTCAACCTTTCGCTGATGTTGCCATCCATTTGCTACCATGTAGAGGGGCTTGTCTGTCATAATTTTAAATCTACTTCAGATTGTTTGGCAGGAAACTTCCACACACCATTTGGCCAGTCATAAAGCCCTGTGCATACGAAAGAAACCAAATCTTGCTAGACGTCAAATGCTGAAATTGTATCCACTTATTCTAGGACAGTACCCGGGAGAGTTTGAAGGTCAGCCACTTCCTCTATAAATATAACTAAGTCCTGTGACATAGATACCCTTATTTTAGTAAAGGCTTTTTCTGCAGAGTTGGTGGGAACACAGAGCTTTTTCTGTGCAGACATTGTCCAAAATGATCTAATCTTAGAGAACGTCCCACTTGCAACTTTAGATTAAAATAGCTGTTTTAGCAAACTAATCAGAATTAGCAACAAGAAGTTACCCAATCACGGTACAGCATATAATTGTACCATTATATGCTTTTGGAACATGGGATAGATTAAATGTCACTTTGGTGAATGTTTGAAATTCTTAAATGGCTTTGTTGTGATAATTGCAAAGTAACTACATTTTCATTACATTTCATTGCGCTTTGGAGGTGCAAAAGGGACTATGTTAACCTGCAAACACAAAAAATCCATTAGAATAAGGAAAGGAATTTGCCTTGTCTGTGATAAGTCAGTTTATGTAAAATAACTGCAGTTGACTTTCCAAGATCCAAACCTTGAGTGCATTCTTCATGTTTTAAGAGGCATTAAGTTTAACCATTAAGCCAGTACACTTAAGGGATTGGCCTTTTGCTTAAATTTATATGTAAATTAGTTGAGTGCATTTTCTGTCTTTTCAAGTCAGTTCTGACCCATCAATGCATGGATTTTACAAGACCTTGTGTGATATGTGGCACCAATGAACTTGTTTTTCCATAAGATCACACAGAAATCTAATCAAATTGGGAAATTATGAACACAGTTCAAAGCTCAGAATTTCTGTCATTCCTCAAACCATCTCGGAACAATTGTGACATGCTGCGATTTTGTGGTTACCATTGCTATACCACGTCTCAAACAAGACTCGGCTGAATATTTGGGCTCAAGATTTCCCAATGATTCATAAATATGTTCCATCTCTATTCCATGTAATACATGCATAAGCACACAGCCACCCACATGATAAAAAAATCCATTATTCATCAATGCTGGTTAACGTTCAGTTCTCACATAACCATTACAGCACAATGGGTAAGATTCTGCATGGTCAAACCAGGTGAAAATTGAGAGTTCCTTTGTGGTTGACACTGTGTACAGAACCAACAATATAATTTCAGGGTGGTTGTAGCCTGTGATCCAGTACACCACAAAATCACTGGTTCAAACATCACTTGTGTCCCTGAGCAAGACACTTAACCTTAAGTGACTTCAGGGGGACAGTGTCTCTATCTACTAATTGTAAATCACTCTGTTTAAAGGAATCTGCTAAATGCACTAAAAGAGCATTGCTATGACACTGTTCATCGATTGTCCTAAATTGGACCACATTTGATAGCTGCTGTGGATATTCTCTGATTCACTTGTCTAGAATTCCACTTTAGGTCCTTGTAAAAACATTACACATGACTTCACTTACCACCTCCTGACATATGCCATGAGAACAAGATAATGAATGCTACCAAGTTCACATATCAGTGGTTTTAATGTTGTGGCTTCATCTGGTGGATTTGAACATGAACCTGTCATCAGAATGACCTGAAATCAGATGAAAAAAAGTAAATTAATAATACCCATAATATGTGCAAGAGCAACATATTGTGCCAATTGACTACGTTGGCTGCACAGGCTAAAAATCTTTTTTCCGTTGTCTGCGGAGATTGGCCTTTTCTCAGACAGGTTCCCCCGGAGGTGATAGTGTGTAAAGAGCCCTGGGCTGGAGGATCGAGAAACCAGATCTGGACAGCACAACAAATCAGTGCTGCCTTTTCTGAAGAAGCTGAAGGGGTATGTAGCACAAAGCTATTCCTGTGTCATCGGAATACCTCCCTGGTACGGGTTTATGGACACGGAAACGTAGCCAATGTAGCTGTACGGCAGCATTTTGCGAGTGTGCTGGTGCTCACAAATGTCCGCTGCTTATGCATTTTCAAATCCATTCATCAATAGCTTAATTGAAAGCTAGTTTCAATCTGCCTTTATTGTCAAGTGATTAGACAAGAAATGGAAATGCACTGATTCCATTGAAAAGAATAAGCATTTTCCAGCACCAACATTTTTTATACAATCTAGCTTGCTCTGGTAGGTTGCTTTAGAAAGACACAGTATTGCATAGTCCTATAAATAAACCATTGAGCCGTTGTTATGGCGACGCAGCCAAGAGATCCTGTGAGGGATGTGTTGTTGATTTGCACATCAAAATGTGCACATTATGAATAAGGGGGAGCTGCTTATGTGCGTTGTGAAATAGCAGTTTCTGGACTTTTGATATTTGAGTGGTGGCCAGGAGCAGCCAATGACAACGTCTCACTTTACCTGGCTGGAGTCCTTCTTTGACATTTACTTAGAGTCTCATTGTACTTTCTGTGCAGCTGCACTTCATGACTTTTATACATTTCCAATTATTGGAACGAAACTTAGCACATAACAAATGTCTTCATGTTGTTTTTAATCATTTAACTGAATTGTGGCATCAGTATGAAAATGACACATTTTTGGTATGACCACCATGCTCGAAACAAATCAAAGAGAGACAATCACAGCTGTGATATTGCGGACATTTCTTGCTGAGGCAGACAACCTTACCCGGCATGGAGAGTTGTGCTACTTCCACCGCAGCTCAGCATATAATGGACTAATTAAAAGAGCATCTCACCTGGGCGAGAGTTTCGGCTAACAAGCTCTATACATGCCAGCATTCTATTAATGTGAGCTCAAGCATATCATTTTCATCAGAAATTACATTTTTGTGATGACAGATCTCTTGCTGTGGTGCATGATGGACCAGTTAATGTGCATATGTGCAAGAGCCACACCTCCCACAAGAACGACCTCCTAGTGTTGTGCCAGATTGCTCTGGAATAGACCGCTTTAAAGATCAGTTCGTGCCAATCAAAATGTAATTGTTCACTAGTTCATTTGTTTCTTTAAAATATCTAAAATACATATTTTTTTTCTTTTCTTTTTGTCTGAGGCTGAAATTTAGTTCCGAAAAAAAAAAAAACATAAATCATCTAATATGCAAAGTGGCACACATACAGAATCAGTTCTAATTCTGCAATGGACAGAATGTACAGATCAAATAGTGGGAAATTATTCAGAAAAAATGTAAATTTGTTCAGGTAATTGTTCACAATAAAATATGCGGTATTATGAACAAAATAATTATGGTCTGCTTGTGTGCTGTTGCTTAATACTAGTTTGTTGCCATGTTTCACTCTTGCTTGGTTTAGCAGTGTGCAGGAATTCTGAACAGACGTAGGCTGGCTGCCTAACAATGAACAATGATAAAGATGATGGAGATGATTTGATTCTTTTCTTGAACCACATTTGCTTAGTTTGGTAGGTGATGGAGACGCATGCCTTCAACCAGTCAGGCTATAGTACAACCTGACACAGAATATTAAAACATGTTGCGTTAAATGCAAATTTCAGTCAGAATTTGATTAAAGCACAAGTTGGCAGTATACTTTCCTATTAAGGCCCTGCCAGTGTGCTTTGTTTGTGGACAAATGAGCTTGAGCTTCTGCTGTGATCTGATGAGGACCCAGGCAGGGCTAAGCAGGCACATCCTAAGTGCCTGATGGATCAGAACAACTCGCTATGCAGAGCGCTCCGGGGAAATGTCAGGAGCCTCTTGATCTGCCAGACCGGCCCCGGGAACTGTGAGGTATTTCTTTTCCAGCAGCACATGAAGAGGCGCTAAATGTGTGAGGAACAGCTTCTGTCCCGCACGTCATTCCAACACATTCAAGCCTCCCCTGGGGTTCTTTTTATCTGGTATCTCTCTCTCGCAAGTTCTCTCACATGTCAACACTCCTCAGGTCTTGCTGTTCTCTCCTGGAATTCCATTCAACGATGCTTTAAAAATAATGATCTTAATAGCTGGTGCAACCTGATGCGAGAGTTGTTTGCCTTTTTCCTCTTTCCTTTGGGGCTCCTTTGGTTCAGAGTCATTGTTGTATTCAGGCTGTTTCCAGAACTCTGGGGAGTACCTGTCAGTATCTATAAATGTGTGGTTCGGGCTGACTATCAAAATATCACATCAGTGCCAGAGGGTTCTGTCGACAAAGTGAAAACCACAAAAGTCACAAATTCCAACATGGACGAGCTTTATTATTAAAAATACAGAAAAAATGTGAAGGATGGACGCAGACAGTATAAAGACAGCCGATGAGCACAGACTCGTGTGACACAAGTGTTCTCCTACCTCAGGCAAACATGCCTGATTATGCATGTGTAGCTCCCTTTCTGTGGGATCCCCTCCCCCAACCCTGGCTTGCTCCTTCTGGACGCTCCTTTGCCACCAGGGTCCCAGGCTCTGCAGGGAATTCTGGGAGACCTCGCCATCATGGCAGCCAAAAAAACAGAGCACCCGCAATCTGTTTGCATTACGAGACGGATTTTATCTAGTCAGGATCTGGGCAGGGCAGGGAAAGCTGCACCAAAGTCTCTAGTGAGAATCCATGGCCTCATACTACAGCTGCTGCTGCTGATCTTTAGATGATCTTTTGTTTGTAGGTTTGCATGTCACAGTCTAGGACGGGGGAAACTTAAGATCTCTCACTTAAGATCCACATTTACCGCGAAATATACAGCCACATGCACCAGGAGTTCCACCAAAAAATAACATACCAACCGTCACAAGATGGAAAATTATGAATGCCACTGGCCAAAATGCAAATGATTGCATTTCCATGACATGATTAAAATGTGCATTAAACTAAGAAATAAGGTCTATAGTACATTGCGTAATTAACACTAATTCCGGGCATATATCATAGTATAAAAGCATTTTGTCATGCTAATTCCTGTTATATTTAGTTATTTAAAAATCTGTCTCAGCTCTGTGCTGGCCCCTGGTAGTGCACACTGCTAGTTCCTTTGTCAGTCTCTCGACCTCATATAACCCTGGCTGAGCTGTATTAGTAATGGTCATTTCAGTGGGTAATAAAGTGTGGCGGTAATAAAGTTGTGGAGGGAATCTGACACTGCAGGCCAGGCGGCGAAGGGAATGGATGTTCCTGACCCTGCGCCGCTCTGCTCTCAGACCTGAACTGGCAAGGTAAAGGAACCGTCTGACCGCACATTATAAAATATTTGAGAACTGCTCCTTTTAATTGTGGGGTAGGTATCGAACTAAGCAATAATTTATAATTTGAACATATTTAGTAATTCGTAAATTAATAGTTATTTCCCTAATGGATCATTTTGGACAGTAAACTACGTCATAAGGAGAGACATTTAAATCCCTGGTGCTTGCAGCCAATGAGAACACAGGACACAGTATGATAGAAGGGATGAAGCCCAATCCTTAGGATAAGACATTTCATTTAGTGACCTAACAGACCAGTTGGGGGTGAAAAATTGTGTAATTTGAGCTATACAATGCAGACTAAAGAGCTGTTTTAATTTAGCCTGAGATTGCCAAACCTAGACTCAGATTCAGCCCGGCAACAAAAATCATATCTGAGGTCACCTGCTCGCTGGGCCTTTTATAGCTTTTTACCACATTAGCCTTCGAAAGCCAACAAAGCAGAACAAATCAACAAATTTCACAACATGCACATGGTGATCAACCGCCGGAAAATATTTTATCCACTGCCAGACCCCATGAGAGCGTAATTTCTATCATCATCTACAAAACTGTCCTGTAGTGTTCTAATAAGGTGTTTTAAGGCAGGCCGTTCAAGATCTACCACCGAGCAGGGGGTTGTTTCAACACAACCCACGTGAATTGACCTACATGGCAGGCGTTTTTTGCTCATGGCTGTTCTAAAAAGGAGAACTAAGGTCCCCTCAATTTCTGTGGTTCTTCCACTAAGCTGTTGAACACGATGCAGAAGGAAGGGGGAAGAGTGGAGAGCAGAATGTGGCTCTGTCAGAAACAGGCAAGTTAATTGGCTGGAATAGAAATTGCTTTCCCCCTCTGTCCCTGGCAAACGTAACAGTGCGCTTGAAATAATTTCCTGTCTTGATTTATTTATTCATTCATTTAGTTGCTCTTGTCCGTAATGGCTTGGGGGGGCTTGAACTTAAACACTCTCCTCAGGACCCACCTTCTGAATCCCTCCCGTAGTCATTGCATTGGTGTGGGAAAGATGTACAGTAAGCATAATTTCCACATCTCACAGCACTTTTAACCCCCACAGCGGTGTAATGTCCCTCCCTCGGCACGGCCCTGAAGGCACGTGAACTCCGGCAATAATCTCTGGTAACCTGTTGTGCCTAGAACATATTTTTTCTATGTATATTTCTTTTTTTAAATGTTATTCCAGAGAACGTACAGCTGCAGGGGGCTTCCTATGAATAATGAATTCCCAGACTGGCTTATTACATTTACCTGTGAGAAAAAGATGGAAATGCAACATTATGTATCAGAAGCGGTTTTTATCTTTTTTTTAAAACCTTGAAATATCATCTTCCTCTTCAGAAATTCCCATAAACAATAGTCATTGATTGAAGCACAACATTGCCCTCCAGTGGATTTATCCAACAATGGTATGTGACTGCAGGATTGTATATAAACTATATGGGACACTGGGTTCAGAAATCTTCCATGAATGTTCCCATCTTGATCTAGAAAAACATAAGTGTTCATCATGACCAACATGTTCTTCAGATCTGCCAGACATGAGATTGCGTTATTTCAGCTATGAAATGTACCCGGTTAAGCCATGCAAATTTAATAAAAAAGTTTTGTCCAGTAAAAGACTCTCATATTGCTGATAATTTTTTTATGCATATGTGAAAACCAAAATACTGCCAAACCTGCCAGAGCTTCTCTGAATGTCCCTTCCCTCATCCGTTTGCATTTAGCTCCCCCTGGTGGCAGTTTCAGCAATCTGTCAACGATCAGCAACTTTGATCTGTGCATTCTGTGCTGATGATGGTCATGGTTTTTTTCTGCATTCAAACGGTAATAAAATTCGCCCAGTGTAGTTCACCCAAATTGCACTTTTTCCCAGAAATGGCTTCTGACTACAATTACTGAAATGGGTGTAAATTAAGATCAGTATTGAATTGCATTACCGGAATGAATAGCTTTAATATTTATTTGTAAAGTGGAGGCCATTAGTTCTGTGAGATAGCTATTTAAAGCTGAATAAACTCAGTACATTTCTGACTGAATCTGGTGCTTCATTTTGGGCACAAAGTACAGAATCTAGCACAGCTATAACAGGCCAATCAGAGAACAAAATGCATGATTTATGTATCTAAATAATATAAGAGCTGGAGCACTTTCTGCGTTTATAAGGATGCAGGATTATAAATAATATTTATTATTTTTCAGCCGTTGGTCGACTGAAGATCTACTGTCTTATTCAGACCTACTCTGTGTTGTATTGTACCTTTCACACCATAACAAGCACAAACATCTCTAATCCTAGATTAACCCCCTCTAGCCTCCCAAAACCCTGTCACAAAAACGCCCATTCCGGTTATAGTTCATAAATAAAATGTAGATATTGAATAAGCAAAGATATGCACAGGAAAAAGAAAGAATATTCTCTTATGTGAGTGCAGTCTGCAATTGTCATTGCGCCACTGTCACTTTGAGTGTTCGGCTCAAATGTCCAGCATGATGGGAGCTTGGGAAGTCGAAATATTATCCTGACCATTTCCATCTCAAAGAGCATTTCAAGTCAGAATGTCATATTTCTGCTTCCAATAGAACTGTAATAATAAGAACGAAATTATATCATTGCTACAATAATAAGAATTATCTGAATTAGATGGAATCTCCATGGACCTAAAAATAAAGAAGCCTTCTCTCCAGATTATGTTTTCAAGAGCTAAACATCCATTTAAAGAGGCTGGATTACTCCTGGCAACTGTCGTCACTTTTATAAAAGTCGTGTCCCACACTTGCCGGTCACCATGGAAACACAAGTGCAAAGTGCTCCGTTGCTAAAAATGATTTATACGAGATGGGAGAAAAGGAACGGGAAGAAAAGGTCTTATCTCTTTTCATATTTAATTAATCATGAGGAGTAATGTGCAAAAGAAGGGGAGAATTTGATTTCAATTTGTTTGTAAATACATGCTGTTACAGATTAATATAATGAGTTGTACTCTGAATATTTGCATTTTGTATTCCATATTTTGATTGTTTATAGTCGTCCATGACTTACACTACCTTGATTATTCCTATGAAAGTAAGCATCATTTTGCCTCCCTCTTTCACTCTAGGTTGCATTGTAGGGTCCAGACACCCATTTGGTACATATTCCATGTAGTTACTATAGTAATAAAATGTTTCTAATGAATACTAAAAAGGAACTATCTGTGGTGATTGTTCTTTACGTTATATGGTTACTAATACAATAAGCCTCCGTGTGTGTTGTGCATATGGTTCAGATTGTTCAGATATTTTGTCTCAGTCTAGAATGTAAGTGTATCACTGTATTTTGGACTCTGAAATCCAATCCCCAGCATCCCAAGTACCTATGCTGTCTGAAGTTAACATCTACTGTTTACCCCTGACTTTTACATGACTGCCACTGTTACAGGTTTTCAGGAGGGTTAGATAAAGCATCTTTGGAAATAACAAATAAAATAAGTAGTGACTTTGTGACTGGACAGGAGTTCAAATGAAATTGACAAAAAAAGAATGATAGTACCGACATTAGCCACTAGAGGGAGACACAACTAAGGCTGACGCGTGACATCAAGCACAGGATCATAGCTGGCAAAGAAAAAAAAGTTACATTTCCATTCAGTTCAGAATGTAAATTGGAGAAGAGGATCCCTATTTACATTGTCAATTTAAAATAATAAGTCATATTTAAGTGCATGACAGAGCACTGATGTAATGTCTGAAAAATTACTTCAGCTGGGTGGAGTCACAATCCCATCAAAAGGCCCATTCATTGCTAAACTTAAGGTTTATTCCAGGCATCTTCATCTTTATTCTTTCATTTTTTTTAATGCATTGCATTTATTGAAGTAGGCCCACACAGAGCTTCTGTTTCTGTTGCCTGTGATGACGACGGAGCAGGAATGCCCGGCTTCCTCTCTACCACTCCTTGTCCAGGCCATTCCTGTTTTTCTTCCTGTTGGCTGGGCACCACTGGAAAAATCCTGTTGAACTAAAATACATCCAGTCCCATTATAACATGCAGCAAATATGTTGCATAAATATATATTTAACAATAACATGTCAAATTTTTCCTTTTATTCTTTAGTGCAATGTAGATAAAAATGTTTTTGAAGCTGAAACAAGATAAATGAACAGATAAATGCACCCAAGCATCATTCTTAACATTTTAACTTCTCCAAAGTCATACATCAGTGAAAAAAAAAGATTCATTATTGGATGGAATGAACCTCAGTATAATTTAATTTTACTCTGGGTTATAGGTCACTGCAATGATCCAAAAATGAGTATTAATTGTGATTTGTTGTCATTCACGTCTAATTTTCTGGTCTGTAATCAATGCCCTTTTTTCTTTAGTATACTCAAAGGGTTTTTGTGTGTGTGTGTGTGTGTGTGTGTGTATGTGTGTGGCTATTTCTGCATTTAAACCCTGGAGAGTCAGAACACTCCTTGGGCTTCTCTGCCTCCCCCGGCAGCAGATGATGCAGGAACACACGACTGTTTACAGAGAGTCATGGCCGAACTCATGATCTCAGGGCCCTTCCTGTGCTTACTTTATTTCAGAGGGATTCTTCTTCTATAAAAGGCCAGTGGGTAATTACACATCGTTCTCACAGCGCTGATGAAACATCACATCCAAACCTCCACTCTGGCTTCAGAGAGTTTGCTCTCTACGCAAACGTGGATGCAGAAATATCTAGTAAATATTTACGTGAAATTAAACACGATCACACACTCACAAAAAACGAAGGGGCCGCAGAAAACATTTTGTTTCTTACTTATTTCTCAATTGATGGACTTGTGTCATTTCAAAATATGCCACGTTTTATCTTATTATTTAGTGAAGTACTCATCACACTCAAATGAAACATGTTGAAATCAGTAAAAAAAATCAGTAATAATCAAACAAATGTTTAGCAATTATTAAAAAATCATGCAGCACTGGTTCTATCCTTGTATGGTGAGATCTGATTATCTAATCCACAGCTCATCAAATAAAACATGATGTGTGTTTGTGTTGAAATTTTAAAAACTAAGGGAGGTGGAATTGCTGCCGCAGGGAGTGCTCTCATAAATTTTTTTCTAGAACTGTAAAAAAAAAAAACGTAATATCTGACAAAAAGAAGCAAAGAAGAACGTATTCTTCAGGCTCCATTGCAGTTGTAACAGCAGTGCTAGGTAAAGTTTAGTCGCTATGCTGTCTATTTGTGTCTGCAGGTTAACCGCCCTGCTATTAGCAGCCCACGCTGTCAGCTAAATACATTGCAGTTAGGTCACATAACAGCAGCACTTCAGGTTTTGTTCATTATGTAGTTAGAACAGATGGGCTAGAGCATCTCATGCATCTCTTGAGGTCAACGTGAACAGGATATAACCAAAAGGTCAGGACATTTGGTACCTCAATTAATGATTTTTTTTTTTTTTTTTAGTTTGGTTTATTGTAAATCTGGCAACAGAGTACAGAAACTCTGAAATTGTCAAGGACGCTCCTCGGTATGGTTCAAAGCTTTAAATTGCGCCTCTATGAATAGGCCTTCTATTGGTTTACGGGGGTCTCAACAGTTCTGTTGTTGGTAAACCATCCGCCCTGCACACAGCTGAGTTTTATAGCCTTTCCATCCATCCGTCCTGTCAGGGATGCTCTGCAAATGTAACATATCTTAAAAGCCTTTTAAAAATATTTCGACCCATGGTTCCTCTTGTCAGTTTTCCTGGTGCTGTGATTCCCATGCAATACTATCTGCTGCCAGTAGGGGATATTTCCTAATCTCAGATGCATTTTAAACACATTTCACACTATGAGCTACTTCCATCTTGTTTTTTTGTTTTTTTAAACTTTTACCGTGGGATTGGAATTTTGTCTTCTTAGTCACTGATGACGTCTTTTGACTTTATATTTCCAATCGACCCACGCGCTCACACATGGCTGCGTGTTCACTTTCTTTTTTTGTTTGTCCTGCTGTACGTGCTATTTTAAACACGGTGACATGGTTGCCTCACAGCTGCGGGTTTGCCCTATTTAATGCCTGCACAGATGTCTGGGATGCCAGTGTGTGTGTGTGTGTGTGTGTGTGTGTGTGTATATATACATCGTGTATATAGCCAAAAATGAACCTTTGTCGCAATCAAACTTGTATTAATTCTGTCGCTTCCTTTTGCGAGTTGTACGTCCACAATAGCATAAGTGTTGCAATGGTGCTGGAAGAGTCCATTCCACAGATGCTGGAATCCCACTAGGGATTTATTTTCCTGAAAAAACAAAGGCTACTCGTTCATCCCTGGAGATTCAACAAGGCGAGGGACGAGTGGCCTGACATGCAAAAGGCACAATTATTCCTTGAAATGAACTAAAACCGGAATTTGTTGCGCTCATTCTCTCAGGGCCACGGCTTCATTTGTGTGAAAGGGAAGCCGATTTCTCTCCATGCTGACCCCTTCTGCCCGTCCGTCCCCGTCCTCTCTCAGGCCTTCTGTTGTGTCTACCGCCCCGTGTTTTCATTTCTGAAGAGGCGCGGGCGTGCCGCTCTAATCTCCCATCAGATGTGCTACAACCGGCTGCCTCTTGCCCCGACTGACTGTCTGCCACCCAGGTGCAACGTGGCGAGGGCTGTCCCCGAATCTGCAACATTCCTGACTGAGCCCAAGGTTACGAGAGTCGCTGCAGCTTAGAGAAGCACATACACTGCAGATAAGAAGTTCCTGAACATCTTCAGGCAGAATTAAGAATGCCATGATTTGAGCGAACCGAGTACCTAACCAGAGGAATTTATGCCAGGGAATAAATATATTTTGCATGTGCATATTACGTTTTTTTTCCTAAGGCCTTGTGCCCCCCATGGGTGCAACAGAGCTTGTGCGTTGGGTGCATACAAGAAGGGCCTCGTCCAGGTCACCATTCAAAGATGACCAGAATGCTGTGTATGCTAATGAACAATATGTGGGCTGAAATGAAACCCAGCAGTGTTTGTGTTTGTCCATGGTGACGGGCACAGAAAAATTAGGACAGATCTTATTATCAATGGCACTGATCATTAATTGCAAACACAATTTTCTTAATTGTAATTGGTGTCAGTTTATTTGAAGATGCTGTACAGTACCTCAAATTATTTCCAAATCCATGCAGCATCATAAGATCCTCCACTCATTTGTTCATGTTGTAACTTTAATTTGTCAGCCCTCTGAGCTCCGCCAATCACATAATGAGTGAGTGACCTGGCTGAAATAAAAAAACATGCATGACAGAGGTGATGACTGTTCGAACAAGGCTAGAATAAAATGCCCGTCTGTAAAAACCCAAGAGTCATAACACAGCTGCACATTCAGTCATAACTCCTCATGCAGGCACTTCTCACGGTCTGCTCTCTAACACACTTTCACAATCCACAACAACACCAGCGATGAAAAGTCACAAATTATTATTAGAATGAAGTATGTATATAAATATATATACACACACACACACACACACACATATACATACATACATTTTCCCTGATGCTAACACTTCTGACACAGACACTCCTTGTGTCCTTTCTTTGTAAATGGTGTCTTCTTGACAGCACCTTGGCATTATTGTGCTCTGCTGCATTGGCAATGTTATGTGAACAAGCTGTTTTTGTTGTTGAGCAAGAATAGACTAGTGTGAGAATTAATACTCTAGGGTAAAGCTGCAGATTCATAATTTGTACGTTGTGTGCTGGTGACATCACTGACATGGTCAGCATTCGTGATGAAAGTGATTAGTTGTCACATGTGACTCACCACAGCACAGCACCCAGTGCACACAGTGAAATGTGGTCTCTGCATTTAACCCATCCCCTGTGGGAGCAGTGGGCAGCCATGACAGGGTAGAAGCCTAGTGGGTGAGATACTCGCCTATGAACCAGAAGACCCAGGTTCAAATCTCACGTACTACAACTGTGTCCCTGAGCAAGTGTCTTCAGAGGGACTGTCCCTGTCACTACTGATTTTAAGTCACTCTGTACATGTAAAGGAGCAGTGTGTGGTTACTGTACTTGGCTTAGTGGCACCTCAGTGGCACCCTTTTGGTTACGGGTCTGTGTCCAACCACTGTTGTTCTGTTGGTTTGGGTTTTTTTGAGTGTGTGTGTGTGTGTGTGGGGGGGGGGGGGGGGGGGGGGGTCTTATGCTATTTTTCTAGAGAGAATGCATCAGTTCATGTTGACTGGCCAATTTCACACCCCTTAGAGGAAATGGACAGCCAAAGTGTAAGCAGAGGGGACAAGAGGGAAGAGGCCAGTTTCACTCTGCACTCTCACGGCCTTCCTTACAAAAACAACAGCCAGCCTCGGGGGCCACGGAGGTTAAAACAACAGCACATTTTCACCCACACAACCCACAAATCTCCCACCACGGACAAAATGTCCATGTGTGACGGGTTGCCCTCGCTCACACACAATAGGCAGCCAACTGGGCCTCGGCTGTTGGGGTGTTGACACAATGCAGTGCATACACGGTCGGTGCTTTTACTTTCACACGATTAGTCTTTTGCAGCACTGTCGTTTGGATAAATAATTTGACCAGTAATTACATTTAATATTTCTGAGTGCAAATCCACATCGCTTTCAAAACAGAGTGTACACATTAATCTTAACAATACAATAAAAAGAACACTATTATGGTCATTTAAACAATACACTTATCCTGATCAGAGTAAATAATGAACAGGTAGATTGGAAAGCCCAAACATACGTGAATGTAAAGGTAAAGCAGAAAAATAACTTTTATAACTATAAATTGATAAATGTATTTTGCTGGTAAATTTTTGTACAGATGAAAATCACGCAGGGTGAGCAGGAGTGCATCCTGTGCTTTTTGCACATGTGTGGTGTTGTTTTGGCCCATATCATGTAAACAGTGTAAATAACTAATGCATTTTTAATTGGAACTACAGTACAGTGTTTTTTAAAAATTGATTTTCTGTTTGGTGTAAGAATTGTTCACTCACAAGTCACTTTAGATACACAAGGAACTACAGTTGAATTCATATAAACTGTATGAATCCAACCTAAAATAAGGAATAATTTCCAGGATTACATTTCATGAACAGTGAAAAATTGGAACTAGTTTATGTAAACTAAACTGTTCGTCATCTGCCAACATTAAACAATGCACATCTGCAGTATATCAGACACCCACTGTTTCAGGCCAAAATATTAAGATATCTGACCAGATTTAGAGCCATTCTCAAAACAAGGTTATGATGGGCAAGCAAATCTGACAACTTCTCTTGAGAAAATGATCAAAAACGGATGTACCGGTGTTTCCAATAAAGTGTCCACCATGTATAAATGTATATTTTTAATAGAAGTGCTTATGGTATGCAGGGTGCTTTTCTTTCAATGTAACAGTCCTCACGTGTTCATGGGTATGACTTTAACACCGTGGGCATTGATGTAGGTGAGAAGCACTTTGGCTCGTCCCTCAATCACATCGATGAGCTTCTCGATCCCATACCGTCCCCCCTGGCTTTCCCAGTACAGCTGATCCAGGAACAGAGATTGCAGCAGCCTCTCCCGCAGTCTCTGACTGCTCAGTACAGTGATGGCTCGGTCAGGGAGTCTGAGTAAAGGAGATACAGAGAGAGACATACAAAAAGAATAACTGAATTTACAAAGCTCTTTTAAATAAAAAGATAAATTAATGCATATAAATTCGGGACAGTTGTGATGGGCTGGTGCGCCATTCTTGGTTTGTTCCCGCCCCAACGCCCTGTGTCCCGGCACGAGCTCCAGCAGTCACCGACCCTTAGTACGATATTTATGAAGGCTGGATTTTCTTTTATGATTGCATTATAACATCACTTTTCAAGGTGTTTCCCACATTCAATGTGTTGCTCAACTGTAGGGTTCTGTGCCCTTGCAGTGAAATCCAATAACAGGATTTCACCCTCCCCTTTCCAAATGGTACGTCAAAGTGATTTATTACAAACAACACAGACGACAGAGAGCAGAGAATCTACCCGGGTATAATATTCAACACGCACCTCTAGGAACTGATTTATGTCCAGACACATGAGACAGTCAATCTGTCTCTTCACATGTTATCAACTGAATTTCCTCCCTTTTTTGCCCGTAAATATCATCTTATCTGCTCTTACTTTTTTTTCCCCCCATATGTTTCACTTGGAATTATTGCTTCTTGCACGCATTGCGTATACAGCTATCGATAAATACAAAGAAAGACATCATCTGTAAAGGCTTATAAGAATTCAGTGTCATATCAGTGCCTGATTTATTAACATACAGGGAAGCAAGAAAACATATCATACAATAGATGTTATTTCATCCCCTTTTGGTCTCCAAAAATCTATTATTTTATAACACCCCCAAAGTGCACATTTCTAATCGATGATTGAATAATGAAGTAAAAGTGAAGTGAAAGCCATTGTGATACACAACAACCACAGCACATGGGGCGCACAATGAAATGTGTCCTCTGCATGTATCCCATCAATGTTAGTGAGCAGTGGGCAGCCATGAAAGGTGTCTGGGGAGCTGGAAAGGCGTGTGTGGGGACGGTAACTTGCTCAAGGAGACTTCAGTGGCACCTTGGTGGTTTGGGATTTGAACCTGCAACCTTCCAATTACGAGTCCACTTCCTTACCCGGTAGGCCACCACTGCCCTTATAATCCACGATTGTAATAATTTTTTTTTTACTCACTCCTTGATTCCTTCCAACAGTTTAAAGTCCAGATTGTCCTCGGCTCTGTCGAAGAATCCCTTGTTGTTGACGAACACCAAGTGTCTCCGGTCGTGCTTCCGGTGCGCGATGTTGACCAGTTCTGCACTGTCCTGGTCAGAACAGCCTTTGTGGTGTCCAAGCTCAACGCAGGAGTCTTCAGGGCGGGGTCTGAACCCACAACAGTTCCTGTCCAGTCTTTCATAGACCTGTTCAAAAACACACACATCCATTTGTGTTGCATTAGAACAAACACTGAATGCTAAATACTAAACCATCACATTTAAAGCCCCTGTAAAATGGTGTGCCAGAGGCAGAATTGGATCTTCTCTTACCTGTAAGAGGAAATCAAAGAGCGCCAGCTTGCTCCACTCAAAGTGATGAATGTCAGGGCACTCCCAGTGTGGCTTGGGCACGACACCCCTGTGCCAGCATTTGTGCTTGAGGATGCTTTGGTAGGATCCCCATGTTATTGGCTGGCCTGGCCATGCCTCCCTTCCCACTGGGCTCAGGCTGGAATCCCACAGAACAATGGGACAGGGCCGACTCCCTGGGACAAAAAAGTGGATATTTGATTAAATTAGGCTTTTGAATGGTTTAAGTGGTTATTTGTTGTAGAAATACAAACATCTGCTCTACTTTTCATTCATTAACCATCACTGTAAATCCCAAAGCTGAGTGAGTCATATGGAGTGAGTGAAGTAAATTTGGAATGCATTCAACTATAACAGTAACAAATGATGTGTGCTTGTGCATTATGGGATGCGGTGGATGTGTCTTTGTTCTATGTTGTGCCATCTGCTGTCGTCTTGTTATTATCAAGTGTGCTAATAATTGATATTCCTCTCTCTTTGTCTTGTTTCAAATGAAAATGAATGTGGAAATAAACTATTCATAGCCATTCAGTGGTGGCCTAGCGGGGGGCAGTGGTTAAGGAAGCGGCCACGTAATCAGAAGGTTGCTGGTTCGAATCCCGAACCACCAAGGTGCCACTGAGGTGCCACTGAGCAAAGTACCGTCCCCACACACTGCTCCCCGGGCACCTGTCATGGCTGCCCACTGCTCACCAAGGATGATGGTTAAAAGCAGAAGACACATTTTGTTGTGTCAGCGTGTGCTGTTCTGCAGTGTTTCACAATGACAATCACTTCACTTTCATTCATAATGCCATTGTGCATGATGCCTATAATATTAGCAACAAAGGGGTATTATTAGTGTACACACACAACTTAAATGTATGTTATTCTTAGTACACTACATTCAATTTGCCTGCTTAAAATCATGCATTTTCATATATATATACAAAAGCGTGCACGTCAATTATAGTATATATTTTATGTACTATAATAAAATATTTTAAATTAATGTATGCACAGTATGTATGCAAAACGAACTAACATTTATTTGAATTATTATTGTTGTTGCTCATAATGTGTGTGTGTGTGTGTGTGTGTGTGTGTGTGTGTGTGTGTGTGTGTGTGTGTGTGTGTATGTAAAGAAATTGACATGTGGAGAAGTTTTTGGAACCCACCTCCCCGGACGTGGAATCTCCTGGCGACGGCAGGCAGGCTCATGTTAAGCCGCAGGACCCTGTCCAAGTGAAAAGCGAACACTTCGCTCAAGTCCACGGGTCCCTTGACGACACCGCAGCGTCCCGGGCACAGGTCCCCGTCGTCCGTGCGATTATTTCCCACCACCGGAGCTCCACCGGCGGGGCTTTGGAACAGCAGGAACGAGCCGACGGACTCCACGTTTTCCACGCGCGTAATCGCGGCGTCCGCCAGGAAGCGCATGGCATCGATGTCCCCTCTGCTGAACCACGGCGGGGCTTTGTCGCTGTACACCCGTATGGAGCTGCCGGCAGGATTGTCCCCGGCATCGCGGACGGCTTTAATGTCAAGCCCGGCGTCCCCAGCTGCTGTCCTGTACGTGCCATTGACGCCGCCTGCGCGCCCTTCTGCGCCCACGTCCCCGGGCGCGCGAGTTCTGCCCACTTTCCTCCGTAGTTTCGGTCTAACTGTACCCCGGATGACAGCAGGCTTCATGCGCTTGCTTTTCAGGGTGATGTACACCACGTTGGACCGGGTGGCCAGCAGCGCGTCCCCACCCCGGCCTCTGGTCTTCTGGGGGTCCCAGGTCCCCGATCGGTCATTACTGGACTCGTGGATCCGGCCGACCCCTCTGCCTGTCCGATGGTGACCGCTCCGCGCTCGACCCTCGCCGGGCAGCGCCGTCTGTCCGACTTGATGGAGCGCGAAGAGCAAGTAGACGCAGCAGGCAGCGGCGACAACGACATTGCGCCGGGCTGCACGGGAGCGGCGCAGACAGCCCGATATCCGCGAAAAGGAGTAGCAGGACCAGCGAAGAAGAGCAAAACTGACGCCTGCCGGCTGCGGAGGGCGCGGCTCCATTTAGTGCGCGCTGCCGGACATGGTCGCCTGGCCGCTCTGCTTCTTTCCGAGCCGAAGTCGCCAGGAGGAGGCTGAGGAGGAGCGAATGGCGCTCCTTCGCGCAGGAATATAAAAAAAAAAGTGGCGAGGCGACTTGCTGATCCCAGATCAGCTGCGATTGCGTCCCGAGGAGAGGCAGGAGACGGAAACGCAGAGGGTGGATTATACACTAACATCTATACCGAGTTTGTTTCGTTCTGTTTTCGTACTTTATTTTCTGTCTTTTATTAATTGACTTATATATCAGTACATAACTCCACATGTGTTCATTCATAGTTTTGATGCCTTCAGTGAGAATCTACCAAAGGAAATGGTCATGAAAATAAAGAAAACACATTGAATGAGAAGATGTGTCCCAACGTTTGGTCTGTACTGTATATATACATACATACCTACATACATACACACACACACACACACAAACACACACACACACACACACACACATATATATATATTTTAAAAATTGGTAATTTTAGACCGGTACATATATATTAGACAACTCAGTGTCAGTGTTTCCGACTACATACTCGTTGTAGAAGCACAGTGTTCTATGAAAAAACACAACGTCGTGAAACAATAAGTATACAAGAAAGTATTTCAATATAGGTTCCTGGGCACTGGGGAGTTACACTCTTAGTAAAAGTCAGATTTCAGACGCCCTCTGCTGGTGTTCAGCGGGAGGAACTTTTCTCCCCTCAACCTAGTTTGCATTCGGCAGTGTGTCAGTCTGAGTTGTCTCTGCTTTCGCTTATTTTTGCCTATAGTCTTAACATCGTATTGTGCAAGATTGTGCTGTACTTGTGGTTGGATGTTGCTGACAGGCACAGCGATTTTGTAAGGAGGACCAGCATGTCAAAAACAGGATGAAATTAACAATATCATATTAATAGGAAATGAATCAGACTGACCAGCAGACGTAATGAACCACAATGGCCGCCAGGTGTCGCCCGAGGCGAGAGTAGGACAGGCGAACCTGCCCTCAAAATTGACTTTAACGCGCCCGGGCGTGTTCGCGAGTGATAAGAACGGAGCGTTGTGCTGATGGAACTTGTTACCAGGAAACCGTTGCGTTGATTGAATGAATGGATTTGAATGTCTCGGCGCTGATTGGTCAGGTCGGACGTGATTGACGTCAGGTGTTCGCGCGCGTTTGATTTTCCGTCTTTTTTTTATTTTCTTGAAACGAATTGTCTGCGTTAAAATGTCTTCTGCAGCATTTTGTGTCCTCCTGGTCTCTTTCCTCTTTCATTTGAAATCTGCGCTCTCTGTCAAAGAGGAGACAGCGGGTAGGACCCTGTTTTTATTAGGATAAAAAAAAAAAAAAAATTGTCATTAGGCACATTGATGCATTTATGTCAAATTGTTTTGATAGGATTAGAGCTGGATACAGACAACAGCAGTGAACATGGAGTGCAGGCCTCGGCGTATCTCTCAGATCACACTTACGGCTTTGTGGCCTGCCTGCTTTCCATTGTGCTTTATGGGAGCTACTTGCTTCCCGTGAAGAAACTGGAGAATGGTGACGGTAAGAAAGCTTAGCGGTTCAAACCACCTGAAGCCTGGGGTCCTTAATGAAAATGGGTTTGTTTGTTTTATTCTCAGGCATGTTTTTTCAGTGGACCAGCTGTGTAGCCATATGGATTGTTGGTACCGTTGGCGACATGGCCCTCGGCTCGCCGAAGATCCATCCGCTGGCCATGTTGGGAGGGGCCCTGTGGGCGACAGGTTTAACCGAATTATCAGCATAACGTGCAGCATGTAAATTCCCCCGCTTTGATCATTCATTTTATATATATTCCTCCAGGAAACGTTGCTGCTATTCATGTGGTGAAGTTGATTGGCCTTGCTCTGGGGGTTCTCCTGTGGGGATCTAGTGGGTTGCTGATGGGCTGGGCAAGCTCAAGGTAATATTTTGTTGCACCATCTTGACTTCTTTTTTTTTTTTTTTGTGATGAACACAAACACAACCTTATTTTCGCACTTTTCTTAGATTTGGTTGGTTTGGAACGAAGCCTGAGGAGGTTCCTTATCCCATGTTGAACTATTGTGGAGCTGCCTTGTGTGCTTTAAGGTGAGACACTGTAAAATTGTTCTGAAAGTATCACACAAAACATGAGATTTATGTCACGGAAGACTTTGTTTTGCAGCTCAGTCATATTCTTCTTTGTGAAAAGTGACGTGCGATCTCATTTGTCCTCTGAAACCACACCCCTGCTTTTTGACCGGGTAAGTCTATGGGATCTCCGGGGGCTCATTACTCTGCTGAATAGTTTCATGTGTGAGAATTGTTAACTCATTTTTGCTTTAGACCTACAGTTGACCTTTGCTAAACTCTGCCAATCCTTGAATTCGAGGGGCTTGTTGATAATGCGATAATTCTCACAAAATCCTGAAATTGAACAAATTGTAGTATTGTCCTTGCAATTTCTCTGTTTTAAAGCCAAAGTAAAAATTGTATTTTAGTAGCTCAGTAAACTGCAAGGGTTTATGCATTTGAACTAATGCAAATGCTGATTTCAACAGAGCACCGGACCTGCAAATTCATGGATGGACTCCATCGCACCAAAGACCAAGCGGATCATGTATGCCCCGAGTCCACCGACGTTCCTTCTCATTCAGCATTTTTTTAAAACTCATTGATGAGTATGATTTGATTTAAAAAAAATTCTCTCTAAGATCAGACTACACTGGCTAAGTGGATTGTTAAAAGAGTGTTTCACGTTCTTCTCAAATAGCTAGTCAGAGCTTCTTTTCCTTTTGTTCAAACCTCATTCAGAGGCTGCTGCCTTGCTATTTTGTGTGGACTCTTTTACGGCTCGTCCTTTGTACCGGTTCTATACATTAAGCACCATTCCTCGAGCAACGTCAGCCGCTTTACAGGGTCCAGTCAGTACAGTAAGTGTGATGCCTGCTAATATGATATGAGAGAATTCTTCATGTTCATGAGTGCTGATGGCAAAAGGAACTCTATGGACAAGTGTTACTTGGTTTGATTTCTCATGCTTTATTTGCAGATCTTGACTACTGCTTCGCTCAGTGCAACGGAGTTTTCCTCGCAAGCTCAGTTTATTTTCTAATCTACTGTATCGGCATGAAAAACAGGCCTCGGGTGTATCCCAGAGCCATCCTACCAGGTACAGCAAGTGCACTTTTCATCTCGCTTTTACCTTAATGTTTTTATAATCCTAGCCCATAGCGATGTTGAAATGACTGAGTGATCTGAGCACTGTCAGGATTCTTGACTGGGACCATGTGGGCAGTCGCCACTTACTCTTGGTTCATGGCGAGCAACTACCTCAGTGCAGTCGTAACTTTTCCTATTGTTTCTGCGGTGAGTGTGCATGAATGCTTACCATTTTATTATATGATAATTTTTATGAGATGCAGGAGAAATACTTAATATTGATGAAGTATGTATGAATAAAATAGAAATAGTAGTAAAGTAAAAGAAAAAACTTTCAAATTTTACTCAGTTTGCAGCAATTATAGCTTGGCCGATCAGAGTATTTTAGATTTCAGGCAATATAAATAATTATGAACCTTTTAAAATGATAAACAGCACTCCACTGGACTCCAAGAATGCTTTTTTTTTTTTTTTTTTTTTTGTTGATGACTGACTTCTTTCTACATTTATGAAGATATTCCATAGTCATTTGGACAGGATTGTTCATCAATGTGCTGTTTTATTTTAACGAGCAAAACATTTCTAAATTACCATCTTTTAAATAATTAAAATAATCTTTTGCTCTAAAGTACTCGCTTCACTAATGAATGGTTCCTCCTCCAGGGTTCGGGAATGGTTGCAGCTTTGTGGGGTAGTTTGTTTTTTAAAGAAGTCAAGGTAAGTAGCCAGCACCAAGGTTTATAATAGATATTGATGTCAAGTCCCAAAGTGAACAATAATGCGATGCTGAAAGAGAACTAGACGAAGAGTTGGGTAGCTTTTATTGATTTTCTTTGGTAACACCAGCCAACAGAACATGCCACAATTCAGGGACAATTTATCTTTTAAGCGCTTGCAAACTTTCTATCAGCTACTTGATTGACTCTCCACAGCTTCTACTTTGCCCATTCATCGTCGAATATTTCGAAGTTAATTTGTTCTCTCTGTGCATTCTGAACCAGTCTGGCCACACGGGTTAATCAAACAGTCATGGAGATTCCGAGCTGCATATTCATTAAGAGGACTGCCAAATTACACAAATTACTCCTATTCTCCACAGTGTCCTTTTTCTAATTAAGTAATTGTGTAGAGATGCTCATTTTAAACAAGTTCATTGCTCATGAGGGTGCATTGTAGTGGTGGCTACTTTACTTTAATATGATGTGAGTATAATTTGACACTTAATTCATGAGTTTCTTGATGTGATGGCCACTCCTAAAGTACTTTAATTTTACTTGTGGAAGACACTATAATGTACTGCATGTTGAACCAGCCATACAGATGGGCAAAAAGAAGTTGGCAGCCACCGATTGTGCAAGTTAAAAAGATGAGAGAGGTCTGTAATTTTTATCTTAGGTAAACTTCAACTGTGAGAGGCATTTTTGAAGAAAAATGTTTTTTAAAGAATTTATTTGTATATGGTGCAGAAAATAAGTATATTTCACCTACAAACAAGCAACAGACCTGTCACTTAAGAAGCTCTTCTATCCTTCACTTGTTACCTGTCCACACCTTCCAGCAGTCAGACTCCAACCTCTACCAAGAAAATGACATCTCTGACCATCTCGCTCGACCTTGGGCTCCATACAAGATCTGAACTCATGCTAAGAATGATGAATTACATCCCAAGAACACCATACCCACTGTGAAGCATTATGCTTTGGTGCAGCCCTTCTTCAAAGGTGACAGGGCAACTTATCCATATTCAGTAAAGGATGAATGGGGCCATGTATCATGAGATTTTGGGCAAAAATCTCCTTCCATCAGTGAAAGCATTAAAATTGAAACATAGCGATATCTTCCCGCATGACGGTGATCCCAAACACAATGCCCGGGCAATGATGGAGTGACTATGTGAAAAGCATTACAGTCTTCTGGATTGGCTGAGCCAGTCTCCAGACCTCAGTCCAATCGAGAACCTGTGCCCAGCAACAGGCCCAAAACATCGTAACTCTTGAGAAGATCTGCATGGAAGAATGGGCCAAAATACCAGCTGGTAAAGAAGTACAGGAAACGTTTGACCTCTGTTATTGCCAACCAGGTTACATTACTATTGAGGTGAAATTTTGTTATTAACCAAATACTTTTTTAAATACTTATTTGCACCATTCATTAAAAATCATACCATGTGATTTTCCTGGATTTTTATTTAAATTGTCTCTCACAGTTGAAGTGAACTTGAGATGAAAATTATAGGTCTCTCTTATCTTTTTAAAGTGGGACAACTTGCACAATTGGTGGCTTACAAATATATATATATATTTTGTTTTGCCCCCCAGTGCCTGATTCCATTGTGCTTGTACTAGGGGAAATGACAACACAAATATGGGTATTTTGATGGATCTATGGCCTCAGCACACTCTGTTGGCGCTTCTGAACTAGTTTTTACTCTACAGGGATTGGGAAATTGCTTTGTCTTTGTGCTGGCATCCTGCGTCACCCTGGCAGGATCTCTTCTGACTGCCTTTTCGAAGATTTGATGTTCTTTACACCAGAGCACCAATAGGTGGTGATGCTAGACAAATCAAATGACATGCCTAGACTCAGTAAAACTTTCATCTGAGGTTAATTGTGTGCAAGGAAAACCATTTTGTTCTGTTTCTGTGTGGGGAAACAAAACTTTTTTTTAAATTATTTAACATTGTCTCTTAAAGTCATTTATTAATAAAGTAAATCCATGAGGATAAACATGTAAGTGTGAGCACTTGTCATTTCTGTGTAATCGGGTAACGGGTGACGTCTATGGGGTGTGGGTTTTACCAGGGGAACTTTAAAAGACATACTCTAAAGTGCAAATGTAATACTTTCCTGAACCCTGTTTTCATCATTTTCAGCGAACACTGTCTACATTTTTATACATGGCATAGGTGTTCTATGCCCTTGGTTCTGAAACTGTGGAATCAGGTCATCATTCCCGTAGTGTAGCGGGAGACTTTTGTTAATAAAGACTATTGTTAATATTTCCAGCTGCAAATGCAGTACTATGACTATACTGCATTGATGATATTTATAATAAATGTTCCCACTTGCTGTGTGTTTGCAGCATTGACGCTGGCCGACAGTCAACTATATTCCTATTAGGTATATAACTGCATCCTTTGCAAAGTAGTTAAATATGCCTACCCTAATGTTTTGTAATGATGGTACTTGGAAAGCCAGTTTGAGATCCATTTATCTGTGCCATAGTAACTGATTCAGGAATTCTGGACTATAGGAATTATAAGAGTAGCTACAGCCCACAAGCATGTTCAAAACACATTGCTTTTATATATTGCTTTATATGAAGTGAAATAATTTAACAGCAATCAAGCCTTCTGGTTTTTGTGCTTGAAGTATCCAGTCCCATTTCCCATACAAAATGCAGTGAAGGGAGGACCAAACCTGCGACTTGACCACAACATCAAAGAGCCAGGCTCATTGGTATGGCAGTCAGAGTGCACACAGTACCTGACTGATTTGTTCAACGTCCGAAAAAAACATGTTACCCTCCGAAGGCAAATTGACGATTATGTACAGTATTAGTGCATTATAGAACAGTATAAAAGAAATTATAAGCAAAATATTTATGGAGCAGAATGCTCCTGGTATTCCCTTTAGATTTACTTGGTCAAATCCAGTTTTTGAGCTGAATATCATGCCTCCAAATTTTTGTTGTATTCTCTCTATTGCCAGTAGCAGTGTTAGGTATGTCCGTGTTTGGTTGTCACAAGCCATCTGAAAACACAGCTATTTTGCCTAATCTCATGACATCAAGAGTTTAAACTGAAGGTACCATGGAAGAAGCTGTTCTCCTAGTACAGATTGTTGGATATATCTAGTTTTTCTTTTTTAATTTACAGAATCCCATTTTGTGCAGTGTTTGCATGCTCTCCCCAGGTTCTCTGGATTTCTTCCACCATCCAAAAAGAATGTACACTAGATGAATTGGAAAATCTAAATGGTCTCTAGGTGTCGTGCACAATCGTGCACTCGTACTGAAAGATTCAGAGCCTGGTGATTTTAAATGGGTGTGGCATATTCTCAAGGTTGGATGGAGGATCATAAATTTTCAAACAATACAGAGATTCTTAATGGGACTGAGCTCTGTATCCTGACCACGCATGGACATTTTAGTAGTTTTTAAATCCGTGTCACATGAAGTAGTTTTTCACAAAATGGGGATTATAATATAAAATTCATTATTATTATTTATTTATGTGGCCGAACAAAAATGGAGGTGTAAAACAGCATAGAAGTAGACTCTCTCACTCATCAACTCACACCTACAGACAATTCATTCATGAATTCACTTTGTGGTCATGCCCTTGGAGAGTGGGAGGTAAAGTGGATAACCCAGAGGAAACCCGCTCCAGCTTGAGGAGAGCATGTAAACTCTGCACACACAACATAATATAATATATATAACATAACTTTAATATCCATGATTTTTATTCTTTTTCTAATTGAATTTATTTAATTTGTCAGTCTGGTGTCTATAAACATATTTACCACTAAAGGCTTGATAAACAGAAGGTTCATGAGCTGTTCTCTGTATTTGAAGATGAACTGGATTATGCAGCTAAAGTGAGGGGGGGAAAATATGATTTATGCTAAGGGGACTGACATACTCAATGAAAGGACTGAACTGACTTCAAATACACTTTGGACCCATTTTGATTATGATTTATTTTTGTGCTGTTTTGTGTGTGTGCAAAAAACGCTTGGTGGTAAAGGATGATTGGTCCAAAATTGAGTAGGAGCAGTGGTGGCATAGCGGTTAAGGAAGCGGCCCATAATCAGTGTGCACCGTGTGCTGTGCTGCTGTGTATTACAAGTGACAATCCTTCACTACACTTTATCACTTTATAAATGGACCCAAGAGGTTGAATGCCTCGCTGGTGAACTGGACTGGTGCTTTTGGTTCCTCATCAGCATGAGCATGGAAGATGGGTCAAGAAAATTTAAGAACCTGGCAGATTGAGGACAGACTAATTAGTGAACACCTGGTGAGGCTGGACTAGCGTCTCTTTTGATGACAGCAGGACCAATCTTGTGTCATCTCATTATTTGAAGGTGCCATGGCTGTTTTAGAAATAGCATTTAACAATTAAAGTAGCATTCAAGATGTAATTTCCCACAACCTTAATAAAAACAAACATTTCAGCCATAAGCCTGCTGATCATTACTATAATAAGCAGATCTCTTCTCAGACTTTGCACATCCCAACAGTTCTATAAACTTAATCAAACATCATCCAAGAGGACCTGGTCCCTTTTTGTTGGATTAAAGATCAATTTAATTCTTCACTGGATAAAAACACAAATGGTCATTATATGTTTGCATTTTGAGCATTTGTTTTGTCTCAGCCCTCAGTTCTCAAACTGTGGTACACAAATATATATGGCTCCCTCTAGTGGTATGCCAGATATTGAGATTTATTTTATTATTATATTCACAGCTCCTGTGAGTTTAATTCCAGTGTATTTATTATTCTTATCCTCACTTGTTGTGTGTTTTGACTGGAGTATTGTAGTGGATGACCATAGCAGAGGCCTGTTTAACCACATTAAACTGTTTTGTATTGCCAGCCATAATGTCAGTAATTTGAAAGGGAAATATTATCTGAGGCAGAAAAGGTGTGAAAAGTCTGAGCACCACTGGTCTTAAGCAATACTTTCCCCGAACAAGCAATTGCCTGTCATTCATGATGAACAGACAGCTTTCAGACTGAGAAAAACATTTATATTCCAAACTTGAGTGATTCCTTCTGACCTCTCCATTTGCAGGAAATTGTTTCTCCATGGTTGTCGAGCAAAATGCATGTATTTCTTAGATTGATACAAAGACAAAGTGTCATATGCAAAAGGCAAGTTAACAACATATGTAAATCTGGGGCAGAACCTGGAGTTGAGAAGCAACCTCATTTAACATGCAGGACCTGGCTGTTTCATGTCATATTTTCAAGCCTGACCACAGACTCAACCCACATTTCCGAGCTCATGCCTGGAGGGGGGACCAATAGCTCCACATAAATACCTCTGATGTGGACCATATAAATGTTTGATAATCGTCTATTGCATACTTGACATCGACTTGTACTAAATCTAAGGTTTTGTAATATATGCAATTCAGTTCCAGTTTGATAGTATGCATGCATGCATATATATTATTACATTTATTTATTTATTCCATGGCTGGAGGCAAAATATAAGGACACAGTAATGCCTTCCAAACTTGTGAGGAGATCACACGTCAGTACTCGTCTGCGTTGGGATATGTGAGGGGTGAACTCACAAGTCATTTCATCTGCTTCCAGAAGGCCCGTTTGCTACGCTTGGCAAAAACCTCTGAGACTGACATGAGGTTGGTACACAGAAATGCTTTAAAAGGACTACATTTCATCTACTTTATTTTAACTCCAGCAAGAGTTAAGCAAGAGTACCAAAAACCTTTGCAATCATTGAAAGACCATATGATTAAATAAACAATTTCACATGTTTTCTATAATAGCTTTCATTATGTTGCAGCTGGCACCTTTTACAAATGCTTTTACAGCATTATACATAATTTCAGCTGCCTAGTTCCCCTTGTCCCTGCATCACATGTTGCTCAGTTTCCGGTCTGTTCTATGAACAAAGCCTCAGTGGAATTGCTTTTTGTGAAAGGTATGCTTTAATAGTCTATAAAATGAAAAAGAATATTGACAGAACAGCAAATATTCATGAAAAAAGATTTTAGTGTGTTAGATACCATTCAGTCACCTAATTCCTTTGACTAAAATGCTTTAAAATCAAGCATTATTACATCTTAAATGAAACCCAGGTTCATGAACTGTAAATATAATGTATGCAAGCTTCTCTGCATCAATTAGCAGTGCTAGACAACTCAGATGCTCCACAGGGTGTCATCACCACCTTCCTCCTTCCCTCATCTGATGGCACCCCTCTTGATGTTAACACCCATGCCTGCACTGATAGTCAGTTTTTTTTTTATCTTATGCTCTTTTTCTACAAAAATGGTCTCTGCAGAGCATGTGAGCCTCATTGGTCATTTTTTGCCTTTTTTTTTTGTCTTGTCCTGCGGCACCCTACCCATACCACACGCCAACATTAAGAAAATAGCTAGAGAAGATCTACGTGGCAGGGAATTGCAATTTTCTCTCGCTTCGGTTGGGTAAGTCACAACAGAACACAAAGCATCTCATAAGAAGCTCTTCAGCTGAACTGAGCAAAATTCGGACTCCCTATTCTAAACAAGTAAAAGAACTGGAGCTGTTGCCAGCTGCAGACTAGTTATGATGTCATGGTTCCAATGGGAGAGCCATGTGTCTAATCAATATAATGCATGTGGGATGTGTCTGTATAGTCATGGCCAAAGGTTTTCAGAATGACACAAATACTGTTTTTCACAAAGCTTGCTGCTTCCGTTTTTATTATGGCAATATGCAAATACTCCAGAATTCCACTGAATTTCAGGCCTGCCTCAAAAGAGATCTTTTCAGTGATCCTCTCATTAACTCAGGTGAGAGTGTTGATGAGTGCAAGGTTGAAGATCATTGTGAGGACATAGATGCTGCAAACATTTACTTTACATGTACATTTACGGCATTTATCAGATGCCCTTATCCATAGTGACTTACAGTTACAGTAGTTACAGGGACAGTCCCCCCGGGAGACACTCAGGGTTAAGTGTCTTGCTCAGGGACACAATGGTAGTAAGTCTGGTTTGAACCTAACTTTGTTCTGGTTCATATCAATCTTTTAGCCCTCATTTTTCTATTCATCAATGCTAGACTTTTTTTTTTGTCAAACAAGCTCAATTTCAAACACCAGCTGTAAACTGATTCACAAAAAAATGAAGTTCTAACTAGTCAGCTCCATATGTCATAACAGCAGTGGGAGAAGCCTGTCCTGCATCACATGCCTCTTGTTCAGCTCCTTTAACCTCATTTTTAATCCCAGGGATCATCCTTCAATTTTTTAATAGTGATTTTGAATATGTTGAGTTTTGAACTCCTTAAAAAGAATCACAATTCCACTTATTCCCAAATCTCTCTTCCTCTACCTGTGGTTTAAAGCACCCTGCCAGCCTACCCATGCAATGTGTGCCATCTGTATCTTTCCGGCAGGCTCTTTTTGGCTCACTGCCTGGAGACGAGGTCATATCCAAACGTAGCAACTAGCTCATTCATTGTTAATGAACAGCTATGGGATGCATCCCTTGCTGCGTGTCATGGTTAAGAATCATAAATCATCTACTCTGATCAGTTGTTAAAACTTATTTCTCACAGACTTGTGAAATTATAAAACTTTAGAAGAAAAACAATCCATTACCGACATGATGCCAATCCCATATTGCCTGAGGTCCTTGCACCTTCTTGTGGCCTGTGACACTGTCTGTGCTGCTCTGTCTCTTCTGTCTCATCATACATCAGATGCCTCTCATGGCGAGGTTTGCCAGACATAGATGAAATCTTAATCTCCTCTAACTCACAATCACATAAACACCCAGGGGAGGGGGGGTCAATAGGGGAGTAATGTGGAAATGTTTTTCAGGTCCCCAAATTTGTCAGACATTGGCAGAGTGTGAATAAACAACCTTATTTCCCCAACGGATGAAGGACCGGAATGGTTATGATGTGCCCTAGAACAAGTCACAAGCTCAGTAACCCCATTTCACCTTTTTTTTTTTCTTGAGTAATTTATCAGCGCTGTGCTTTAAATGCACATTAAATTCATTTTCGTCTTTTGCTTTCTTTTGCATGCACTTGGAATGCAATGCGTCTAGTCAGGGTCTAATCTTTGCATTGTGTTTAAACTGGAATTTTTTTGGCAAGGTATTTTAGTCCATTTGTTTTTTTCTTTGAATGAAAATTTAGTACCAAGTCTGTTGAAACATACAAACATACAATTTATGCCAATGTTTGATTTATGGAATTTTTATTGATTATTAGCTCATTGTCTATAGAAAAACAAGCTATGTTGCCTCAAGATAATGTGATAATTACCTTTAGTTAACAGCGTAAAGACAATTACAGCCATTCTTGGCTTTTGTAGCTCCTTTCTATAATTATTGCTTTAAAAAAATACTTCTGGTTGAATTCTGCCAGATTGGAGTTGTTTTGTGAATCAATGACCCACAATGAATAAATTGTGACTGTAATTTGACATCTGATGAATGCATATATTTTAAGTGGGCTTCTTTCAAGGGTTTTTATTCCAGGCTATGAAAGGCTGTGAAAGTCTTGGACATGCTGTTAATGAGAGGGCCCATCAGTCATTCTGATCCTCTTTTGGACTGCATTTGAAAATGGGGAATAAAAACTGAACCACTTGAGTACCGCTTCCAGCTACCACACTGCTATTTGTTGCTGTTTGGAGAGATGGGTGACCATCATCAATAAAATGGGTACAGAGAATTGATTGACAAGATACCTCGTTTTACAGTCAGCATCTCTCTAAGTGCCTTGTGGAGTAGATATGTGGGTTAACTGTGACAGAAAAACATCACCTCCAAGGAACATGCCAGGCGAAGTGCATGTAGTTCATTATTTTGCTCCCATTTTTATTGACAAAGTAAATTGCTTTTAAGGTTATGATAGCCTAGAAACGGGCTGAACCGTACAGGCGCATGTTGAAATGCCTCTTACCACCAATGTGTTTCTGACTGAGACTCTTAACCAGGACTTGCTCCAAGAGGCTGTCCTGTGAGTGATTTAGTGCAGAGCATATCTGTCCAGAAGAACATCCAGTAGGAGTAGGAGTCAACAAAAGGATCGCCTTGCCTTTGCCTGGCTGCTAGCAGGCTCTTATGCAAGAATGGTGGGAGTAACATGCTCATCTATAAACCACAGGTTAAAACTTCACTTACTACCACTGTGTCTCGGAGCAGGACCCTTAACCTGCAGTTGCTCAAGATGGCTCTACCTGTAAGGGGGTCTGCTACATGCCAGAAATATTCATGTTAAAATGGACACTTTGCTCATCATGCAAGTCTTTTACTTCACTGTTCAATTAATACACAGAAAATTAAAACAAGTGGAATCACTGATTGCTATCCAGACTTCATTTTTACTTTCAGGGCACAGACTATCCTAAGTTAATTTTGGTTGTGTAATTGTTTGCTTAAAATATTGCTTAATTTTTTGTCATTCATACTGCTTGTTCATTACCTTGTGGGATAAGGTTTTCTCCCCTTATTTGTATTCACAACATACAAATTTAGAGGAGATAATTTATTCTTGACCCTAGAGGTAAACTATTTAGTCATTATTCGGACTTCCAAATGTCTGCAATTGTCAAGGTCTTTTGTCCACTCTTCCACATGAAAAGAGACTAATTTCATTTTATCTATAATTAAGGGGGAAAGTAAAAGTTTTTTACTTTTATTGGAAGGTAATCTACCCAAAGAAAATGTCACATTCATCTCTTTAATTTAATATCAAAAAGGGAATTAATTTCTCTGTAAATGGGCTTTTAAGGCCTTGTCAGACCAATTAAAGTCTTTTTTTTTTTACAATACCATTTGTCCAATGTATCTAAAAAATGTTTTAGAAAAATGTAATCTAGAGTTAAACTATGATTCCTCCTCTTTTGTGCTATGAGTTTTGCAATCTTTATGGTACTGCGATCTGTGCACTGCAATGTCTCATGAGTCCTTAAATACCTCAAATATGGTCTTCGAACCATATTACGTGAGCAAACCTTACAGAACTATTCAGTTTGGAGCTTGGGGATGCATATAAAATACACAACACTTCACACAAAAAGGCAAAACATCTAAAAAATTTATTATTGTGCCCAATCCCCAATTTCACTTGTGGCATAGAAGGCATAATTTTTAGAAAGGTTTTTTTTTTGTCTCTGTTTAGTATTTTCCCTATTTATATACAGTGCATCACTTATTCTATGTTTTGTTAAGTTACAGCCTTATTTGGCCTTACATTTACTGCACTAGCTATCAACTGTATGGTTGATTACAAAATCCTACTCTTGACCTACAAAGCTCTTAATGGTTTCACCCCACAATACCTGAGTTATGTTACGATCCACCACGCTCCCCTGTGTTAGAAGGGTGCAAGATCACTGCTTTTACCCAAAGTACAGAAGGTCAATGCAGATCTTTCTCTTATAGACCTCCGCAGTTGTGGAATGGCTTTCCGGTCAGTTTTCGGGGTCCAGACACAGTGTTCACTCTGGCCCTCTGTTAAAATCCCAGACACAGTGTCAATTATTAAAGTCCACTTTAATAAAGGTTGATCTTATCTTAGTCCCACAAGTGGGAAATTGCATTTGTCACAGCAGAAAGTGGATAGAAACAGAGGTAATAGCAGCAAAAACAGAGGTAATATCAGCAAAAATAAAAATGTATATGTATATATCTTCAAATGTACAGTTGAAATCTACACATGTACACTGGGTACACCTGTACAGTTGGCAATTACAATAATGTATTTGAAGTGTATGTTTGTTTGTCTGTGTGTGTGTGGTCAATTGTGAAGTCTTTGTTATAGAGTCTGACAGCGATTGGAAGAAAAAACCTTCTGAACCACTCCTTCCCACATCGTGGGTGCAGTAGTCTGCCACTGAAGGAGCTGCTCAGTGCTGTCAGAGTTTCCTGCATGGGGTGGGAGCTTAGCCACCCTTCTCCTGTCACTCATCACCTCCCCTGGGTCCAGAGGGCATCCTAGAACAGAGCTGACCCTCCGGATCAACCTGTTTAGCCTCTTCCTGTCCCCAGCGGAGATGCTGCTGCCCCAGCAGACCACACCATAAAAGATGGCTGATGCCACTACAGAGTCATAAAAAGTCTTCAGGAGTGGACCCTGTACTCCAAAAGACCTGAGCCTCCGCAGCAGGTACAGCCTGCTCTCCCCCCTTTTTTGTAGAGAGCATTTGTGTTATGAGTCCAGTCCAGTTTATTGTTCAGATGAACCCCAAGATAGTTGTAGCTCTCCACAGCCTCAATGTCCATTCCCTATATGTTCAGTGGTTGTAGTGCAGGACGTTTGTGCCTGCCAAAGTCTACCTCCAGCTCCTTGTTTTTTCCTGTGTTGATTTGGAGGTAGTTCTGCTGGCACCAGTCCACAAAATCCTGTGTCAGTTTTGTGTACAGTTCTTATTACTCACTCACCTAGTCAAGCATAGACCGTGTTCAAGTCACCTTAGTTAGTCTGTCCTAGTTAGGGTTCTGGCCCATTATTACTCAAATGTACCACTATAACCACGTATTTACCACTTGTACAATGCCACCTTCTGCCGCTGTTTCAGTTTGTTCTTTCCAAGGCACTAAAGCAAGTTCCCAGACCACCTCCAGAGTCCAATGATGAGACCACCAGAGGGATCCTGGTTCCAGGCAGTGAGCTGCTGATGACACGACCCACGACCACAGCCACCAATACCACAAAAACTAAAGCTTCGGGGATCATCAATTTTTTCTTGTGTCAAGAAAGGGTCAAGTGTGGGGGGTGTCAACTGTAAGCCTGTTAAAGCCCATTGATACAAATTATAAAAAGTTTATTTGAGTTTTTTGCAAATGTATTAAAGTAATCACATGTTCATAAGTATTCACACCCTATGCTCAATGCTTTGTTGAGGCAATTTTGGCACAAGCTTGGCACACCTGCAGTCATATTTCCCTTTATCCTGACTAGTCTCCCAGTTCCTGCAGCTGAAAAACATCGCACCACCATGCTTCACTATAGGTATGGTATTGGTCTGGTGCTAAGCAGTGCTCCTCCAAATGGGACGCCAGTCATTAATGCCAAAGTTCAATCTTTTACTCATCAGACCAGAGAATTTTGTTTCTCATGGTCTGAGAGTCCTTCAGGTGCCTTTTGACAAACTGCATTGTATATTGTTGCGTGCACAATGGAGGTCGTCATCTTGAGGTAGCAGTTTGAATACATTTTTGATCAGTTCATTGTGCACTGGCTTAAGCTCAAGCATTTTATTGCATTTTACTTTACGTGCTATGAGCTCAATATTTAGTAATATTTAGTATTGGTTTTATGTATTTTACTCTGAAAAGCAACATTGCAGTTATCTCGAAGGTGTCACAGTGGGCTCATTCTACACATGAGAAAAAGTTCAGTTTAAAGCAAACTGCAATTTATTGAAAATCACATAAAAAGAAAACAACATATACAGTGATGTCTAAGGGAAATATAATTGTGTGAAGTGGCATGCTGTGGAAGTAACGTAGCCTAAATAAATAGCCTTTGATATTGTACAGTGGTCAAGACTGGACAATGAGACGAATTAAGAAATAACTGAGATGTGAGACAATCATTAGGTGCCTATACCAACCCAAACAAGTGTGCCTTTTTCTCAGAGATCGTAAGCGAGGCCCATTTAATAACCTCCCCTAAGCAGGACCAGTAGGGATAAAACACAAACACACGCACAAACACATGGTTACAGTGTTTAGTGATTGATATTAGATTTTTAAAAATTCTATATTGGTAAACATGAAAGCTAATTCCATTTGTATGGAATTACATAAGTATGTTGCTATACCCCCTTGTCAGATCTTCCTCTAGCTATCTCCAAAAGTCAGCTCAAAGGTACAGCTGTGTAGATGTATACAGCTGTACAGAGAAAATGTTCCTTTTTTTTCTCTTATTGCTCGGCACTGCTTCAGAAATAATAAACTTGGCTACCAGGAATTTAAAAGTAGCTATGACCTTGGTACCTAAAATAATGTCTTTGACGGATAACTGTTATCCATGTCCATGTAATATCAATGTATTACATTACACTGAGTAGAAGAGATGTTGCAGCTTTTTTTTTTTAGTTATGTCTTGACGAGCATTAATAGTTCATCTAGTTCATCTAAAAGTCTACACTCAATTTATTATCACCTTAGGTTATCTACAGTACATGTGAAGTGACTGTGATACACCGCAGCACACCACACGGTGCACACAATGAAATGTGACCTCTGCCAGACTGTGTGTGGGGACAGTGCTCAGTGTCACCTCGGGATTCAAGACCAGCAACCTTTTGATTATGGCGCCACTTCCTTAACCGCTAGGCAACCACTGACCCTGTTAAAGTTGGTGTTACAGCACCACTTTTGCAGTTTTCATTGAGGATGTACTAAAGGATAAAGGATATTATTATTTTGTTTTTAGTCAGATTCAATTTAATGTAATCTGGAATAAAAATATTGAAGGGCAAGAGGGGATGATAACAGGTTCCAGGGTTTTGGGTCTATACCGGTAAATGGGGGAATGTGGGTATCTGTTTGATATTTAATGTTGCTACATTATTTGCTTCATGTTTCATGTTTATATGAAACATTTTATATTTCTATCATTTACAGAGGGCACGTTATCAGCAGGAAGTGGAACAAACCTGTAAATTGCTGAAGGAAGTGTGTCAGCTCATGCACATGAATAAAAATGCATTTATTTATGCTGTGCAGAACCCCTCAGTCAAAATGTTCTCCTGCATGCATGCTTATTCACTTTAATCTAGGGCATCAATTTTCTGAGGATATTCTACACGTTTCTGACATTTGGCAGGTTATCTGTGGGATTGTGATGGAAAATAATTGACATGCAGGGAAGCAATTTCTAAAGAAGTATCCAGGTGATCCCATTCATGGCCAGAAAGAGAAAAAATAGGTAAAAAGAGATGATTGTTGAACTAATTGACTGTTGCTAACACTGAAACATGCATGATCCCAGTCATTAAAAGTTTTGGCGGTAGGGATTAATTTAGAAGTTCAATATTTTCACATCTTAAGGCCTGCTGGTGCTCTTAGGGCAAGTTTGCTTGGCGTGATGTCCATCTGGATCCACAGCTGTCGGCCAAGATAAACTCAAGTTTGATCGTTGTCCTGAGGAAATGACACATCCATTCACCTTTGTGCTAATAGAATGTGGTTGCACTTCTTATAAGGTCAACAGGGTTCTGATAAGGTGCCGTATTTCGTATATGAGAACACAACATTCCATTGCAGTTGCACACTTACAATCAAACCTGTTGCTATGGAAACGCTCAAAGCCTGAAGGTGTGCCACCATTCCTTGCCTAGGCCTCTCTGTTATATCTCTAAATACAGTGAAAGTTCAGATCTGACCTTTATATTTGCACACATCACATGGATCAATGCATTCTCCTCTAGATATAGATGTCCATTCAGCATGTGCCTTTGGACACAAGAACAAGGACAAATATTTGTTGCAATATTTCACAAAGTATTTCAAACAATTAGATATGCTCCGTAAAGCATTCAAATTGAACAAAACAATCTTGTTTTCCTCCGTCTGAAACCGAAGCTCAGTATCATCCAAGGTACTTAAATAGAGAAGATTGGTCAAGGACCAGATATTTAAAAGCAATTTAAATGCGCAAAAACAGCCCAGCTTTTAGATGACAACAATAATGAAAAATTGTTGTTCTGACAAAGCAGGTGCAGATGTTTGCTGCATTGTCTCATTTCTTATTTCTGTCATCTTTGTACCTGAGGTAAAAATAAGAGCGCAAGCTGTCACATTCACTGTCATTTATGAATTACAGGCTGACACCAGAGCGTCCCATCTGTTACTGAGGGGTGAAATTTGTCACACTCTCAAACTGTGGTCAAATGCGCTCAAAGCAGAGAGGAATATAAATACAGCTGTGTGTCATTTTATTGTCACAGAAAGCACCCTTGTGCAACTGATTATAAGAGACAAATTAGTGTTTAGCCTTACCAGATATCACATGTGACAATCACTTCAATTTAATTTAATTTAATTTAGATATTCGTTTTAGGGACATTCACTGTGTCACATAGGGCCATTTAGGTTTGGATTTTTTGTCCCTTAAAAATTAAACCCTTCATTTAACATTTTGTGTTACACTTGTGTTGTCTTTGACTGATATTTAATATTATTTGATGACCTGAAACATTTAAATGTGACTTACATGGAAAAAAGTAAATCAGACAGGAGGAAAACACTTTTTCACACCACTGTAAAATGTGAACTATGATTGCTTTCAAAAAATGTTTAAGGGAAAAGGACATTTCCAATTTTTGCACAGTTAAAAGAATATTGCAGCCATAATCATTACTGGAACAAAAAGAAAACTCTTTAGCAGTAATATCTATATTGTGTTTTATGGTTCATCCTCTTGAATTAAATTCTGAAAACAATGCACTCACATGTGGACCGATTGCACGTAGCAGAAAAAAAGAAACTGGTTGGCGATTCTTCTCTTCTCGTGGCTATGCAGACTTTTTCAGCGATTGCATCACCTGACTCCCAGGCAGGTGTCAGACAGTGAGACTTGGGTTCCTGAGATGTATTTAAAAACGGCTACAATACACACCACTCACATGTTCATTCAAAACACTGGCAATCTATATATCTATTTATGTGGTCAACAAACAGAAAAGACACTGCAATAAAAAAAATAACTACCTTAAACTAAGTTTATTGAGAATATTACACATATCTCTCAGGTGCCAGAATGTTGTAGTACAAGAGCATGTAAATATCCTTTCTAGTCATGTTACATGTTGTTATGAAGCAGCTAAAATGGCATACTTATGCTGTTATTTGTGTCTTCTGCTTGGGCTTAAATTTTATGGGTAAACTCAGACCATTTTGCCCCCATCCACCAAACACAGTCAGACAGTCACAGACTAAGACACATATTAGGTGGTAGTAGCCTAGTGGGTAACATACTCATCTATTAACCAGAAGATCCAGGTTCAAATCCCACTTACTACCATTGTGTCCCTGAGCAAGGCTCCAGGGATTTTGCTCCAGGGTGACTGTCCCTGTCACTACTGATAGTAAGTCGCTTTGGATAAGGGCATCTGATAAATGCTGTGAATGTAAAATGTGTAATTTAATGGATATGAATGTTTATACTGTGGTAGTAGCCTAGTGGCCTATGAACCAGAAGACCCAGGTTCAAATCCCACTTACTACCACTGTGTCCGTGAGCAGGACACTTAACCCTGAGTGTCTCCAGGGGGACTGTCCCTGTAACTACTGATGGTATGTCACTCTGGATAAGGGTGTCTGATAAATGCGGTAAATGCAAATGTAAATGTAATTGCACTGGGTGAAAAGTTCGATTTCAGCTACTACAATAAAAATAATAGTCAGTATCTAAACAAATAATTCTATTTTGGGATGAAGAGTACTAGAACGCTAGCAAACTCTTTGCTACGTTGTTGTACTATAAAACAATTTGCTCTTAATTGGGTAAACTAGGATCTATTGTGATGTGACCTTTTACTTGGGTAAAAAACACAGTGGTGACATTTATGAACACCTTCTCTTTATATTTTCCATTAGTCATTTAACCCCAACTTAATGCTTTGGGTAGTGTCCTTTTGTTTTAAAGGACATGTGAGTTTGATTGACTATTGAACTGCTCTTTCCTCAATTTTTATGATTAACTTTAAATGGCTGCTCTTGTGAATGATGTTCCTGTGAATGAAGTTGCCAGTGATGTGAATAAATGAGTGAAACATGATAGAAAACTTCTGCTTCTTTTTCCCCCAGGGAGAAAGCAGAGCTGGTGAGCTAATAAAAAAAAGAAAAGGTCAAATGGCAATATTAATTTCACAGAAATTACTAAAATACTGTAATTCATGTTCAGACGTGGGAAAAACTGGACAATTCTGGTTTCAGTTAGAAGCAGTTACTGTATAAAACACAGTAAAATAATGAAGAAGGATTTACCATGTGCACTAATAGGACCAGTCAGGAGCTTCAAAGGTCACATGCCACTCAAAGCGTCTAATGGAGCTCGCGAAATGGTGTTGGTGTTGTGATTTAATCAATATTATCTTTAATCTAGGTCTATGCTACAATACATTGGATGAATATGAACACAGTTGCCCTAAAGACAAGCGTTGTAGAATTGTTGCTGATTTTACTCTAGTAGATATGCCGGGTTTGATGTGAGAAGGACCTTGTGGAACAGGGAAAACTGTAGTCAGCCTCATATTGTCCCTTTTGTTTCTACCGACTTGGTTTTCTGCGACACATCACCTTTATAACAAGTGTAAAAAGGAAGCTGTGTAAGCTGTGCTGACTTTATGCAATAAATGAGGTGGGAGGATTCTCTGTTCGTTAGCCGTTAAGAGATACGTTCAGATGTCATAATGTAGCTGTGTACAGGCAGTTTAAGTCCTGAAACTAAGGACTTCAACCAAATTAATCATGAAAACATGAAAAATCCAAAATACATTTCCCGCATGTCTTTCATCTATTTCTATTGACCTGGGACATTTCATATATTTTAGTGCTTATCCTTAATTTCTTCATGAATTCTTTTTGGAATTTGAAGTGAAATGAGTAAAAAGCATTCCTCCCTCTGTTGACATCTTTAGTGTCACATGATGACGATCAGGTCATGTTTAGAAGTACACACAAAGGTCTTCTACTCCTTCTAATGTCAGATCATTTAAGGTGCCATTACGAACCACACCCCAGTGGACACTTCACGCTGAATGAGACTAACTCTCCATCAAAAAGAAAAGACTTGACCTTGCCAGAAGGACAAATCGTTCAGCAAGTGTATCAGGTAACTGTTTTGTCCCTCACATTTTTAAAAGAGAATGGTGTTGGTATTGAATTGAATGTCTATTCAGCAGAGTGCGCATCTCTGAATTATCCATTACAAAGCAATCCATGCCCTTGTTATCAAAGCTGCAACCTGTATTCTGCTAAAATCCTGGAGACTGTGCCTTTAGATGATCAGTAATATCAGACTTTGTCATACTTTTTGTCCAAGATAAGGATATCTCTTGCTAGTATATTTGTCTTTCTTCCTGCAGTATTGCACTGTTGGTGATGCGTGTGGAAGAGAAATTATGACAAAAAGACAATCTTGATGTGCAGCCAGGACTGCAATAAGACTGTTTGGAGCCCCTGGACAACCATGGTTACACAGGTTCCGTATCTGCTACAACAGGACCAGATCCCTATTTAGATGTAGGACAAAATCCTTTATCAGTCACAAGCTCAAAACCAAATCCAAAAAAAAAGCAAACAAAAATAATATTAATATAGAGAAACAATCTGAGAACCCACCTTCACTACTATTCATTCATATTCATTCAAGCTACTTTTCTGCTAACTGCTTTCATCAGGCTTGATTCATGAGATGTGCTAAGGACAAGGTCACCTGACTCACATTTTCTTAATGTGTCGTAGCATTATGTGCTTCGTAAGGACACTCTCCGTGCCATGCTGCTGCGCCTTTTTCATAATTTTTACACCAGTTCTCTGCGGAGAATGTTGAATATGCTTGAAATACTGAGTGTAAACAGTTGCGTGGATCTAATCTGCCTGCGTCAGACCCTCTGGTCTGCTCCACATGGCCTCAGAAACATACTACAAATGAAACGTGACATTGACTGACTATTAACACAGTTGCACTAAAGACAAGTGTTGAAAAATTGTTGCTAATTTTACTCTAGCAGATATGCAGGGTTATGCATATATGCCTTTGCGAAGGACCTCGTGGAACAGGGAAAACAGTAACCAGCCTCATATTTGTACTTTTGGTTTTCTGACAGAGGAACACATTACCTTAAACAAATGCAAAATGGAAGATTTTTGTGTATCTTTTTACTCCAGGGATTTATACCTCTGAGGAGCATTGAATTTTCTAGTTTTATTAACTGCCCTATTATGAACCAGGAAATGAAAATGAAATTTGCAATGTACAATGTAATGTACAATGTAATGCTACTCATTACTTAGATTCACAGAAGCCTCCACAGACTTTGCGCAATAAATGAGGTGAGGATTAGGTAGCAGTTAAATGTAAAAAGTAAAATTCACAGGAATGCAGCTCCCCCAGCATCCAGAGCACCAAGCATTCTTCCCATAACATTAATTTAACATGCACATCTTTTGTAAATGCTGAAACTTATTTTACAAATGGCGAATGTGCATCACGCCTCTGTAGATGTAGACAGCGTGATAAGGATCTGAAATGGATCAGTCAACCCAGATCCATTGAATGTTTTGTCCTTGGCAACTTGGATGGAATCGGAAGGGAGGGGAGAGAGGCCAAAAATCTACATCAGAATAACAGAGAACATGATCTAAATATTGTGCAATTTTCAAATCAGCAAGGTCACCATTTGATCAACCTGTCTTTTACTTCCTCCTCCACTGTCCTTCTGATTTGTAATAAAGTCTGAGTGACATTGTCCTCAACCCTGCTCCTCTGATTACCACCCTGGGTGACTCCACTAGAGAGCTGTGTGTCAAAGATCAAAAGCCTCTGAGACAGGAGGTGGTTTCCGTCATCCGTCATCCCAGCAAATGCACTTCAGCTCTGCCATTTCTGAGGAAAAAAACAACTTCCACTAAAATATAGTGCCTAAGATTATAAAAAGTACTATGAGAATGATGAATGCTGCTAAAAGCCCCTGCTTTGACCTTAAAATCCATTCAATGTGGATGCGGATTTGTAGTTGAAACTTATTTCCAGTGTTGGGAATATTACTTTAGAAATGTAATTCATTAATAATTTATATTACTGTGTAAAAGTAATGTAACTAATTACATTCAATCAACAACACAGCTAAATCAAATATGTATCTTTCGTGTGTAAAATTGTCATTGTGAAACTGGTGTCTGGGGATGGTACCATGTGTAAAACCATGAGGACCATGTGGTGTGGGAGAAGAGAATAGAGTGTGTAGAAAAAACTCTTTCTCCCTCCACACAAAGCACTGTATTCAACCAATTTGATGTTACCTGGCAGAAAGAGGCATGGCATAGTAGAGGTTAAAAATGAACAGTTTCTAGTTTATTAACACCGGTAAATAATTATTGAATGTAAAAAGGTACCAAGGTTACAGAGAAAATAAAAATGAGAAGAAAGAGTAAAGAGGGAGAAGAGAAAGAGAGGGGGAGATAAAGGCTCAGAAGCCTTCCGGCTTCCGAGGGAAAACCCCCTGAGCAAGAAGCTCAGAGGTCCCTTTTTCCACATGTGAGCAGACTTTTATACCCCTGGCCTACAGGAAGTTGTCACTGGCCTACAGGAAGTTGTCACTGACCAATCAGAACCTGTTGTTTCTGATGTCACACCCCCGGTGCCTCCCATTTGGGGAAGACAAAGAGGGTGGGCGGTCCTGACGGCTGATACTTCACACATTGCCGTCGGACAAAAGGCATGTAAAAACCGGGGTGTCGAATCTTCACCCACAACCGTCGACACAGACATCTGCAGACATCTGTTATGCAAGGCAAAAGCAGGCTCCCGTGATGTCCATTCTTACACATGCTCAAGGGGACCTCAGTGGCACCTTGGTGGGGCTCATGGGGTCGACTACCTGGATGCGGTCGAGTAAAAAGTCGGGTCCTGGATGAACATCCGGCCACCATCTTAGATCCTCGGCCACTCTTCAGTTGTGAATTTATTCCTCTGTCACGCTGACTTCACTTCTGTTCTTGACAACTCTCTCGGATTTGCCTGTTCCAGTTTGCCCTTGATGTTGCCAAACCCTCGCCTGCCTACTGACACTGTCTCAGTCTGTCTTAGCCCGATCACCCTTGTGATAAAAATTACAATTACAATTTTTGTTGTAATTGAATGACACAATATTAGTAAATTATGATGGTTTGTGTGAGCTGTATCTATAGTTACAAAAAAGAGAGGTTGTGACAAATGGGTCAACACAGAATATGAATAGGCCGAAGTGCATCTAAAAATGTTTGTCCATGACTGTGCCGGCTCCATCCGTTTTGAGGTGTAGGACTTGGGACGTTTGGCTAGCAGGCAGCTGTGGACGCAGTCCTGCGGACTCACACCTTTACACCAGAGGGGACATCTGGCGGTGTGAGCCGTGGCGGATTATTTTCAGTCATTATAGCATTTGGGTTGCTCCCCTGCTGTGTCCATCGTTCTTCCTCCCACACCTCTGGCCTGGCAGTCATTAACTCATTTTAAGCAATTAATGCAAAATCTTTTGTTTTGAAAACACAGAATTTTCAAAATGCAAACATAATATTTCATATTCAAATAAAGTCTTTAATAGCATGAATCATACACATTTTTACTATTATTTATTTGAATATATATTATTATGTCAATTAGAGCATGATTGTGTGGTGTTAAAAGAAAATGTTGTCTTTTTTATCACATGAAGAACATAAAAGATTTGCTTTTTGCAACATTGAGTACCACAGACTGTTGACTTTGCCTGATGCAAAAAAAGTGAAAATATCCATTACTTCTGTGCCATTGCTGCCTGTTGTCTGCACGTTTGTGTCCGTCCCCCGGTGGCCCATGGAAACTTGTAAATGGCTTTCTAAATGCTTTTACTAGAAGATGATGGGGCTTAGTGACATTTGTAGTTCAGTTGCCTTGTTATTTGCTCTGGTTTATTAAATAACGGACGGTTTAAATATAACAGGTCTCTTTCTCTTCACTCTGATGTGGGGTTCGGAGGTTACTGTGCCGTACTTTCCCGGATGTACATTCCTGGTTAATGGAAGGAAAACAGCGGAGAGAGAAATGGGGAGTGGGGGACAAAAAGTTTTTGAATGTCTGCATGCTGATGTACCGTGGGGTTTCTGAAGGACTTTTGCTGTCTGACTGTGCAGCTATCTGGTGCTGATAGTGAGAAGAAAATTTGCCCTTTGATACAAGCAGCAGTTCAACAGAGATATCAGTGAAAAGAGACTAGAAAGGTCAAATTTAAATAAATCGCACCATTCTTTTGTATTAAAATCACACCCATAAGGGTACTGCTACAAACACATTTCTTTCTTTCTTTTTTGCTTTGCTTCCTCTGGGTGACAGATGGTCTCAGGTCGTTACTTAACATGGGCACTTTGTGGATCTAGCAGAGGTTTCTTGGGCTGCCATCAAATGCACCTCACCCCGGGTTTGAATGCTTGAGGAAGAAGCAGGAAGGAGAAAGTTGAAACAGGGACACGAGGAGCCCACTTCAAACCTGAGACAGCCTGCATCAGGCTCACAGGGGGACAGACTCATTTCATGGGTGGTTTCAAAGGCAGTGGGAAGGAAGATAAAATAGGCAGACTACTGTGTGTCAGATCAGCGGTGTCGACTCCTCTTTCCTGCCCAAAGGCCCGGGCAGTGCTTAGAGCTCAGGACAGTCTCTTGGGTAGCAGGCTGTCACGTCCTGCCCCTGCTGCGAAGCCAAATGAGTCGCGTATTCCTCTCGAGCCTTCCTGTCACCCTGATTTGGTAATGGAAATGCTAATTCATAATCATGTGAACTGGGTCATAGCCACCGATAGTCAACATGGCAACTTGTTAAGGACGAGTCTTCCTACCAGGAGGATCTAAAGGTTCATTAACGTGATGAAGATGAACCAATGCCATTTCAATTCTTTACACATCAAGGAATGTTTGATCTTGAAACTCAGCAAACATGCCATGTATATTTTGCACTACTGACAAATGCAGTACTGACATTTGCAGGAGATACAATTGTGCATGCCCAGCAATAAAGACTCCAGCATCGTTCCAGCTGCAATCTCAAGGGAAATACATTTTCTGCATAAATGCAATGACAATGTTTTTTGGTATATGGCTTTAAAAAGGACACACACCTCTAGGCTGGTGGCGATTTGCAGCAGGTCCAAGCCCTCAAAACACTTTATGATAGCTGCCGTTAGCCCTGCGTTATTGTAATGCCGCAGAACACTGAGAGCACTGATTACAGTCTTTTTCTGGTGATGCAGCATAATTCTAGACTTTTCACGGATCCACAGCAACCCTATTGTTGCACTTTAAACTGATGCTGTTCATGCATGAAATTAGTATTTTTACTTACACAGTAGATATCAATTGAGTTTGCTTGTCATTTGAATCCACTTGTGATTGGATGTTAATTACTTTACACACCCCTTTACCCAGTGATTAATTAGTAACTGATTATTAACAGATTAGTAACTGAGCAATAAACATAAACTTAGGAATGTTTTGTATGCATGCTTTCCAATTCTACTGAGCTCAAAGGCCAAGTGTGAATGTAGCTTGTTCTTAAGGGAATTGATTTAGCACAACGCTTAGATATGGATTCCTTTGAATATATGCACATGTAAATTAGCCTTGGTGTGTCCGAATTTACCACTGACGGTGGTCAATCAGCTGTTAAACCCAAATGTGAGGAAGTTCAGCTTAATGAAGATGAATACAATAGTCATTCTAGCCAACCAATGTACAAGAAAGTTAAGCTTTGTTAGAGTTTTTGTATTTTTTTGCAAATAGTTCTTGTTTTGTTTAAGGCATTTAATTATTTAACAGGGAAGCACTTCATATAAATGAAATGATAGAAAACAATGGATCTAATTTAAAGTTGACATCACTTCAGGGCATTCAAAAAGCTACATTCTTCTTATGTAAACAACTACATCCTTTTCCCCAGAGGTATAATTCAGCAATTATTCTATGAATGATGGTAGGCTCTGCTGTCTCCAATGCAGAAGTTTTTATACCAGCTTGTTTTTTAAGTGAAAGGGTTTGTTTTTGTCACTGTGATACACAGCAAATCATCTGCAAATCCTCTGCATTTAACCCATCAGCCTTGGTGAGCAGTGGGCAGCCATGCAAGGCGCACAGGGAGCAGTGTGTAGGGACAGTACCTTGCTCAAGGGGACCTCGGTGGCACTTAGCTGCATCCTGGGCTCCTTTGTCACCATAATTTACTTTGCTCTTTGAGAAGACATCTTTATGATTTGTAAGCTAATTTTGTAAGCTTTGTAACCAATAATTATTTGGTTCTGAGATTTCTCCTGGAATTTCTTTTACTTCTCACCATGAATCTTTATTGTAAAGCAGAATTTGACAGATCATACATTTCCTGAGAAGCATTTGACTTCAATTTCATCTTCAAAGTACTTCTAATGATAAAGGTTCACAAGATTTTGCATGTTATGGATGTACACTATATCTCATTTAAGATGTCCATTTAAAATGTTTTCTTATTTTTATACAGGGTTCGCTTTATCTAATTTGAGCATCTGAATAGAAATCAGATGCTATCTGTCAGATAATATCATATTTATACAGAAATGTTCCAAAATCTTTGAATAGAGGATATAAAGAATTCTTTGAAAACATTTTTGATCAAGGTCAATGAACCATTTGCATTAGAAAGCACCCTGAACAAATGACATATATGAAGTTAAATAATTGGTGATTTCATAAGCTATCAGCGAGAAACCTCAAAGCCTTTATATGTGCTTTCTTGTACTCATATTGCGTTATTTAATTTGCAGTACATAAAAAGAGCTGCCTGAAAATCACTGTTTCGTTTTATTTTCAAGACACTTGATGTGTTTCCCTTTTACTATTTCACAGTTATAAATTTTTTATGGCTTATGCCATGATCACACTAAACATAAAATCAGAGCAGCCAGTGCATCCACAGTTTTATGAATTACTTGGTCATCATTTTGTTAGTTCAGTGTCCTTGTGGGTCATTGAGGGGGATAGTCAAGAATCTGACGTTCACCCGGGAGTCAAGTCGAAAATTCAGAGCAAAACAGTGTCAGAAGCCATGCTGAACTTGAGTATTCTGCTCCTGGCATTAACCATTAAGATAGGCTTGGTTTATTCCATTCAGCCCCAGCTGACACCACTAATGGAGAGGCCAGTATTAAAACAAATGCAATTATATGCACATACATTCCAGTTACATTGCCAGAGTTTTAGCAGTTGCAGACTGCAGAGTGTCCTCTGCTTTTAACCATCACTCTTGGTGAGCAGTGGGCAGCCATGAAAGAGCAGTGTGTAGGGACAGTGTTTTGCTCGTCGGTGTGGGATTTGAACCGGCAACCTTCTGATGACGTTTTCTTACCCGCTAGGCCACCACTGCCTTAGGCCCCTTGTTCTAACAGGAGTCATGATCAATCAAAGTATTTTAGGTGAATTAAAAAGGAACCAATTGTAAAGGAAGTTGCACAGAATTGGTGTTCGATAACGAAGTGCTGCATATGGTGAAATATCCCTGGATGATTTAAAGAAAACTGTATTATGCCAGCTGCCTGCACGTTTACAGGAGGCCATTATTCCACACTTCAGTGTCCTGAGATTATCTCGAATAGCGTTTTCACGTCAGTGTCATCGTAGTTAGGAAGCGAAAGTTATAAAACAGTGTGCATGAAGTTATGGATAAAAGAAATAACTGTCACCCTGTAACCGGGAGGTTTAAAGAATCTCACCGCCCCCACCCCCTCTTCTAACCGGTGTCGCTTCAACGTCCCCAACATTTCACGCGCCGTCGTGACAGCCGGCGCGTCGTCCTGCCCCTGCGCGCCACGTTGGTGCCACGGCGGTCCTTCGTCTCCAAAAGACGCGTTCACGCGCGCGCCGGTTCCCTGACACGGAGGTGTCGGGCTCATCCTCCTCCCCTCCCCACGGACGCCGGGGAACTCCGGACCTCTTCTCCCGCGGTGAAGCGGCTCGGCTGGGCGGAAAGAGCGCACGGAGAACGTCTCCAGCGGCGGTGCGTCATGCGGCTCCACGTCGTCACCATTTTAACGTGCGCAGCGTCCGGTAAGTTCACGGGGCATTTCAATTCCGCCTTAAAAAAAAAAATTGCAAAGTACTACAGAATAGCAAATTGTAAAATGAGTTAAGAGTTTAAACTGATCGGCATTGCGATGACTTGATGCCACAGTTGCGTTGCATATTTTTTTTTTTAATGGGAAGGGTTGACAAATGATTAGTGTCATGGGGATGAACTGAAAAGTCACCAAATTCATCAGACATCACTATTCGTTTTTCTCCATGTACACTTGCTTCGATCTTGGTTCGAACATCGTCATGGACAAGCAAAATGAAGCAAGTCGCTGTCTGTGGTGCTGATCATTGGTGCTTAGGGAACTTGTGCTTGATAATTATTATCATAATAAAATTAACAATTAGATTTAAATATTGTCGTAATACTAGTGTGACACTGTGTGTGTGTGTGTGTTTATGTGTGTTTGTAAACCTACCAATATGTGGACATTGACCTGACTGCACACCAATAAGGTGGGGACGTGTGTCATCGTGGGGACCAAAAACCAAGTCCCCACAAAGTTAACTACGCTAGCATGTATATTTCATCAAAATAAGCCTACCCCTTTAATATCTCCAAAGTCCCCAAGATGGACATTTTCTTGAAAAACATTGTGTATGTGTGTGCCTGGAATTGCTCACAGTGTGTACACGCCAACTAGGGTTGAAGAGGGTAATTGCAATTGCAGATACACACAGTAACATGTGGTACAGCAATGCTGAACTCTTATTGGCTCGTCTTGATGACGTCACGGACCATCAGAAACCAATGAGAGAGCTAATTGTTAATAAGTGCCTCAGTTAGCAAGACTGAGTTTGCTGAGCTATAGCACCATCCAGATCTATGTAAGCTAACTTTAACTGCAAGAAAAAAATCATTTAAAGATTCATACTTTTATGATACACATTGTGTTAGGGGTAAATAATATTTCTTTCAATAGTAAAGTGTTTTAGTAAGAAAAGCTATGACAATGCTAGCTAGTTAAATGGTACTAGCTTAGTTAGCACATGCTAGTTTCTGTTATTTATGGATATTTAAAATTACAATTATTACTATATCTTCCATAGACGTTTTCACTAAGCAGTAAGAGAAATAATGTGCTAAGAAAAATGGCTCGGAGGCGACAAAGCCCAATAAACAATGCCATTTTTCACATCACCACCTGCCGTGATAAAGCAGGGCTTGATGTTAAATACATCAATTTCTATAAAGGTGAGCAAAGCAGATATATTATCTTAAACTAATTACTATGAGGGAAAGTAGGTATGAATGTGGGTTGTGATTCACAAATTAGGCAGGGGAGTGTTTGCCGAGTCAGATATTTTCAAAGGAGATTTCATACTGGAGTACAGAGGAGACCTTATCGATCCAGAAGAAAGTAAACGAAGACGGCGAATTTACCACAACTCCCTAAAAGGATTTATGTTCGATTTCATCTGGCATGGAAAATTCTGGACGTGAGTACAAATGGATTTATATATTTTCCTTTGTTTTGATGTATAACTGTATTAAATATTTAAAAAATATATTTGAAAACTCGCTGCTAAAACTAGTATTAGTTTTTTATTAGTATTCTAGTTTTGTTGCCACATGTGGGAACTCGTGTCTTGTGTGGAGTTGCACAGCATGGGGAGCATTTAGATCATTTATCATCGCTAAACCGCCCATAACAGCTTTAAATGTGTATTATTAATTTTTTCAAGTCAGATGTGGAGTCAAAATGGGTTACATAACGTCGCTCAGACACACAGGGATTGTGGGTAATATGGTTGTTTTCTTCTGATGGAACAGAATGATTTCATCATTTGTCTGTCAGCATTTAAGGTACTTATTGTAAACATGCCATACTATATTGACTTATTTACAGTTGGCTTCTAATAGTTAAGATAGCAGCTCATGCATGGTTCCTGCTCAGGTCTGAATATTTTCCAGAAATACAAAAAAAAAATGTTTATTTGTTCAGCTATTTGAAGTAGATTTATAATGTCTGCATATATCAGTTGTGTCATCACAAGATCACAAAAAATTGTTTAACAATTTATATATTATATTGTTAATATAAAATTAAGTAATACAAACTAACAATAGTATAATTTTGCATTTAATAACTATTCTCTTTATTCAAATTCAGTATTGATGCTGCAAGGGATGATGGCACCCTTGGAAGACTGGTTAATGATGATCACATTAACCCCAACTGCAAAATGAAAAGAATCATGGTGGAAGGAAAGCCTCATTTGTGCCTTTTTGCCTTAAAAGACATAACACCTGGAGACGAGATTAGATATAATTATGGCGATGCTGATTGTCCTTGGAGGAATCAGGTAAGAATTGTAAAAGATATTTTGAAATCTGATATTTATATAAATTAAGATTTTAGTATTAATTAATTGTAATATTATGTTTGTTCATAAAGTTTTAACAATCAGAATAATTCACACATGCTCGCATCCATTTTACTGTTATTGGTTTACTGGGCTTTTCATATGTTTGCAGCCCTGGTCCTGCATTCGAATTCTGTAACAAATATTGAATCTAGAGAATTGTGGTTGTTTTGTTTATTTCACTGAAGATGCATCATCACTATACCTACTTAAGCATATTCTCTGCATCTGTATTTATTTAAAAATGCTTTTGCAACCTGACACTGTTCAGCTTTTTTATCTTTTACCAGTATTTGGGGACTTATTGGGGATTCCTTTGATAATTTCAGGAAGAAAGAAGTGGAATGGAAGGAGCCAGTAACTGTCCCAGGTCAGAAAACGCCTCTGAAAAGGATCTACATTACACCCAAAGTTCATTGGATAACTGCACCCTCAACAATCAGGTATAAAACTGCTGTTTAATTACCCGATATTATCCATACTTTTAGAATGAGAGTGTGCATTTTAAAGTTATGCAAACATAACTTTCATATTTGGTCTAATTGTTGGCTGTTTTGTTCATTCCAGGAGACAATAAGTGGTGTAGACAGAGCTAATATCTTCCCCAAATCAGATGGTACCTCTGAAGACATTCAGCATTCCACAGACTGTTCACAGGTTGAGACTTTCCACATTCAGGTATGATACTTCTTTTTAAAATGTAATTTTAATATAATATACGTTAAGTCCCCACACTGTGCAATGTGCATGATATATGTGAAGTCCCCATGAACTATTGTGTATCACAAATCTTTTTGAAAGATTCACAAGACTCAGGATGAGAAGTGCTGCACCTCCCCCACTATGTCCCCACATTGTCTTCTAAAATTAAATCTCTATACTAAGTCCACACACTACACCTATTTTGATCTATTAGGATTTTGTAACACATGTACAACTCTTAGTACATTTAAACATTGAAAATATGTAGTGTGATTGTAGAATGGCAACGTATCTTTTATGTTTGGTTTAATGGCTGACTGTTTTGTTCATTTTAGGAGACAATAAGTGGTACGAACCAAGCCAGTAACTGCCCCAAATCAGATGGTGCCTCTGAAGACAATCAGCATTGCACAGACAGTTCACAGCATGACAGTATCTTCCACATTCAGGTATGAAACTGCTCTTTTTTTATGTATTTTAATTACCATATACGTTAAGTCCCCACAATGTGCAATGTGCATGATATATGTGAAGTCCCCATGACGTATTGTGTATCACAAATGTTTATGAAAGATTCACAAGACTCAGGATGAGAAGTGCTGCACCTCCCCACTATGTCCCCACATTGTCTTCTAAAAAAAAATTTCTACACTAAGTCCACACACTACACCTATTTTGATCTATTAGGATTTTGTAACAAAATTAATTATTTTAATGACATGTATAACTGTTAGTACATTTAAACATTGAACATATGTAGTGTGGTTGTAGAATGGCAACATATCTTTTATGTTTGGTCTAATGGCTGACTGTTTTGTTCATTATAGGAGACAATAAAGGGTATGAACCAAGCCAGTAACTGCCCCAAATCAGATGGTGCCTCTGAAGACAATCAGCATTGCACAGACAGTCCACAGCATGACAGTATCTTCCACATTCAGGTATGAAACTGCTCTTTTTTATGTATTTTAATTACAATATACGTTAAGTCCCCACAATGTGCAATGTGCATGATATATGTGAAGTCCCCATAAAGTATTGTGTATCACAAATGTTTATGAAAGATTCACAAGACTCAGGATGAGAAGTGCTGCACCTCCCCCACAATGTCCCCACATTGTCTTCTAAAAAAAAATCTCTACACTAAGTCCACACACTACACCTATTTTGATCTATTAGGATTTTGTAACAAAATTAATTATTTTAATGACATGTATAACTGTTAGTACATTTAAAACATTGAAAATATGTAGTGTGGTTGTAGAATGGCAACATATCTTTTATGTTTGGTCTAATGGCTGACTGTTTTGTTCATTATAGGAGACAATAAAGGGTATGAACCAAGCCAGTAACTGCCCCAAATCAGATGGTGCCTCTGAAGACAATCAGCATTGCACAGACAGTCCACAGCATGACAGTATCTTCCACATTCAGGTATGAAACTGCTCTTTTTTATGTATTTTAATTACAATATACGTTAAGTCCCCACAATGTGCAATGTGCAAGATATATGTGAAGTCCCCATAAAGTATTGTGTATCACAAATGTTTATGAAAGATTCACAAGACTCAGGATGAGAAGTGCTGCACCTCCCCCACAATGTCCCCACATTGTCTTCTAAAAAAAAATCTCTACACTAAGTCCACACACTACACCTATTTTGATCTATTAGGATTTTGTAACAAAATAAATTATTTTAATGACATGTATAACTGTTAGTACATTTAAAACATTGAAAATATGTAGTGTGGTTGTAGAATGGCAACATATCTTTTATGTTTGGTCTAATGGCTGACTGTTTTGTTCATTATAGGAGACAATAAAGGGTATGAACCAAGCCAGTAACTGCCCCAAATCAGATGGTGCCTCTGAAGACAATCAGCATTGCACAGACAGTTCACAGCATGACAGTATCTTCCACATTCAGGTATGAAACTGCTCTTTTTTATGTATTTTAATTACAATATACGTTAAGTCCCCACAATGTGCAATGTGCATGATATATGTGAAGTCCCCATAAAGTATTGTGTATCACAAATGTTTATGAAAGATTCACAAGACTCAGGATGAGAGTGCTGCACCTCCCCCACTATGTCCCCGCATTGTCTTCTAAAAAAAAATCTCTACACTAAGTCCACACACTACACCTATTTTGATCTATTAGGATTTTGTAACAAAATTAATTATTTTAATGACATGTATAACTGTTAGTACGTTTAAACATTGAAAATATGTAGTGTGGTTGTAGAATGGCAACGTATCTTTTATGTTTGGTCTAATGGCTGACTGTTTTGTTCATTATAGGAGACAATAAAGGGTACGAACCAAGCCAGTAACTGCCCCAAATCAGATGGTGCCTCTGAAGACAATCAGCATTGCACAGACAGTTCACAGCATGACAGTATCTTCCACATTCAGGTATGAAACTGCTCTTTTTTTATGTATTTTAATTACCATATACGTTAAGTCCCCACAATGTGCACTGTGCATGATATATGTGAAGTCCCCATGACGTATTGTGTATCACAAATGTTTATGAAAGATTCACAAGACTCAGGATGAGAAGTGCTGCACCTCCCCCACTATGTCCCCACATTGTCTTCTAAAAAAACATTTCTACACTAAGTCCACACACTACACCTATTTTGATCTATTAGGATTTTGTAACAAAATTAATTATTTTAATGACATGTATAACTGTTAGTACATTTAAACATTGAAAATATGTAGTGTGGTTGTAGAATGGCAACATATCTTTTATGTTTGGTCTAATGGCTGACTGTTTTGTTCATTATAGGAGACAATAAAGGGTATGAACCAAGCCAGTAACTGCCCCAAATCAGATGGTGCCTCTGAAGACAATCAGCATTGCACAGACCGTCCACAGCATGACAGTATCTTCCACATTCAGGTATGAAACTGCTCTTTTTTATGTATTTTAATTACAATATACGTTAAGTCCCCACAATGTGCAATGTGCATGATATATGTGAAGTCCCCATAAAGTATTGTGTATCACAAATGTTTATGAAAGATTCACAAGACTCAGGATGAGAGTGCTGCACCTCCCCCACTATGTCCCCACATTGTCTTCTAAAAAAATCTCTACACTAAGTCCACACACTACACCTATTTTGATCTATTAGGATTTTGTAGCAAAATTAATTATTTTAATGACATGTATAACTGTTAGTACGTTTAAACATTGAAAATATGTAGTGTGGTTGTAGAATGGCAACGTATCTTTTATGTTTGGTCTAATGGCTGACTGTTTTGTTCATTATAGGAGACAATAAAGGGTACGAACCAAGCCAGTAACTGCCCCAAATCAGATGGTGCCTCTGAAGACAATCAGCATTGCACAGACAGTTCACAGCATGACAGTATCTTCCACATTCAGGTATGAAACTGCTCTTTTTTTATGTATTTTAATTACCATATACGTTAAGTCCCCACAATGTGCACTGTGCATGATATATGTGAAGTCCCCATGACGTATTGTGTATCACAAATGTTTATGAAAGATTCACAAGACTCAGGATGAGAAGTGCTGCACCTCCCCCACTATGTCCCCACATTGTCTTCTAAAAAAACATTTCTACACTAAGTCCACACACTACACCTATTTTGATCTATTAGGATTTTGTAACAAAATTAATTATTTTAATGACATGTATAACTGTTAGTACATTTAAACATTGAAAATATGTAGTGTGGTTGTAGAATGGCAACATATCTTTTATGTTTGGTCTAATGGCTGACTGTTTTGTTCATTATAGGAGACAATAAAGGGTACGAACCAAGCCAGTAACTGCCCCAAATCAGATGGTGCCTCTGAAGACAATCAGCATTGCACAGACCGTCCACAGCATGACAGTATCTTCCACATTCAGGTATGAAACTGCTCTTTTTTATGTATTTTAATTACAATATACGTTAAGTCCCCACAATGTGCAATGTGCATGATATATGTGAAGTCCCCATAAAGTATTGTGTATCACAAATGTTTATGAAAGATTCACAAGACTCAGGATGAGAGTGCTGCACCTCCCCCACTATGTCCCCACATTGTCTTCTAAAAAAATCTCTACACTAAGTCCACACACTACACCTATTTTGATAATGACATGTATAACTGTTAGTACATTTAAATTTTGAAATTATGTAGTGTGCTTGCAGAATGCAAACATTACTTTTACATTTGGTCAAATTGCAATCAGACAGTCAGAATTGCACTGCCAGTTCACAGGTTGAGAGTATCTTCCACATTCAGGTATGAAACTGTTCTTTTCAATGTATTTTTATCATAATATCGAATCTCGAATTCCGATCCGCCAAGGTGCAACTGAGCAAAGCACTGTCCCCACACACTTCTCCCCAGGCGCCTTTCATGGCTGCCTACTGCTCACCAAGGGTGATGGGTTAAAAGCAAAGGACACATTTAGTTGTGTGCACATGTGCTGTGTTGCAGTGTATCACAATGACAATCACTTCTCTTTTACTTAATAAACATTAAGTCCCTTCAATGTAAATATATGTGACATCCCTACAAAGTAGAATGTGCTTCACCACTATTGTTGAAAGGTTAATAAGACTCAACAAGTTTTGTGTACGTGCCTCAGCAGGTACCCATGTTGTCTTCTAAAATGAAGGCTTTAGTGAAATAGCTAAGAGACTCCATGGTAGCATGAAATGGAGTCTACAACTGACATAAGTGGCTCAGGTAGTGCAGCTCGTTCAGGATCAAATTCAAATTTTATTTGTCACATACACAGTCATACATGATATGATATGCAGTTTTAACAAAAGTGTTTAAGTGTTAGGATATGTTAGGAAGTGTTCAAGTGTTAGGTATATCAATGCAAGCTATGGCAAGAAGGTTTGTGTAGAGTCCAGAACATGAAGGCACTACCAGGAAACAGGCCAGTACATCAGAAGACATGGAGGAGGCAGTAGAAGGGCAACCCAGCAGCAGGACCGCTACCTCCACCTTTGTGCAAGGAGGAACAGGAGGACCTCTGCCAGAGCCCTGCAAAATGACCTCCAGCAGGCCTCTCTGCTCTGCTCAAATGGTCATAAACAGACTCCACAAGGGTGGTATGAGGGCCCGATGTCCATAGATTGGGGTTTTGCTTACAGCCCAACACTGTGCAGCATGTTTGGCATTTGCCAAAGAACAACAAGATTGGCAAATTCGCCACTGGCGCCCTGTGCTCTTCACAGATGAAACCAGGTTCACACAGAGCATATGTGACATGTGACAGTCTGGAGACGCCATGGAGAACATTCTGATGCCTGCAACATCCTCCAGCATGACCAGTGTGGCAGTGGGTCAGTAGTGGTGTGGGGTGGCATTTCTTTAGGGGGGCGCACAACCCTCCATGTTCTCGCCAGATGTAGCTTGACTGCCATTAACTACCGAGATGAGATCTTCAGACCCCATGTGCACATCTGGGACATCATATCTCGCTTCATCTACCAACACCACGTTGCATCACAGACTGTGCAGGAGTTGGCGGATTCTTTAGACCAGGTCTGGGAGGAGATCCCTCAGGAGACCATCCGTCACCTAAACAGGAGCATGTCCAGTCATTGTAGGGAGGTCATAGAGGCACGTGAAGGCCTCATTACTGGGCCTCATTTTTACTTATTTTAAGGACATTACATCAGCCCATAGTTTGTTTTGCCACTTTAATTTTGAGTGTGACTCCAAATCCAGAGCTTCATGGGTTGATAAATTTGATTTTCATCGATAATTTTTGTGTGATTTTGTAGTTAGCACATTCAACTATGTAAAGAAGTATTTAATAAGAATATTTCATTCATTCAGATGTAGGATGTCTTATTTCTGTGTTCCCTTAATTTGTGAGCAGTGTATTTTCTCCAAGAAAGAATCAAATCCTTAACAATTTTGAATGCATTTGTTTTGTGTTTAAGTGGCTCTTGATGTAGAACCACCCATAGATCCTTCTGCAAAAGAAGTCCAGAAATCTTCAATTGAACAAGCAACAGAAATAACAAGTACCACAACTACCATGAAAGGTACTGTTTGTTAAACTTCATAGAAAGCCTTTATGAACTTAAAAATCTCTGTTTTTTCTGATGTGCTTTGTTCATTCAGGTCGAAAGGTGGTAAAGAAAAAGAAATGGGACAGTGATGAAATGAATGCAGTTGAAAAGCATCTAAACAGGTTCATCAAAACTTGTACAGTGCCAGGAAAACAACAATGTGAGGCCTGTATAAATGCTGAACCTGTTGCCTTGAAAGACAGGGATTGGTTGTCTGTAAAGTTCTTTGTGAAGAACAAAATCACTACCCTTAAAAGAAGAATGTAAAGTCAGTTATTTTATTTTGTTTGGTATCTTATTTTCTGGTATTTTAGATTTCTGGTTATTACATTTGTTTTAAAAGGATCTTAGAATCTCTTTTTTTTTTTTTTTTGGAAATGGGTGCAATTCAGTAAAGTGTCTTTGAATCGAATGTAAATATGTACAGAATACTGTTCAGAATGCTACATAAAAATAGCAAAAAAAAAAAAATATTTTATTCATGTTATTAAATTTTGATCTTTTCATTCATTATAGCTGCATCCCAGCTGTTTCGTCCCCATGTTGTTCACAAGTACCTACATCTTACAGTTAACCAGACAGTTCACTATGTGTGTCTGCTGGTCCTCACAAGTGATGTCTACCAGACAAGGTCCCCAGTTTGTAGGAAAATGTCACATTGCTTTATTAATGTATTTTCTATATTTTAAAGTGACAGTCATTTTTAAAGCCTCAAATGAAACATAAATCTATCTTTAGATTTTTCATAAAGCCTTTAGAAATGCACGTCCCCACGATGTGGCATCGTGCATGTAGTCCCCAAATTGCGGCTACACAAGTATGTGTGTGTGTACATGCAGTGTAGATTTTGCACTGTATGTATTATACTGTCATTCTGAAATTAAGGGTGGCACTGCTGTACTCTCCCTTGTGGCAAAACCTGTTACTCTAAATCTTAATGTTAGGAGAGTGTGTGTCTTTAATAAAAAAAATCCATTGGTTATTTGAGTAAGTAGCATCCCTGGTGGTCTTTATGGATAAAAAAAAAAGCCATTCAGGCATTTTGTCCTTCTGAACACAGGTAGAGTGTGATTTGCATTTTGCTGTCTGCAGCTGCCCTGACTTCAGCGTTCAATGTCTCCGAGGTGAGGTCCCACTGCCCACTCGGATATTTTCCCTGCGGCAACCTGAGCACGTGCCTCCCGCAGCTTCTTCACTGCAACGGAGTGGACGACTGTGGAAACCAGGCGGACGAGGAAAACTGCGGTGAGTGTGGAGATAATGGCTTCTGAGTACTACTCTATCCGATCCAGCACTTCCTCTAATACCCAATTACTCAGAAACACGTGAACACGCATGCCTGTACAAATAAGGCTCAGTGATTGGACAAAATGCACACTTTCTACTGTAATTGCATGTGCCTCCCTTTTCACCATCCAAAAATTGACTGTTCCTAATACTTAAAGTAATTGCAGTGTTGAATGTATTGGGTAAACTTCTTGTTTTCTTGTTTGTATACTGCCAACAAATATGTAGAGGAAAGGAATGTCCTGCTGAGAATTAATGAAGATGACTGAAGAAGACATTTCCCCAGCTGAATTTGATGAAAGATTATTGACAATTTTTTTTTTAGCCTGATTAGCATGAAGAGCCCAGATTCAATAAACTGGAATAACTGAGAGCTTATGGCTTTATTTCAGTGCTTGTGCCTTGGGGTTGAGAATGAAGGGATGTTCGGGGTATCAGTCACCAGATCCTTTCTCCAGTTTGAAGAATTGTGGTTCTCTGAGCTCACATTCATCATTGTGTCACGGCAGGGATATGGAAAACAAGCACACCGTATGGCTACAGAAGAGCCGAGATAATACTGCTGCAGGTTTATTCTCTGATGAGATATGTATTCGTTTTAGTTGTTGTGGGTGTTCTAGGATTTCTGGAATATATTTAGAAACAAACTTGGTCTTGAAATCATTGACCTCTGCAAACTCATAGTGCCAAAAGCTCTGTGACTCCCACGGAGTGCAGCTCTCCCTGATGTGCTGGGTTGTGTGCATCGCTATCACGCCACTTTCACTTTCAATTAAACATTGCTTGACCATTTAAAAGCGGAGCATAGTGTGGTAAGTTAGTTGTCTGGGTGTTGTGTTGTGTTGGTGTACAGCAATGTCAAGTTCAACAAAAATTGCTAAGAGATTAATAAATGTTTTTCTTTAATTTAAAGGAAATGTTTGGTTTTTTTGGTATGGTGCTAAGGGTACGCCAGGGGAGCCAGGAGCATTAGTCACTCTGACGTTCATGGGGAAAATGATGTGGTCATTTGTGACTGTGTGTAGCAGGTTGGTGAATATTAGCAGTAGATTGGTGTAACACCCCTTCCCAGAATTGTGAATTCATGCCGGTGTTCGAATGCCCTCACCACAGCATGTGCCTGCCAAAACGAAGCCTATGTAGACAGCTTTCTGAAACATCTTGAATAACGTCAGTCTCCACTGGTGGACCTGGATGGTGTCTGTTGGCAGCTGTCCAAATGATTTATACATGAAAGCCATGGATCCCGAATTCCTCTCGATGTTTTTTGAGCACCGCGGTTCGGTAATTTTTCATGATATTGACACTATGGAAACATTGGTTTTATACCAAATAGAATATTTGTAGAGGGGATTCCGATGTGACAAATTTCTAGTTAAACATGAACTCGAATTGCTCTGTAGCAATTTTGTTCAGAACACCTTTTCTCTCTCTCTTTCTCTGTCTCCCACTCTTACTCTCCCTCTTTTTTTTTTCTTTTGTGATGCTGATGAAAGAACATGTGAGCCACTCATTGGCTTTGGTTGATGTTATGGAGGTAGCCTCTTGTCATTTTCAAGGTAACCTCTTTGAACATCAAGAGCTCGGCCAGACTTTTGTACTTGAGGTATGCTGGGCATGCTGGGTTCTGCGTGTTGCTCACCTCGCTGATCCTGTCACACTGCATTCTGCTAATTTTCAGCGTATTGGGCAGTTCCTCCACTGCAGCTAAAAAGGAATCAGACAGGAACCAGCAGGGGTGTTTTGGCTTCCATGTTGTCTCTGTAGCCCTGTGTTGAAGTTTGTGTAAATCATTAATCACTGTGGGGATTTGGACATTTGTACCATCTGCAGATGGCTGTGGAGACCATTTGTTGACATAGCTGTGCCCCAAATGGTGACAATCACAGGATTTGTCCTTTTTTATATTTGTTTATTTTTTATAGGTAATGTAGGTAAACCAAGATTAAAAAGCAGAATTTTACTTTTCTCCATTGTGCGCCATATTGAACCAAGGTCAGCAAGGTTTGTGCGAGAAAAGTTTTTGGTCATTCCTTTTCTGTCTGGTTTTTGCACAGCAGGAGAACGAAAATTGCAATCATTTTAAACAGATCAATATCATTTCATCCTTCTGCTGTGAAAGCATAAACCATTGTTGCTCTTAAATCAATAGGATGTCAGTTTAACCAATGGGCATCTCTGTATTTCTTATAGATATTCTTAGAAAGAGTTTCATGGTCCTCACTTGTAACAGAGACTTTACATTCTTTAACGTTTGTGTATTGATTTCAGATAAACTGAAGACAAATTTGGTAAAAGAACCAACATCTATTTCTTGCATTTTCCAGCAGTGTTAGCTCAACTGACTTTATCAGCCAACTTACTGCTGGCCCCACCCCCTCAAAACTGTCACCCCAGCGTGGTGTACATGGTACAAAGAAGAACGTTTTACTGGGCAAATTCAGATCAGGAAGGTAGAGTGGGTTTAGTCTATTTGTGGAGATGCGTGCTCTGGTGATGGGGCATGTATCTGTAGATCGAACATCCCTCTATAATCCATGTTGCCCTTACGTTTTAGCACATGCAGGTGCAACAAGCAACAAAATGTGTAGCATGAAACTAGACATCATTTATAAGATAAATCACCTCGGTATGACAGAACTGTGTGTATTGTAGCCCATGTTCGCCCAGGCATGCGTTACAAGGTCTTAGATGCTTAGTATTGCTGCACCAATTAACCATGAAAGAAACCTTGCCATCGCCTTCATACCAGTCATTTTCCATTAATTTGCTATTTTAAAAAAATCATAATTTCTTACGTTTTTTTTATTATGCACTTTATTGTGAGGTTTCGTTGCAAATTCATGTGAAGGTCAACCATGGCATTATATCCAATAAGCAATTAAACAGTTTATTTCCTTACAATGGCAGGATGTTTTTTTTTTTATTTTTTAAATTGACCCTGTAGTTCAAGGAGCAAGCTTAAGGAATATAGCAATGAAGAGTTTGCCAGAAGGACAGCAGAGATACAATATCTCTCATCTCATCAGTGGTACACCAGAGCTGAATGGCGGTTGGGAATGGAGAGTTGATTGCATTCAGTTGTCTGTGCGGATGATTCAAGATATCTGGTGACTTGCACATAGGTTAAAACCTCGACCCGGACACTTGTCTAAACCTGATTTGCAATTCAATATTCAATGTAGTTCTACGTGTGTCTAATATGTCCTTCAAATTGCGTTGAACTGGTTCATATTTCAGCTTTTTCTGGCTCCTATTAAGCCTCATGACTAAGCACACTTGAGCACATAACATTATTGAACTTGATGGTATTCAGGTATTCTGCAAAACATGCAACCATGGCCAGTATAACGCTCTTTTTGTTTTTATTCAGTTCACAACTCTTTAATAACTCTTTAATAACTCAGCCCAGATAACCAGGCTTTGTGAAACAGGAGACAGCAGCCAAGACTGTCTTTTATCCCTATTCCCTGTGTGAACTTTAACTGTAACCAGAGAGTTTGTTAGGAATTGTTTTCACCACATCTTTTATTATACTCCTACACACCTATTATTTGTGGTCTTACTGATGTGAGTCGCTTAGAAATAACAGGGGAAAAAGAAATTCCATTTCTTACTTTTTTTCCATGTTGTCTTATTTTACCTTCTGCATCGAGGGAGATTTGAATTGAACTGAAAGTCATGGAAGTAACTAAATATTAAGAATAATTGCACAGTATATGTAAGTGTTCACATACTTTAAATTGTTTAGTTTTTCTCTGTAATCCTTGCTGCAGATTGTTAGAGGGCACTTGAGATGATTTATGCATAAAGATATAGGTCTTGACGAGATGAGGTGAAAATCACGCGTGGGTGGCCCACTCTTCAGGGGGTCCGCATTCGTATAACCAGCTGTCAGGTATAAGTAAGGAGGCACAAGTAGCATGCTGCATGCAGCCATTCATCTAATTTGTCTCTTTGAGCGAACGCACAAATCAATCATCTCTGAAAAATGACAGGTTCATGATCTGCTTTGTTGTCACATACATTTATTTGTGCTGCATATAAAGTGATTTATTTTCTGTAGGGGTAACAGATTATTCATATACCCTACGTAAACAGTAGCACAACATACAAATGGACTAGAGTTTAAATTTGGTATAGGGTGTGAGATCACGGCCCAGTTATTTTCTTGGTCTAGGCAGTGGCTTTTTTTAATGTGTTTCTTATTAACGTGGCATTTGCAGTTGCTTTTGGCTCTGACCTGTACAACACAATGACGAGCTTTCAGTATGCACCTGATGTGACCTGACTGTGTCAGAAAAGGAATGATGTGCACTATTTTCCACTGCAATGGTCCTCCCATGCAACTTTGTGATTTTTCAAACCTGTTCAAAGCTGTGGCTGCAGGGGACAAAAAACTCAAAACAAAATGAATGGATGTCGCTAGGAAATAGGTACTCATGCAGCAACACATTTCCATGTGACGACCCTGCGGCATCGTCGTTACAAGGGTAATAAGTCATGACTGCAACATTGGTCATTTGAAGACATTATATATGAAGAGCCTAGGTCCAACTGTAAATCACATTTATTGCAGTATGACGTCTGTTAAATGTCCAACAAAATTTCCCTCATTTTTCTTTGGGTGCATTGTCCAAAGCTTACTTAGATACTTATCTGATAGGCCTAGTTGTGTAGTTAAAATGGGACTTTTTTAAAAAAAATAACTGATGTATAAATTCTGATAACCTTTGAACAAGTCAAAAATACAGTGCATAGTATTCCTAAAATTTTTAAACAAAAACATTTTTTTTGTTTTTTTTCTGTTTCAAAAGACCATAATTTGCATTTTAAGACTTTAATGAAGACCAAGACTTTAGACTTGTATGCCCTGCAGTAAAAGGAGCATCCAATACTACAAAGTACTATAGGTACAACCATTTTCTTAGGTCAATTTTGCTGTCATTAGCAAATTGCTGATGAACTTGAATATTGTGTGACTCCTGCTGGTCCAGGTCCAGTTTGTTATCTTATGTCAGCAGTAAATTATGTTCAGCACACAGGCTGGCATAGAGCCCTTCCACACATCTTTTTAAGATCCTTGAGGATCTTGTCCTTTGACAGCACAGCACTGCAGGGCATGTCACCCCATCTCCCCTCACCATAGGTACCAAACAGGAATGATTGCCCAGGACTCAACTGCAGAAGGAGGGGTATGAGGCTATCAGAGGTGAAAAATGCTTGGACCAATGGCATGAGCAAGCAGAGCCAGGATGTGTATGTCCACATTTCCTTATCGCATGGACTTCCCTCGTGATCTTGATCTTAAACTGATGATGTGCCTATGTCTGAGGTGCGTGTACATCTAGCACTTTTCTCTGCCAGAGATGTGCTGGGGAACATTTTATCTTCACACCAGGGATTTTCTACTAGAGGCATACGAAGTGAGGAAGAACAAATGTCTTACAGTCTGAGAAAAGACACCCTCTCAGCATGGTCTTACCTATTTGAGAACCATTTGACACTCAGAAAACGGTGACTTTATGTATGTGTGTTCTCTGTTGTTGTGACCCGCTATTGATTTTGCCATGGATGCCGTAGTCATGGTTTTTGCACCTTTCACTTTCTAACAACAACATTTAAAAATGTCCATCTCAACATTATTCGGCATATTAAGGTTCCAAAAATCACTACAAAACCCATAAGGATACAGCTTGGATACAAAACATTATGTCTATGTGTTTATTTGCACATATAGAGAAATACGACCACAAGTGGTCACTTGAGACACATGTGCAGACGCATTCTAAATGCAGGTGTGAAATGAGGCACTTACAGCTCTCCACTTGTCTTCAGTCCAATTCCGTTACAAAACCCATTACCATTCATGGTCATGGTCGTAGCATGGCCAAGAAAAAAAAAATCCTGCGACTCTTCCCTTGAAGAACATGACATGGATATTGTATGGGAAGAAGTGGATGAGGTTCGGTTTGGTCTAGTCTGATTCGGGGCAATATTACATTTCTCAGTGTTGGCTTAAATTTGTTCATACATGCTTAGAATGTCTTTTTCTGTGATCACCGGAAGGTATAAAGGTGTACAATTGTAAAGTAAAGATGCAACAATGTGTCTGATTAACTGATTTCAATTAGAAAGGATTGTAGCTTTTAGTTGGCTGCATGGTTGTGAGTTTGAATCCAAACCCGGAGCTTGTGTATACAGTTTGCATTGTTCTCCCCATGTTGCTGTGGGTTTCCTCTGGGTTCTCTGGTTTTCTCTCCCGTCATTTAAATGCATGTACTTTAGGTGAATTGGCTGCACAGGATCGTCCATAAGTGTAAGTGTGTAAGTGAATGGTCTGTGTTTTGGAGGTGCGAACCTTGACTAGTCTCGATTAGATTACAATTATCAATACCTCGATTATCAATGCATCCCTTACATTTCTCTACATTACTTCACATGATGTTTTCAAATACAAGAGTTAAGGACTGTCATGTGACTCCGGTTGCATTCCAGCTGAGAACACAGAAGTGGGTGATTCTCATAGCTGATAATCAGCGTTGACTACGGTTTCAACTGAAACCGTACGCAGCTTACTTCGACTCACAGTAAGAATTATCCTTGTTGTGCTCCCAGTCCTCTAGCCTTTTCTCATCACCTTCTTAAATGAGCATCAACACATGTGGTATGTATTAAAAAGCAAAAACTGCCCTGCCTCTTTGCGCCTAACTGCAATTGGGTTTATGTTTTTTTAACACAAATTTTTATACCACACCAGAAAATCACCAAGCAACATCATTATGATATAATCAATTATGTTCTGCACTGCATCAATGCAGAATCATTCATGACTGCATCACGATGCATTGATTAAAAGGTTAATTTCAACACCCCCAGTGTGTGTGCCTACAGTGGGCCCATCCTGAACCTATTGTCCCAGGATATCCCCAAATGAACAGGACTAAACGGTTATGGAAAGTGAGTGAGAGTAGCTTTAGTTAATTATTTTGGTACCTTAAATTAAAAATATTATCATGCATGCTTTGATAAAGAAACATGTTTATCCATTTAACAATTCACAGTAACATATAATTAAAGCAAAGGTGCTTAAACATTTGCATGCCAATGTATTTGCCATGAAGTTACCTTGATTACTGGGAATACTGAGAATCAGTGGAATGAAAGGTTCGAGTTCCCTGTGCAAAGATATTACTAAATTACTAACTAATTTGTCTTGTGGGTGTAACATATATAATACATTTTTGTACATCACTTGACTCTATATGACCATAAAAACATTATCTGGTTTATATTGAGTTCTGGGTGAAGCAGGGATCCTTCCTTTGACCTGCAATGTTTGTGCAGTGAAAAAGATGTTTACCAATGAATCAGAGGTTGCCTGCCCTAGTTATGCCATAGCTGGGACCTAAACATTGGGATTTTACATGGCATCAGTGGAGTGGGCAAAAAAAAAACCAACCCAAATATGCAATATGTATTCTGGATGTCTTTCCATTGCATCATGTACGATTCATTAAAAATATTCTGTGTGGGTCCCTGTTTATTAATATGACAGGAAACCCTCCCATATTAGGATGGCCAGAATAAACCCATAAGTCTGGAATCATACTGAACTAGAAAACAGGGACAATGAACATTTTAACACGTGTAGTCATGAAACATCCACAAACCACCAGTCTCTTGCATAGAAATTCCATCACTAACACATTGTAAGAGCTGGGTAAATCACCAGTTAAAGTACACCCTGAGTTCAGAGAGCAAGGCCAGTCATGAGCTAGTGATGTCCTCAAATTGCACAGAGTTAATTTATATCTGATTAAAATTGATTGGCCTGATGAGAGCTTCTCTCAGGGCCAGGCCTTCTCATCATCTACTGTCTCATTACGGTTTCAGCTGGAGATGACGTGATTTGTAAAGATTCTGCTTACAGAATGTTTTTGCCGCTGCTGACTCCATGGCTGTGCCAATTATCAATGGGGTTTTGCATGCTGTGTCTCAAAATATTATTGAGGACGTGTCTATTTTCACCCTCGGTGCTAAGGGCTGAACTCATTCTGTGTAGCCATGATACTGAACTTCAGGTCAGCTGGGCCGTTTACTGATGCAAAACAGCCTGAGCCAGTGGATGTAACCCTCAGTAGGCGTCTTGCATTAGAAACGACGGAATGTCTTCTGCTCGGGGCTTCTGTTAGATTTTGCTTAATTCATCATGATTTGCAAAGATACAAGTGCATGCAAAAATGCACCTTCAATCTAAATGGTCCATGAAAAAAAAAATTACTCATCAGTGATGTATTCATGGAGGAAGGATCCTCACTCTGTGCTTAACGAGATTACATTTTCCCCTGGGAGGCTTTGAATGTGTCTGGGTCTAAGTAATGCCATTTGCAAACTTCTAGGCAATTTTTTACAAGCAGAAAGGACACCTTCCATCAGACCATCTCAAGTGTCTACTCATGTCTGAAGTAGTACTTTTAAGTAATGATGACCACAAGGTTGTAAAATGACATGATTAGGGTGAGTTTGGTTTTAATTGGCTCAGTCTGAGACCTTACAAGAATGAGGTTCAATTAACAAAGTTTGGAGATAATTTAGTTTTGTCTTACTCGTAACTTTACAAGAGTTCTGTACAAACAATGTTATCATTTAATGTAAGGTTTTAATCATTTGTCCCTCTGTCCCTTTATGTATTCCCTTTTTTTCACTTGATTATCATCCCCTAATTAAGGAGAGTAAGACTGTACCATGTAAAATTAGACATAATTAAAAAATAATTTATTTTCCTCCTTTCACTTGCAGGGGACAACAATGGCTGGCCCCATTTATTTGACAAATACTTTGGGATGCCCAGTTATGATGTCGTAACTAAGTCCAGCATGTGCTGTGAGTATGATCTACCTTCTACTGAAATATTATCTCATCAAACCAAGGGCTCAAAAGCAGCTATAAATTGACAGAAATGTGGATTTTTTTTTTACACCAAAAAGCTAATTGTGGTCCATGGCATGACTGTTTTTTTTCAAAATCAGTTGTCACTGGTTGACAGCTGGACATTAAGTCTCATTTGAAACTGGTGCATATTGACCTACATCGCTGGTCCCAGCTGAGCAGCAGGTCCAGATTGTATTTCCATGAAAATCTCGTTAGTGGCACAGCCTACTGCTTTTGTCATGCTGCACAGCACCATAGACTTTCAAACACAAACAGTGGGGTACATTTGTTAAAGCAGATGTTTGTTGCAAACAGCCAATTAAAAGTAAGAGTTTCTCCAGCCATTCATTAATAAGATTTCTTTATTTGCTGTTTGTTGAGGGCTAACCTGGGAGTTTTAACAGCTACTGGAAAGGGGAGAATGTCCTGATGTTGTTTGCTGATTATTACAAGAGGGGGGGGGGGGGGGGGGGGGGGGGGTGGACTTGGGTTTGTTGTTTCATCTGCAGTTTTCTTACTTTGATTACCATCTTATTCAGTAACTTAGTTTTTGCTCAACTTGTTCAACATTTATAATTAAGTAGAATTATATTACTCATGTAAATTATTCAGAATTGCTCCTGAATTAATTTCATGCACACCCAGCACTGGTTCCATTAAGCCATTGGAAAATAAATGGGAACTGTCTGTGGTGCTGGAACTACTTGACATCATTGTTTAATACTTGCACTGCACTGGGGTTTGTGACAAAAGGTACCACCTTCAATAATATTTGTACTAATAGAAGTACTGTCATTTTGACCTGTATTAATGTACAATGATCTAGGTAATTTGTAACATGAATATTCTTATTATGCATCTATTGTTGACTGTCACACACTGTCAGTGAGACGGGGAAATGCACAACAAGTGAGGCAATGTTCTACACTGACGATCCTAATCATCATACTGCACTGCATTCATACTGCACTGTTCCGGGATGGGCTCGAGAAGTCTGGATTAAGTGAATGGATAGTGAGTGAGTGATATTATTTGTGAAGCTGTGATGCTACAAGGAGCTCTTGAGAACTTCTTTTCAGTGGAACCATACGACAGTTTCAGCATTACCTGAACAGAACAATGAAATGTCAGTGTTTTAGGCTGCCACGTCGCACATTTTGCCTTCTGCCAAAAGGGCAATGGTAAACATGTCAGCCTCACATGGTTGGTTTTAGTGAAGCTGTGGCTCATGTGTGACTCTTTGTCCTCCTAGTGCTTGGATCTGTCCCTGAACCGTGCTTGTGCAGAGACCTGGAACTAGACTGTGACGGTGCACACTTTAAAGATGTCCCCACGGTGTCCATTAATGTCACCATGATGTGAGTCACTGCTCCCGGTTGTCTGGAGAGGGTCTCGTCCTGTCAAGGTTTTGTTGGCATAAATTACTGAACCTCTCCCCTCTAACTCAACCTTTACTCAAAATTTCCTCAAGATTGTCTCAGAACCATCTCACCTAAGGGCACATTTCAGGCATTTTGAATGTGACATCAGAATTCGGTTCTAGATTTTGGCATGACGCCAAACCTCAAATTTACATAAACCAAAATATTAAGCAAGTTCACTCAAATGCATACAAGCATTTATATCTCCATAGCTCATAATGGAATATTAGGTAATACATTTTACAATGACCCTTGACAATTAGCAAATGTTGTGAACTTCATGGAGCAATGCAGGTGGATTGAGTTAGCCATTCATTTTGCAAGGCACAATGTAGTGCAGAAAATCGCTGTTGCATCCAGTCAGCTTCAATTTTTGCATGCCTTTCAGGTGCATACTCCTTTTAGCGCATTCTTTCTTTTTATACCAAGGCTCACCACGATCATATTTTCCACAAATAAATAACCATGAACATACTTACAGGCAGTGATGCAGAAAATTAGTTTTCATATTGTAAGAAGGAGGCTACATAATTATCCTAATTACCAGTCAAATGAATGCAATATGTATGTCATTTGAAAGAATACCCAAGAGTCCAACTAGTTTCAGACGTATCTTTTAATAAACAGGCATGGTCATGCACATCTTCAAGACATAATGGTTGACACACTCTTACTGTTGACTTATCATTGCATCACAGGTCACTGCAAAGGAACCGACTGCGGAAACTGAATGCAGATATATTCTTCAAGTACGAGAACCTTCAGAAATTGTAAGAATTGTGTGCTGAAAATCATGTCTTTCACCCAACCTTTGGATAGGTGAAGAAGAACGTTGCATGGATTTCAATATCTTGACTGTGCATGAAAGGTTACGTGAAACCAGCTTTTTGCTTTATTTACTGTAATTTTTAGGTATCTCCAGCACAACAGAATCCGTGCCGTCAATCCCAACGCTTTTCGGGGCCTTTATAATTTAACAAGACTGTGAGTCCTCAAATCCAATTTGCTTTTTTATTATGTGCTCCATGCCCATTCCCAAAATTCCTTACAGAATTTTCACAACCCTCTCTCTTTCTCTGTCTATGTCATTCAGGTTTGTTCCCATACAAATGGGTCATGACAAATACAAGAGCTAAAAGGGATTTTTCTTGGGGCTTTAAAACCCCCCTCTAATATTTTACATTGAACAATAAAATGGCATTTAATATATACAATTCTAAGTAGTAGTAGCAGTAGTAACATTAGTAGTTTTAGTATTCCCTTTTTCATTTTTCCACTGTAATATTCCTTGTTTTGAATCAAATTTGTATGTTTTTGATAGTCTTTTGATACTTTTGATTCCCATGTAGATGATACTCATTTTTGTTTACTTTCAGCTATTTAAGCTACAACAAGATTTCCATTTTGATGCCGGGAGTTTTCCAGGACCTTCATAAACTGGAGTGGCTGTATGTTGCCCACGGGAACCTCATTTTTAATATGCATGGCAAATAAATCCCTGATTAGATACCACCCAAAATGATGTGCCCTGTTATTCATATATTAATTACTGTCGTAAGGGCTCTGGACAAAGCTCTTCATGCAACTGTGTGCCTTGTGTTCTAAATCAGCCCATCCTTTCATCTGCAGCATTCTCGAAAACAACAGAATTCACCTCATTTCCTCTAAGACCTTTCTGGGCTTGAGCTCTCTGGTGCTTTTGTGAGTAACGTCTCTCATTGCTGCAGGGCTACTTTTTATGTGAGCATGGTTTGCGTAAAATGGATAACTGATGGGAACGTCATCATTTTTGTTCTCTTTTGTAGAGTTTTACTTAACAATAATCTGTCAAAGCTGGATGATATGTGTCTAGAGATGCCGAAACTGAACTGGCTGTAAGTTCCAACTTATTTATTTATTTTTTCCTCCAGAATGTTAATGATTCATGGTGAACAAATGATGATGGGCCTCTGTCATGGAGCAGGGTTAATGAATCAGGTTCTGGCTATGAAAAGCCCCTCAAACATATGCTAGATCTAAGAAGCCTACATATGCCATGCCTTTTCTTGCACCAGTTTTCTTTTACTCATTACATTGATGCATATGTGGTGCTTAACATAGTGTAGTGTGATGAACCTCTTTGTTTTTGCCTTGAACCTGCTTCATAATATTATTATTATTTGGGCTCAGGGCTTGGATCATGTGTGAGCATGTATCTGAGGGTTTAGCTCTGAATATTTGCTCTTCCCAGACCTTCATCTGGTGTGCAGTCTAGAGGATTAATTGTATTTTTAGGCCTGCTGCTGTTTTCTGCAAATATACTGTTGATGTCTGGCATAAACAGGAATGCACTTTTATGGAACGGAAATGCAACTTTATTTCTGATACGTTTGCAGAGACTTAGAGGGGAATCAGATGGAGAGAGTGGGAAATGTGACCTTCTGGTCCTGCAACATGCTGACTGTACTGTAAGTGTACCTGGTATATTTTTCCAGTTCCCAGAATAGTATAATCTGAAGGACTTCCGTGACATTGGAAGTTCAAAAATAAAAGTTTGTTTACAGGAGGGATTTCTAAAGACATCAGCAAATATCACTTCTTGTGTCCCACTGAATTTTGCACAGGGTTCTATGCTAAATCCTGAGCTCATGGTGCATTCATGGGATTAGTCAAGTTCTGACTTGATATTATTTAGTCTTTAACCATGAAATCGGCTGCCAGCATAACTCTTAAATTTAAATATGCCTAGAGAGTCTTTTTCAAGCAAACTGAAATATTGAGGTGTGCACAGACACTATGTATTAGCCCTATTTGAAACCAAATGCATCTTTACACACAAAATACACCATAAATTAATTATTTTACACCGTCTTTTCTCCTGTAAAGGCCGATAACGCAAACGGACTATATGATGCCACCATGATGTATTCTTTTAATTCTTTTCTGCATTAGCTTTTTTTAAGGAATTTATTGTTTTTTGTGAATTACGTGCAAACAAGCCGCACATACTCGCACACATTATGTGTTTGGATCCCTTATTGGGGAGCAAAAAAAACAAAAAAAAACATTACTTTTGAAAATCACTTTATACAATTTTTATTTGCTTCAAAGTGAAAATTTATTTTTCTTGATTTTCAGTGTCCTACAGCGGAACAGAATTAGTTTGATCCATGAACAGGCTTTCTCTCTCCTTCACAGACTTGGCGAGCTGTAAGAATTTTATCTATTTATTTATTTTTTTTTATTAATTTTTTTTTTTAATCTTTGTCTGTGACATTTGACCATTTTTATTACCAGATAAAATTTCCCATTAATTTTGACCTAGATTGACAACTCATCAAAATGAAAGGGCCTTGCTCCCATTAATATTATAATTAGATTTGAAGCCAGCATTTAGGATGAAAGCAAATATTCAGAAGATGAGAAGGCAATGTCATGACAAAATGGAAAAGTTTCTAAGCAGTTAAATATAGTATGTCTGTGTATGTTCAGCCTTTTAGTAAAAAATATTGTCCCCACAGAGATTTATCAAACAACAGAATCAAAGAATTCCCTCCTAATCTCTTTGTTCATCTGGGAGATTTGTTGCAGCTGTAAGTAAATTTCTTTGTACTTACCGATACGATTGGGATCTGGCATCTTGGGATCTTTTTTCCCCTTGCATTTTTGTACAGTTATGTTCATGCTGATTTTAATGTTTAATCTTTGCAGAAATATTTCATACAATCCCATCCAGGAACTACAAGAGGACCATTTTGACAACCTGCTCAAATTAAAGTCACTGTAAGTTGCAACATTTGAGTTCAAGTTGAGGTTGAGCATTATTGTAATTTCTGCTAGACAATACATAGTGAAACCTAACAACATTTCTCCGAAACCTGGTGCTACATGTAACATTTAAGCAAAGTTACTTGCTGACATAAAGTACACGTGTGCGACAGACAAACCGGCTACAGGAAGTTCAAGCATGGGACACAACAAAGAAGGCAGGCAGCACAGACAAAAAACGTGAAACTTGTAATTAAGGTGCAGAGTAACAATGTGCACATGCTGCTGTGGTAATGTTCAAATGCTGCTGTACCAGAAATATAATATGATCAGAGCATATGACGTAGAGTGTGTGTGTTTGTCAGTTCAAGTCCCTGAGTGTTCAGGTGTCTGATGGCCTGTGGGATGAAGCTGTTGCAGAGTCTGGCAGTGAGGGCCCAAATGCTTTGGTACCTTTTTCCAGATGGTAGAAGGGTGAAGAGTGCATGTGAGGAGTGTGTAGAGTCCTTCACAATGCTGGTGGCTTTCCTGATGCAGCATGTGGTAAATGTACATTATGGATAGGAGAGAGACTCTGATGATCTTCTCATCTGTCCTCATTATCCGCTGTAGGGTCTTGCGCTCCGAAGTGGTGCAGTTCCCAAACCAGTCAGTGATGCAGCTGGTCAGAATTCTATCAATTGTCCCTCTATAGAAGGTGGTGAGAATGGGTGGTGGGAGATGGGCTTTTCTCAGCCTCTGCAGGAAGTAAAGACACTGCTTGGCTTTCTTGGCTGTTGAGCTGGTGTTGAGAGCCCAGGAGAGGTTCTCATCTAGATGAACACTCAGGAACTTTGTGTTCTTGATGATCTCCACACAAGATCCGTCGATGTTCAGTGGGGAGTGGTCCCTCCATTCTCTTCTGAAATCAACAATCTCTTTCGTTTTGTCCACGTTCAGAAACAGATTGTTGGCCTTACACCAGTCTGTCAGTCATTGTACCTCCTCTCTGTATGCTGACTCATTGTTCTTGCTGATGAGACCTACCACAGTCGTGTCATCTGTGAACTTGATGATGTGGTTGGAGCTGTGCATCGCTGCACAGTTGTGGGTCAGCAGGGTAAAGTGCATTGGACTGAGCAGACAGCCCTGAGGAGCTCCAGTGCTCAGTGTGGTGGTGCTGGAGATGCTGTTCCATATCTGGACAGACTGAGGTCTCTCAGTCAGGAAGTCCAAGAGGTGTTCAGGCCCAGCAGGCTCAACTTCAACTTCAGATGCAGGGTGGTGGCGATGGCATTGTCAGTGGAGCGGTTCGGACGATTGCAGTGGGCCTAGGGTGGAGGGCAGTAGGTTCGTCATATGTTTCATGACCAGCTTCTCGAAGCACTTCATCAAAACAGATGTAAGTGCATTGGGATGGCAGTCATTGAGACATGACACTGAAAACTTCTATTCAGTGAGATGTTGAACATCTGCCAGCTGGTCTGTACATTCTCTGAGCATCTTCCAGTCACGCAGTTTTCCTCATGTCCGCCATGGTTAGACCTGATCACTGAAAGGAGGGTCGGATTTCCTCACAGTCACATTGTTCATTCAGCGCATCTGGTATGGAGGGGTCATTTTAGTCCTATAGGCACATATATGCACATGCAGCATTGAACTATGACGTACTGACACATACTCTGCATTATTTATGCAGAACAATGTATGCTTTAGACCAAAAAGCAATTATGTTTCATATCTGCTGCATATCGCTACTGTGCTCTGTGACATCCCAATAAGCCAGACTTCATTTGACTTTGTTCTCAAGTAGGTTTCAAGAGAGTGAAGCAGGGTTTGTCAATTTAGATGCATACCAGGTATTGGGTAGATTCTGTGTAGATAAATTTATTAATTTAAGACGAACCTTAAATGCTTTTAAATGTTGATTCTCAAAAACCAGCCCTTATTGTAGGGACGTTGTGATAAGTAATGCACAAAATAGAAAACAAAGCATGATCACAGAATCTGAAGTGTTAATTGTGTTAATTGAGTATCTTAGGTGTGGGGTATCACCACAAGAATTAATGGCCTCTTCCACAATATTCACATTTTGTACAAGATTCCTTTCTCAGCTACCATGTTGGGAACCATTGCATCACACAATAAGGTGCACCACATTTGTTGCATTTTGTCTGGCTGGATTAAGACTCTGGATGTAATTGGTGTGGGGTGGTTTCAGAGGGACGAAGAGCTGCAATCTTACAAAAATGCAATTTACCTGCACCTCCTTTCAGTATGCACTTACCAGCTAACCAGATTTTGTGCTTCCCACAAATCAGCACCAGAGGGAAGAAATCTCAGTCTAGGTCACACATCAAAGACACCATAAAGGACCTTTTTTCTAAAACAACATACGAGAGAGGACATAGTGAAATTCAAAAGATAAAAAGCAGTGTGTTTTCCGCAGGGTCATCGAGGGAATAGAAATCGGCAACATTCAGAGGCGCATGTTCGAGCCCCTCAAGAACCTGACACACATGTGAGAGTTTCCCTTTGCTTTAATATCAATGACAGCATGTTGTGATTAAAATGAATTTTGATGTGTTTCACTTTACTGAATGTATCTTCAGAGGATAGTTTATCAGATCCTCCTTCTCTGGCTCTACAGTCAGATGATTCTCTACGGTTCATTGCAAGGATTTGGTTAGTGTTTACTGTGTCCTTTCTTTCCCAGCTACTTCAAGAAGTTCCAGTATTGTGGCTATGCCCCACATGTGCGCAGCTGCAAGCCCAACACGGATGGCATCTCGTCCCTGGAGGACCTCCTGGCCAACATCGTGCTCCGGGTCTTCGTCTGGGTCGTCTCGGCGACCACGTGCTTTGGCAACATATTTGTCATTTGCATGCGCTCCTACATCCGCTCAGAGAACAAGCTCCATGCCATGTGCATCATCTCCCTGTGCTGTAAGTTCCATCTGGGCTCACCTGAAATGATATGTCACTGGAACAACATGAGATAAAAAAAGAGATACTTTGAAATTAATTAGATTGAGATACTTTGAACACTGACACAAAGTGTGCATTGTTGTCTGGGGAGCTGTGAAAGGGATATAAAAGCTTTTCAAAACTCACACATCTACATTTTTCTAAACGTTACTCATCTCCACCATCTCCACCTGGGGCAGTGGTGGATTAGCAGGTAAGTAAGAGGACTCATAACCGAAGAGTTGTGTCTTAAAATCCCAAAATGTTAAGGTTCCACTGAAGTCCCCTTTTGCAAAGTACCATCCCAACACACTGCTCCTCGGATGCCTTTTATGGCTGCTCACAAATTGGTGATGGGTTAAATGGGTTTTTACTGTAGTTTGCACCAAGAAATCCCAAATTGAGGTGCTTTGCCCTTAAGACATGAACGTCTCTGGTTAACGATGTACTGCAAGTAATGGGAGATGCATCGTGAAGCTTGTGGCCTGACTGGCAGCCAATATCTGATTATCGCACACAGTCTCAAGGTATGATCCTGTGACAACTCTAAATTTGGTAGACTTCTGGTGCTGCTTTTTTCATGTGGTCTGGGCCCTTCTACTGACGACACTGCCAGAATGAGGATATGTGGATTTGCAGCCAGCCATGGTCCCGCTCCCTCACAAAAAGTTCTGCTAAACATCTTGTCTCATGATGAACCCAACCCTCACCGTTTCTGTGTAGCATCAGAGATGTCCAGTCTGCCAGCTAACAGATCCGGTCTGCTGCCCATCATTATTCAGTTACTCCATTCGGATCTCTCACAGCTCAGCTTCTCAATCTTCCAAAAACATGTGCACTTGGCACAGGCAAACAATCACCACTGCCCAGTCAGGGGGCTTAGTCATCATGCTGCCCTCAGAACTAAAAGCTCCAAGCCAAATGGCAGTTCATGGGAAGAACCAGGCCTGAAACTACCCAAAATGGTCAATTCTTCCATGCATCACTTGAAACACCATGACTTATTCGGTTTCCTGTGTTTTGTCCTGTGACATGAAAGCAGCTTCTGTGATCTCGCTGATATTTATTGTCTCATGATTTCAAAGGCCCTGCAGTGGAAAGAGCATGGAAAATTAATGTAGCATATGTGCTTACTGTCTGAGAAGGAACTATGAGGGAATTGCTTAGATCCTAGTCTTTGAAGTTTACAAGCTCTGCCTAACTGAGATGTCATATTTCATTTTTTTTTCATTCTTTAAAAACTCATTTGTATCAGGACTGGTAAGAGGCACTTCTTATGAAAACATACGGAGTGGGACAAAGATGGTCACTGAACATGAGGTCATTTATAAGGAGAAGCAGCATTTATATTCCACCAGCAAATATACAAGCATCTGTTCCTGCTTCAATGTTTTTACATATTGTTTGGCTTCATAAAATTAGCAATAAAATTATTCTTGCTTAGTTTTAAATTCATTATTTTTATACAATGATTTTGCTGTAAAGGGTATTTTTTGATTTAAACATACATTTATACATTTCCAGAGAACTTGTCAACTTGTCCAAACTTTATCCTGTAATCTTGTCCTAGGTGCTGATGGTTTAATGGGTGTCTACCTGTTCATGATCGGCACTTATGACCTCAAATTCCGCGGCGAGTACAACCGACACGCTCAGGCATGGATGGACAGCGTGCCCTGCCAGGTGGTGGGTTCCCTGGCCATGCTCTCCACCGAGGTCTCGGTGCTCCTGCTCACATACCTGACCCTGGAAAAGTACATTTGCATCGTCTACCCATTCCGCTACCTCACTCCTGGCCGACAGCGCACCGTCAGCATCCTGGTGGCCATCTGGTTGCTGGGCTTTATTATTGCTTTCCTCCCTCTCTTGTGCAAGGGAGTGTTCCGGAATTTCTATGGGACCAATGGTGTGTGTTTTCCCCTGCATTCGGAGCAACGAGAGACCCGGGGAGCCCAAATATACTCTATTGTCATCTTCTTAGGTAATAACAATGCTTACTTTGTGTTATAAGATCTCCAGAAATCATTCATAGAGATAATAGTAGCCTTATTAATTTTTTACAGGATTGAACCTTGTGGCTTTTCTCATAATTGTGCTGTCTTATGGAAGCATGTTCTACAACATTCAAAGGACAGGCACCCAGACCACAAAGTACAGCAAACACATCAAGAAGGAGGTGACCATTGCCAAGCGCTTCTTCTCCATCGTCATCACCGATTCACTGTGCTGGATACCCATTTTTATCCTCAAGATTTTATCTCTCATGAAGGTGGAAATTCCAGGTGAATGTTCCTGAGAGAGAACCTTGACTTTTTGTCACGGAAAATTGCTTTACTGAATGCATTTTATTTTGCTCTTACCTCAATATAGCATATCAACACATTAGACTCAAAACTAACACTAATTGATTTTTACATGCATTTAAAAATCAGTGTGAGCAACAGTAAAAAAAAAAAAACGTAATGTGTTTGAGGGATTATTTATACTAAATTAACATTTACTCAAAGATGAATTTGCTGATGAAAGTTCATGGACATTGTGACCTCAAATCTTTCTGGACCTCATCAGAAGCACATTTAATTTAATTTTTGATGGGCAAAGGTCTAGGTTGTCTACAGTGTGGAGTGGTATCTGAACACACACTAAAGGTTCAATATGGCCCTTTCAACATGAAACTTAAGGTGACTGCTTTGTTTACAATGATTAAACACGTTTTATGCTTTTTTCAGTAGCACAGCTCCATTGAGAAAGTTGCACAAAATGGTTCTTCTCTTTTTTGTGCTCTGCCTTGCTCAACAAATCCCCTTGTGGAGGTTGGGGGGGCTACATAACCAATGGTTATATCAGATTTTTTTTTCTCCGAACAGGATCAATCAGTTCCTGGGTGGTCATCTTCATCCTGCCCATTAACAGCGCGCTGAACCCCATTCTGTACACACTGACAACACGGCCCTTTAAAGAAACCCTCCTGCAGTTGTGGGCCAACTACAGACAGCGAAAGCCTCTGCTGGGCAGCCACCCTGCTCACCTGCCACCTTTCACATGGCGGGAGATGTGGCCCGCTCAGGACAACGGCCAGACTCTCACTCCGCCGCAGTACCTGGCCCATCCGTTGGAAATGTCCTGCCTGTCGGGCATGTCTCAGCTCCTGCCTACAGAACCCACCAATGGCTTGTGAGCCTCACGCTTCAACTGCCATCAGTCATTAGTCCACAGACTGTGGATTTCCCATAGATTTCCAGTGTTTGTATTTTTTTTGACAAATGTGTTACACAATGTGCAGTGTGTGAGTTACTGGTAAAGCCATTAGTTCCGTTTCCAGATTGCGGACCAGTTTTATTAACCATCTGATTTTTTTTCTGTCTGCAATTACTTTTTTACTTTTTGGACATCATCCTCACATGCATGCAATTTTCCTTCATTATTCTCTGTCAAATCATTAGCATATGACATGGACAAGTGATATTTCATCTGGTATTGAGTGCATATTAAAATAGAAGGAAAATTGCTTTGTCCAAGAGTGTTTTACATTTGATCATTTATTTCAAGGATCTTGATTATGGCAGACGAATGATGGAGGCGTTTAGCTCTGCAAAAGCCTCAAGTGTCTTCATTTTGAACACTTTCTTTTGTGCATATGTGGTGCAAAACACCATGGCGTTTGCTTGGTCTGCTTTTTGATCCTACAGACAGTGAAATTTACTGATATCAAAACTGAGCATTGCATGCTTTTGAGTAATTAATGAAGGAGAGTTTGGACAAAATAATAGATATGTGATTCCCATAGGTTTCTGTAGAGCATCACTTGTATAAATTCATCACCCTCTTTCTATAACCCAGTTAAAATGAGACTTAATTTCTCCAATCAGATGCAAGGTAGAAGTCAGGTAATTGCATGTAAATTTGCAGACGTGCATAGAAGGATATCCATCTTCAGTGTAAACCTGCCAATTTTATGTGATCATTTCTGATGTAATTGTTGTAATCTGTTTTGTCATATCCAATATCAATGGGTAATTTTTGTCAGAATTTAGATCAATTTTGTTCATACAGACAAACACATAGTTTTATATGTGAATTAATATTATTAATAACATTGTCAGTAAATTGCTGTGATATGTCAGCGTTCAATGTACAACCACTCTTGATATGCTACAATATGTTTTCTATGATTCACAGACATCAACCTTTGAATAAAGTTTTGTTGAATTATCATGTTCTTTTTTTGCACACATGAGGAGGTTAAATGCCATGGATATGCTGTTAGAGACAGATAAATGTGGAGATGTACTCTACACTGAGTAAAGTGTGTGCGCATTCACGGCAAAAAAAAAAGATATTTTAATCTTGTCAGGGTGTGAATGAGAGGGTGTGAAAATAGGTTGTTCTTTGCATAAAAAAAAAAAACGTTTGCATTTTGCAACCTAGTTACATCTGGTTTGCCTGACAGCATTCAATTTGTATACCAATAATCATGCACACAGGAAGCATCACATTAATGCGGCTCATCATTCTCACCATTGCTTCAAGGCATTAGCAGGCCAACTGCGGTGATGGAAGATTTCTTAGATCATTGCATTTTAATTACTGTGAAATGAGCTTATAAACGCTCTGTTTGTTCTGTATATGGAAAGTGAGTGGGCCTATCCATCCACAAGATACTGCAATGCTGTAAAATTGTTACTTGTGCAGGTACCCTCAGGCTTCACATCGAAAACTGTTGCCCCTGTGGGGTCCGATTTACAAAAATAAAAGTGCTTCTTGCCCTCTATTTCCACATATCCACTTCAGTGTCACGATGCACTTACAGTGAAGAGGTGGAAGGCAATATAATTATAATTATCACAATGTCAAAATGTAATAAATAGTCCATGTTACGTCAGCGTTAGCCTTGGATAAATTGACATTTATTTTTTAAATTAAAAAAAAAATTAACAGGGTAGCCATATGCTGTCATGCTGTTAAAAATATACACATGCACTTATGCGTGTGCACTATGTCTTTAAGTAATAATTCTCATGAGAATAATTAAGACAAAAAGATAAGGGAAATGTAACAAAAAGCCGTTATTTTAAAATGTTTTAATGTTTTATACTCAGTATTTTACGTCATTTCACGGACCATCATGTTTATCAGTCAGTGTCTGCGCATTTATGTTAAACGTAAAGCCCATCTACTTGTATGCTGGTTAAATCCATTGCGCATTGCGTCACAAGTCATCACTGACGTTGCCAAGTCCGTATTTTATACGCGAAACTGGTAACTCAACTCGAGCCTCTGACAAAATCCGCGAGTGAGCCGCGGATCTGGCAACACCACAGACTCCTCTCGCGAGATTTTCGTTCCTGCGTAGATGGCGTAACGAGGATACGTGTTCAACACTCGGGATCCACGGTGCGAAATCTGTCAACCTTTCCGAGGGTCGCTACCAACTTGCCTAATCCGCACTGTTTTGATTTTGGAATAAAGAGTAGAGTGAAACCGACCGAGGATGTTTCCGGCCGGTAGAGGGTCATTGCAAGGTAACCGTGGCTGCATACGTATGATGACAATTGGGAGCGGAATTCCACACACACGCTTGTCTGACAGTGTCCGCCTGGTTTAAAGTGTTTATTAATGTTAATATTGACCTGTCACGTCACGCTGTTCCTCCATTGAACAGAAACTGTGCAATAACGTCCTTAGAAAGCAGGGCTCCTGGACTGTAGCGGAAGTAGGGTAAAGGTCACGCCAGATATGGGTCACATCCATGTCCTTGTTGTGGGAGAAACTTGGGGGGGGGGGGGGGGGGGGGGGGGGGGGGAGGAGGAATTCCAAAAGCACGATCCGCGGAAAGTGTAGAATTGAAGGTAAAAGATTTGGCCCGTTGCGCAGACTGGACGATGCCTGCAGCATCCGTCCTTCCGTCTTTCCATCTGGCGGGCTGGTGGAAATGGGAGGATGTCTCCGTTCATCCCATATCCTTTTTAAACAGCCTTGGAATCACCGAGGGAGAGAAAAGCTTTGCATTTTTGTCAAAAAAGGCTGCATATTCTTAATGCCAAAGAAAGAAAATGTAATTAAATAAATAGTTAATACATCTACTCTATTGTCAATGTTATGTCGTGATGTTTACCACGTGGTTGCTCCTCTTCTCCATGTGTGTGTCTGTGTCTGTCCTTCTATGACCCTGGCTCTGAAAGGTTACTTAAACGATTTGGCACCGTTAATCAGGCTAGAGTGTGTGGTTGTGTTTGTCTGTGGGCTATAAATGGTCTACGAGCAGCCTTTACAGCCCCTTGGCATTCTTAGTGCTAATTAGTTTTATCAGTGATTCAAGATTTGTCAGTACAACAGTATACACACTATACAGTGTAATGAAATATTGTTTCACACAGACCCCCCCATAGTGCTCTCTCTCTCTCTTTCTCTGTGTGTGTGTGTGTGTGTGTGTGTATATATATATATATCACACACACACACACACACACACACACTGAGGCACCAGTAGTTAAAATAATAATTTGAATCCAAATTCCTGCTGTACCTGCTTTTATTACACTGGTCACCAGTAAAGATTAATCATGTCTATATTGCCAATGCACTTTATGTCAATAGTAATCTGGAAATCATTCAAAGGATAATTTCAAACCTGCATGTCATTTTTGTATTGAGCACATCCGTCACAAGATCATGATTTATGTTGGGAAGGGTGTTTCTCCATTAGTTTGTTCTCTTTTTATGTCCTCGGTTAAACCGGATTACTCAGATGGTTTGGGTGTCCGATGCATGAAGTCTTTAGACAAGGTACTTATGGTTTTAGTCTTCTGGCAAATTGAGAAGAAATTGTTTTTGTGGGATACCCAATAATGACAGAGAGATGGCTTCAGTTTCTTTTTCAGTTTCTTGATTTTGACCTGGACACGTAGGGTGTATTAACATGTGATTGGATGTTTTTGAAATACTTGAACTGGTTTGTAACTTGCAGCACGGTGGTGCGTGCAAGCACTGAAAACGCTTCAGAATCGATCCCATCTGCCACCGCAAGTAAATGCAGTAAGATGGAGCTCCTCTGATGCCCCTGTACCTCGAATTACGACACACTACACAGTACACCCAAGGGACAAAGACCTGCGATGGGAGGGTATGTGTCTTATCCCTTTGTGTGTAACATTACCATAAACCTTATAACATCATTAAACAGTTACAATGGTACAAATAGGAAGCAAATTAGAACATCGTAATGCATTTGCCTGGTTTCTTATTTCTTTTAGGAGTTGAAATGGAACGCTTTGCCGATGAGGCAGACGTGGTAATCGTGGGTGGAGGTCCTGCCGGATTGTCGGCAGCCATCCGGTTGAAGCAGCTAGCCAATGCACAGGAGAAGGAGCTGCGTGTGTGTCTGGTGGAGAAGGCATCTCAGATCGGAGCCCACACACTTTCAGGGGCCTGTTTGGAGCCCAGTGCCCTCAATGAACTGATTCCTGACTGGAAGGAGAAGGGGGTAAGTTCAATTACAGTCAGTTGTCTTATGTCATGTTTCACTTCACATTGAGAACTCAAACCAAGTAGCACATAATGCTGTAGACAACAGGGATGAGCATTGGTGGCATTTTTACTAGGATAGGGTGGGGGTAGCCTAGTGGGTAACACACTCACCTATGAAACAGAAGACCCAGGTACCATTGTGTCCCTGAGCAAGACAGGGGCAGTGGTGGCCTAGCGGTTAAGGAAGCGGCCCCGTAATCAAAAGGTTTCCGGTTCGAATCCCGATCCGCCAAGGTGCCACTGAGGTGCCACTGAGCAAAGCAACCCGGGCGCCTGTCATGGCTGCCCTCTGCTCACTCAGGGTTATGGGTTAAATGCAGAAGACAAATTTCACTGTGTGCATCGTGTGCTGTGCTGCTGTGTATCACATGTGACAATCACTTCACTTTAAACTTTAACCCTAAGTTGCTCCAGGGGGGGACTGTCCCTGTAACTACTGATCACTCTGGATAATGGCGTCTGATAAATGCTGTAAATGTAATTTTTTTTCAAGGTGCTTGTATATATAGATTTTTTTGTTCGATGTTTGTCCTCATTTACTAAAGAAAAACAAACATTTTAATTCCATTTACTTGATCAAATCATCTGTCATTTTTTATATCATTGCATATGCATTTAATTTATCAAAAATTATCTGGGAGGACAAAGCATGAGAAAATGGAGGTAACCTTTCCCCTTATGACGACATAAGGGGACAAATTCTAGATCCGACCGTCTGAGCTGCCACTCTCTGAACGGCGAAGCAGAATGGCCAAAGCATTCATTACCCCTATCGCCATTTATAGCCACTGCAAGACCATAGACAGGCTAGGGGAATGAACCCACTGTTAATTTAATAGTGAAATTTTCATAAAAGGGGACCTTTAGGTGTCTTGCTCAGGGACACAATGATAGAGATAGTAGATGTCTAAGGCTTTTACTTTTACACACAGCACATGCAATTTTAGCCAAGCCTTCAATCCACAGCATGTTTACTCTCAGCATTTGATGTTATTATGAACTTATGCTATTCGTTCTGTGTGCTCAGCGCTTGCACAGAAGGTAAATATGAATATCTGCTTGTCTCTTTCAGGCCCCCCTCAACACTCCTGTGACAGAGGACAGGTTTGCAATTTTGACTGAGAAGTACAGAATCCCTGTACCTATACTTCCAGGTGCAGTTGTGTGACCGTTACATAACACGTGAACTATGCCGCTATTACACAACATGAATGGGCTGTGCATGAGCACCATTAGTCTGGTCGTGGTCAATTTCTGCGATAAAAGCTCCAACAGAGACCCCCAGACAGACACTTTTATTCTACGTTTATTTGCTCTCAACATGCTCTCTTTGATGTCAATTTTTTTCCTGTTCTGTCCAAAGGTCTACCGATGAACAACCATGGCAACTACATAGTGCGCCTGGGCCACTTTGTGCGATGGCTGGGGGAGCAGGCCGAGGAACTGGGGGTGGAAATGTACCCAGGCTATGCTGCCTCAGAGGTGTTTCATTGAAATAAACGTCTTTGCTTTGGGGTACCTATGTATATTTATATTTCAATATTTTATATTTCAATATTTAGTTGTTTTGTTTGTTTTATACCTTAGGTTTTGTTTCATGAGGACGGAAGCGTTAAAGGGATAGCAACAAATGATGTTGGCATTGCAAAAGACGGCTCACCAAAGGTACAAAAAAATTAGTTTTTGGAAAATGTAGGATTGGTTTCACACGCCAGTGTCACACCTGTAAGAAATATAATTTCTTGCTTAATTTTCAGTCATTGGCTATAAATATGCAACTGAGTTTTTTTTTTTTTTTTTTTTTTCATGTAACTGAAGCCAATCAAAGGCAATATAAGGTTCAGTCAGTCATCCTATTTCCTGTTTCTCAAAACTAATATAAAATGAAAAAAAAACACAAATCTTTTTTAAAACATTTAGCCATACAAAAATTTGCTGTCTATGGGGCAGTCATTTAAAAAAAAAAAAAATTGTATACCCACCCACTGGCTGATTTCCTGGCCCTTCCTTTTAAAATGATAAGGATTTTTTTCTTACTTGAAGGATGTATTTGAACGTGGGATGGAACTTCATGCCAAGGTCACTATCTTTGGAGAGGGCTGTCACGGGCATTTAGCAAAGCAGTTGTACAAACACTTCAACCTGAGAGAAAACTGTCAGCCGCAGACTTATGCCATCGGGCTTAAAGAGGTGCTGTATTTTCTCAATTTTTTTATCTCTATCTAGCTGTCTTATTGGATCAAAATCCATCTTAATGCATTCATTAGTATTGCTTCATATATTTATTTGAGTGTTTTTTTGGCTGAGTGTTGCTGAAATGCTCTTTTTGTAGCTGTGGGTGATCGATGAGAAGAAGTGGAAGCCTGGACGAGTGGACCACTCAGTGGGATGGCCTCTGAACAGGAACACGTATGGGGGTTCCTTCCTTTATCACCTCAATGAGGGCGAGCCTATGGTCGCCCTAGGCCTTGTGGTGGGTGGCTTGGTTATTTATCTCATTCAGTTTTCTGGCCTCTGTATTCAAATGGAAATGTTATTTGTCCATGTTCTTTGAAAATCCATTTTGCAGTTCAGTTAACCTGTTCAAAATGACAATCCAGTTTGCATTTCATTTTGAATTACTTTGATTGATCTTCAATTCTAAATTTAATCTGTTCCATTTCTGTAGTTTCTTTGTCCTTTTTTATGTGAATGGTTACACAATGATTAAATTGAAATCCAGTGCACAATTACTGGACCAGCGTAACTCAGAACTACAGAAACAGCATTACACACATCACAGCTATGGCGCCTAGTCATGTTCAAAAGGCACCGATTCCTGCATCCTGCAGTGTGTTGGCACTCCGCCCTGATTGGGATTATGAATAGTGAGTGGGTGAGTGAGCCAATCCAAAATAATGAAATAAAATGCAATTCAGTATTCGACCCACTTTTTAATCCTCCAAGCCAATTAAACCTGACTTGAGGATTGCATTGTCATTTTGTATATGGAATGGCATTTCCATTTGAAATTAGATGCCAAACAACTTGCGTATGTAAGTGCTTAAAGTTTTCTCATTGCATCTCTTCTTTTACAGATTATTTATTGAATAATTATTGTTAGATATATACTTATCTTGATCACTTTGTCTTAGGTTGGATTAGACTACTCAAACCCATACCTGAGTCCATTCAGGGAGTTCCAGCGCTGGAAGCACCACCCATCTGTTGCCCCCACGTTAGAGGGAGGTAGCCGAATAGCCTATGGAGCCAGAGCACTCAATGAGGGAGGCTTCCAGGTATGAAGAGGTTTTTTTTTTTTATGTAAATCTGTGAAGTAACCCCATGATGCTCCATTTTCTGTCCATAACCTGATGCCGTCCCCTCTCTCCCTAACCAGTCCCTACCAAAACTGACCTTTCCAGGAGGCTTGTTGATTGGCTGCAGCCCTGGCTTCATGAACGTCCCAAAGATCAAAGGAACCCACACAGCCATGAAGAGCGGCATGCTGGCAGCCGAGGCCATCTTTGCCAAAGTCACTGATGAGAGCCTGCAGTCAGAGACAGCGGGTATGGGCAGACCGGCCCACCCACCACTTCCTACCGCTGTGCTCGAGTCACACAATACAGTTTTTAATCTGTGTCTACCAGTCGCGTTTAAAGCATTGAGCCACGAGTGCCAGGCATAATAATGTTTTATAAAAGGATACGTTAAAAAATAACAGGCAGTGGTGGCCTAGCAGGTAAAGAAGCGGACTCGTAGCTGAAAGGTTGCAGGTTCAAATCTCAAACCGCCAAGGTGCCACTGAGGTCCCCTTGAGCAAGGTATTGTCCAAGGTATCGGGTGGTAGTATCCTAGTGGGTAACACACTTGCCTATGAACCAGAAGACCCAGGTTCAAACGCCACCTATTACCATTGTGACCCTGAGCAAGACACTTAACCTTGAGTGTCTCCAGGGGGACTGTCCCCACACACTGCGCCTTTCATGCTCCCAGGCTGCCCACTGCTCACTAAGGTGATTGGATAAATGGGATGCGTTTCATTGTGTGCACCCTGTGCTGTTCTTTCTGAGTGTCCCAATGACAAAAACAACGACTTTCACTCAATTAGACGGGCAGTGGTGGCCTAGCGGTTAAGGAAGCGGCCCCGTAATCAGAAGGTTGACTGTTCGAATCCCAATCTGCCAAGGTGCCACTGAGGTGCCACTGAGTAAAGCACCGTCCCCACACACTGCTCCCCGGGCGTCTGTCATGCCTGCCCACTGCTCACCAAGGGTGATGGGTTAAATACAGAGGACAAATTTCACTGTGTGCACCGTGTGCTGTGCTGCTATCACAAGTGACAATCACTTCACACATACTATCTCTTTTACAATGCATGCCATTCCTGACACAACCCTCCTCATTTACCCAGGCTTGGGACCAGAACCAAGAATTGCACATGGCTGGAATTGTTATAAATTTAGACTAAAATAGGAAAGTTTGACCAGCTAACACCCAACTCATGATGACAATAGTTGGCTATTTATCTGTTCAGGAGTACATGTCCCTGAATATGAGCAGAGCCTGAAGAAATCATGGATCTGGAAAGAGCTGTATGCCGTGAGGAACATCAGACCGTCTTTTCACAATTACTTCGGACTGTATGGAGGAATGTTTTACACTGGGGTATTCTACTGGATATTCAGAGGAAAGGAGCCCTGGACTTTGAAGCATTCAGGTATAACATAAAAAAACATGATGTTTGTCCTGAATTCTCTTATTTTGAAAAATCTTAGTCTGTACTCAAACCCATGCGTGTAGGTAAAGATGCCGACCAGCTAAAGCCAGCAAAGGACTGCACCCCGATTGAGTACCCAAAGCCCGACGGCAAGATCAGCTTCGACCTGCTCTCTTCTGTAGCTCTGAGTGGGACCAATCATGAGGGTGACCAGCCACCCCACCTCACCCTGATGGATGACAGCATTCCTGTAGCCAAAAACCTTGCTATTTACGATGGACCAGAGCAACGGTTCTGTCCTGCAGGTAGTTAAATTATGGAATGGAAGTATGGAATTCATTACCCAGCTCGCATTTCACAGAACAGACACTGTAGCTTTGCATATATCGTAAAGTGTTGCCAGAAATGATTATTTCAGCCCAAATTTGCCTTGAAATATGCCAAAGCACCCTCTGATGAATATTCAGTTGCCATGACTTGTTACTGAAACGTACTTCAGTTTGAACTGCGTTTCAGTTTTTCATGAAACACCAAATTTCAAAACCACCCCATCTGGCAACTGCACACAATAGGTTATTAGGTCACATTGGATAAAGTGCAGAAATAACTTTTCAGAAAGTCATCTCTTCTACTGCATATTCATGAGAAAGTTATCTCTCTGCTGCATATTTATGCTTCTTCTCCTGGGCAGGTGTGTATGAGTATGTTCCCTTGGAGACCGGCGAGGGCATGAGGCTGCAGATCAATGCACAAAACTGTGTGCACTGCAAGACCTGCGACATCAAGGACCCGAGCCAGAATATCAACTGGGTCGTGCCAGAGGGCAGTGGTGGCCCTGCATACAATGGGATGTGATTTGCCATTTTTAGGTCCTGGCATCGGGGGCCTTGGAAAAAGTAAACGTGAACAGATTTTCAGGGTTAGGACCTTTTTCTATTTTTTTTTTATTGGTCCACGTTTGATTTGATTTCTCTGTGCCTCAAAATGATACTGAATGTTTGAGCATTAAGGGGATTTTATTTCTGTGAACCTGAGGCTTGGGGAGGAGGAGGGGGGAAACTGAGAGCAGGTTTCTAAATGTTAAACCAAGCGAAATACTATGGAAATGGCACGGTTGAACCCTTCCTTATCTGAGGGGTTTGGTGTACAGTATTACCATCCTGTAATAATAGTTGTCTGTGTGTCTGAAGGAGCTGTTGCTGTATATAGCAAGTGAGCAGAAATGTGGTGAATAAAGTTATTTTTAAACAACAAAATTATGCTGTTTTATCAGATGGACAAATCCACACATTTGGTCTTAAAACCTTTTTTATGATATATGCATTAAAATTATAATAATTTAAATATGTGAGTCCAATATATATATATATACCTAAGGTGTTTTTATACAGAGGTTGTACACATGAGATTTCAGTGTGAAAATGTGTATTTTACAAATGCGGACCGTCTCTATATAGCAAACACATTTTCAAGTAAAGAAAGATGTCCAAACAAATTAAACACAAAACAGACACACAGTACAGCGGGCTCACTCTTACAGCAGCTCCCATTTCCAGAACCGTTTAAAACATTTTCTACTTCATCCCATAGTACGGTTCCCTTTTTGAGCCCGTTCAGATATCAACTGCTCTGTTCGTACATTAGGATTTGCAATCATCAGCTTGCTGTAGTTTCAGAAAGAAAGAAAAGTAGTTTTAAGTAGTAAAGTATTACACAGAAAAAGCACTGTGAAATGCAAATATGACTGTTTGCAATGCAAACAACAACGCATGTTTTAATTTGAATAAACCTAAACCTATTATAAGCAGAAAAATCATCGCTAAAGCCCTGAAAAGAGATGCTCTACATGCTTTACACCGTAACTCAATTAAAGGTGACTTCTGGCATGGAACTCATGTTTGCTTATATATCATACGATCTCAGACTAACAGACTCATGTCTGTGCAATGTGACACTCTAAAAGTTTCGGACATCATGTTCAAACACAAGACAGGTAGATAAGTGCATTTCGACCTCCTGCAGCTCAAGCAAACATTTTAGAGTAGATCTTCTTCTCCTTCTCTTTCTCCTCCTTCACTTTCTGCTTAACTCGTACCATCTCGTTCGCAACAGCTATATGAAAAAAGGGCAAAAAAAATGAGGTAGATCACAACGGGACATTTGTAATGACACTAAAAACATACTTACCCTTGTCATTAGGCGCAATTTCTTGAGCTTTTTTCAGATCATCCTAAAAAGAAAAAAAAGCATTGACTGTTTGAATCTCTTTATTTTAAATGTGAGAAAATTGGTAGACAATACATTCTGGGCTTTTCTTTACCATGGCCTTGTTGAACTCTTTAAGCCCTTGCCAGGCCTGTGCCCTCCTGAAAAGAGCTTTAGTGTTGGACTGGTTCAGTTCCAGAGCCTACGTGGGACATACAAAAATCATACTAAACGATTATCGCAGAAAACATTTGACATTGTGACTAAGATTTATAAAAATGTCCTCGCCCTACCACATGTAAGAGTTTGCATAATAGTGCACCCAGCTGACATTTCAGTTCTTGACAGTCAGATACTTATTTTATCTGCTGGCCTACATGGCCTAAGAGAGGACACCAGGGTGTTCTAAGGTTCCATCTTGGCTCCTTCACCTCATCACAGCTGTCAATGGCCTCCTGCCACAGTTGCAATTTGAGCTTGCAGGCAGCCGTATTGAGAATGCAGCTCAGGGCGGTGGGCTCCAGCTTCTTCTGGCCCTCTTCATCATCCAGGGTGTCACCACACACCTCCAGGTACCTTAAGAGAGATTTGTAGAGAGACATTTAGACTGATTCATGAAGCACCATCTCAGTATTTATACAGGATTTAATTTGGGCCATACAATGAAGCAAACACAGTATCATAAAGCTACCTCAGAGCTTTAGAGTACTTCTTCACGGCCATCTGCCAGTTCTGGTTTTTAAAGAAGTCGTTCCCAATATTTTTAACATCTTCAGCAGCTGACAAGACTTTGTTGACCTAAGTGGGGGAAAAAAATATCAATGTAAATGTATCCAATGTGTAAAAGCTAGACATTGATACAAAGATGAAGAATCATACATCTTTAAAGTCCATGTCAGAGTCCTCTGGAAAGTCTGGATGGGCGTCCCCAGAACCGTCACTGGGTGCAACTCCCCAATCGTCCCCTGCCTTGTGCTCGCCACAGTCAGCAATAACACAAGGCTTCAAGAGAGATCAGGATAGAAAGTCAAAGAATGTAATCAAGACCTCTACAAACAAATGAATCACTTATGATACCTTCACAGGGGTGTCCTCATTTGTGTCCACACCTTCCAGGATTTTGACCACGCCAAGTCCCTTTATCACCTGCCCAAAAACAACATGCTTCCCGTCCAGATGAGGTGTAGGGACAGTGGTGATGAAGAACTGGGAGCCGTTGGTGTTGGGTCCAGCGTTGGCCATGCTGAGCAGTCCCTCTCGGTCATGCTGGAGCAGGAATCGGACAAAGGCCACCATTTCACTCGATATATTTTTGCTAACTGTAGACTAAATACTAAAACCGGTGGCAAGAATATCCAAAACTTCTCACCTTGTAATGGAAATTTTCGTCTTCAAACTTGTCTCCGTAAATGCTCTCGCCCCCTGTGCCATTTTGATTGGAGAAATCTCCTCCCTGGATCATGAACTTCTTTATGACTAGGGAAATGCACAAAAATTGCTGTCTAAAAATTACCCAGGCTAGCAAAAATATATATAAATCTATACACATAATATACAGTACTGTCCAAATTCTGCAAGGAATTCTTTTAACATAAAACATTAAAATGCTGAGCGGATATAAATTGACCTAAACCGTGAATTTCCTTATTTCTATCAAGCAATGACTTTATGTGCAGAAAGAAACATATCCTATTGTTCTTTGAGTAGCGATGCATGGAAATTCCATTTTCTATTATTTATTACTTTAGAGAGTTGGGAGAGACCTCAACCTCTTCACTTTTTAATGATTTCTGCTTTTTTTATTTAAATACTTCCTTCCTGAACAAAATGTCCATTTTAGGTGCTGAAATGCAAATTTCCCATTCATCAAACTAACAAAAGATAATCTTATCTTAAAATGAGAGTAGTTCCAGAAAAAAAAGGTCCTGATTTAAGCCAGGCACTTCTCAGCCAGATTTTGATTATGATTAATGCATTAAAAAACTGAACTTACTTCTGTGAAAAGGGCATCCTTTGAAATGAAGCGGCTTGCCGGTGCTCTTCCCGACTCCCCGCTCGCCGGTGCACAGCGCTCGGAAATTTTCGGCCGTCTTCGGAACAACATCGGCGAAGACCTCGAACACTATGCGACCAACTGAGGAGAAAGCGTGGCGTCAAAACGATACAAGACACATTTTCACCGAAGGAAACGTCTCGGATGCCCGCTGCAACCAGAAAGCATAAGCAAAAAAATATATAAAAAAAATAAAATAGCCTTCAACCGTTCGCTAACATTTATAGATCCGTTCAACAACGTGCACAATTGTACATTCACAATTTCCCAAAAAGCAGCGTGTAACCTCGCGAAAAATGACACCTTTTAAGGTTATTGCACGGTCAAATTGCATAATTTAGCCATCTTTTGGGCCGTGTGTAAGCAGTTGATTCATAAGGACCTTCATTATGAAAGAGAGAAAAAAATCCTAACCTCTTTCACCACCAATATCAACATCAAAGAATACCCGAGGGTTGTCGGGATTCCCGGGCTTGTTCTCGGATGTTGGGTTGGACATTATCAAAATAATACCACAAATATGACAATAACACCTCGCGAAGGCGGTCTCGAAAAGGCGAGGAGAAAGGGAACCGCTTCCAACGGTCTGCTACTTTGGTAATTTCTAGAACTTCGGCTGCAACGGCAAAGAACAGCGCCCCTGGTGTTCCGGAGTAAATACGCCCAGTGTCATTGTTCAGCGTTGCCCAAACTTGGAAGTATAATTGTAATAAAAACAATAACAGTGGTTGGGGTTTTCCGAGGCTGACAGGATAGATACTTTATCATCATGTTCATCTTGTATTCATAACACTGACGTATTTATATCTTATATCACGGTGCAGTGGTGGCCTAGCGGTTAAGGAAGCGGCCCCGTAATCAGAAAGTTGCCGGTTCTAATCTTGATCCACCAAGGTACCACTGAGGTGCCACTGAGCAAAGCACCGTCCCCACACACTGCTCCCCGGGCGCCTGTCATGGCTGCCCACTGCTCACTCAGGGTGATGGGTTAAATGCAGAGGACAAATTTCACTGTGTGCACCGTGTGCTGTGCTGCTGTGTATCACAAGTGACTTTCACTTCACTTTACTTGAAGAGGGAGAACCAAGCTGCACCACAGGATACCACTTTGTGGTGAACTGTACATGACCTTGACCGCTCATGTACCAAAAGTGACGAGTAGTCCCATCATTTCAATCCTGTGTTATTCCTGCAACGCGGCGCTATAAAAACTGACCAAGTGCTCCTTACAGTGCCTGCTGATTTCTCCCACATTCCACAGATTTCTGAAATGGTTCTAATATACAGTACAACAGTGTGCAAAAGATTTTTAGGCATCTTTATTAAAGGTTTTTCATCTTCTGAAAAATTTGACAACCTCTCTTTGAGGTTGACTTTGTGGGAGGAGTTGAGTCCTGCCGGCTCCACCTACAATCTGCCTTTTGGCCACGCCCACCTATATAAAAAGACTTCAGCTGGTGCTCGGGAGCTCTGTTGGGGATCTCATTCGTGCGTGTTTGTTCTTTGTGTGATAGACCCTTGTTGTTAGCCTGTTAGCTTTGTGTGTGTTTATGTGCCCTTTTTGCTAACTTTAGTGCATGCTTGACTCATCCCCTCTGAACCTTTCTCTCTTTTCCTCATATTCAGCTGCTGGAAAGGGAAGAACTTACAATGAAAACCATTAGGTTTCAGCCTAATGAACGAACATGTTTTCAGCAAGGGATCTCTTTGTCAGAAAAGCCTCTTACATGCAGAAATGCTGTGGAAAGGACACACACACAAGAAAGACAAAAACATTTTTTAATGATCTTCAGTGTTCAGGCCAGCTTGCAGAAGACCTGTCTTGTAAAACCGCTGTGATAGTGAATTACTGTAACACCAGGTCTGAATGATAAAAAAGTAACACTGCCCTGGTGGTAGAGTCCTAACTCCCGTCAGTCACCTTGGGAGTGAATGGATCTGGTGACGTACCGCTCTTATTACGAAAAGGTGTCAGGCACCAATACATATCAACATAAAAAAGGCAGGAGAACGGCTTGCTACTCTAAGAAAGAAAAGGAAAGGAGCGGGTTGAACGTCGCGCGTTCAGATGCGTGTTATATGGAGGTTGAACACTGTTTAGTGAAGAACCGTCTCCATTGCGTAGTGCCAGAGAGTAAGAGCATCCACGTTATAAACTAGTCAGTAAAAATTAAAAAAAAATAATTTAAAAAATGGGCGTGTTGTAATGTTGACTTCGGCTACCAGCTCTTATTCATTTCCTTTTTTTTCAGATTACTTGAACAGTTTTCCCACACCCCAGACATTGCTTTCGTGGCCGGGTCAGCCGAAACATTACTGCTAGAGGACAGAGTCCGTCGCATCACCTCAGCTCGGCGTAAAAACCCATCAGGTCCGGCCGAAGATCTTCAGCTCCATCATCCATCGTGGAACGCCTGGCATTAGGAGAGCAGTCGCAATTCTATTCCAGTCTTCAGCGGGCCGGATTCAAACCCACCAACGTGATGGATGGTCCTTCCCAGAAGAATTTTACAGTTGCTGTTGGGAAGACGAGTAGCCACATCGTTGCGTACATTCACTTCCAAATCATACACATTTCTTCTTGGATTTGTACTCGTCTATCGTTTGCCTCCAGTGATGTCTGAGAAGCCTTCTTCGCCGCTCACGTCTGTGCTATATACATTTTGTTTCTGGAAGTACAGACAGGGGGGAAATAATAAAAAGTCAGATACCCCCGCCTCTCCAAAATTTTCAAATAAATATAACATTGCTCACAAGGCGGCGCACTGACACCTCACCCTGCCGAGAAGAGGGTTCTCGTTTCCCTGCGTGTAACGATCAAACAGGCAGTTTGTCCAGGAGAACCTGCCTGGGGCTCTCATTGGTTGCCTGTCCACGTCCCGGGGCGGCAGGTGCCTGTGTAACCCGAGGCCATGAATTATAAATGCTGGCTGCTCAGACCTACCTCCATCGATACCTCCAATGAAAGCAGGTCACCTGCAGCCGCAGCAAGGAGGGGAATGCAAGACTTTCAACGTCACCCACCTTGGATTTCGCTGCATGGTTTGGTCGCCCTGGGCGCAGTGATGTCCAGCGAGCTAATAAAGGCAGAGAGCAAATTGTATTCTACTTTATTCTTTTTGTGAGCGTTTCAATTCAAGTAATCTGTGAGCAAAAAAAAACTGAGGTTGTAAAAGAGAAGACATAGACAAAATAAATAAATCTTTATATGAACTGAAGATCAACCCTCCAAATTATGTAATAAAAAGACATCCATTAATATTCTCTATAAATGTATATTCTGTGCATGTTCCATTAAATTCACGTGCATTTAGTTAGTTGCATTTACGCATTCTACTTTATTTCTGTTGCTATGATTTTTTTTAATCTATACTGGACTGTACTTTGACAAAAATTTGTATTTTTAATTATCTTCAAAAACCTAGAATTATGTTAATGCAATTGACAATTAAGATTTAATCTAAGAATCATATAACATCTCCACATCTGTAGTATAAATGACCTTAATTTGTTTCCCACTCAGCAGAGTTCCTCTGTTGAGGTAATTGCCGTACTCCACACCCCATCCCACACCTCCGACACTCTGCTCCTTCGGCTTTAGTGGAGGTGCGTGCTGCGCAGGCCGCCACAAGTAACTCAGATCACCGGTGGCCTCGGGAGACAGGGAACCGAGTCCAACAAACGGAGGGAAATCGCTCCGTTTCGTCCTGTAATCGCAAACTGCATCCGGACCTGAGGAAGGACGTGCTGATCTTCAGCAAAGGACGACACGGTAAATACAGATGCCACAGAAAAACCTCACCTGTGAAAAGCATTCTTTGTCCACACCCGGGACGTCCTTTTTCATTAGTGGAATGTGGACATTTGTTCTGAAGGTCCCTGGCCATTGCCTACACTTGAAACCTCTAACTAGGTCCAGCACACACGCATGTGCCTGTCAAGCGGTGGCCAACGGTGTGGGGTCATGCATAATGGACAAGGAGCAGCCCCCCGTTCAGATAAGATGAATTACATGTTTGTGATGCACAGTGCAAAGCCTTTCAAAAGACATCTACTTTGCTAAAGGTTAACTGTCCTCAACAAATATTATGAAAAAAAAATCATTGTTCCTTTGGTGCATGTGCAAAAGCCATCAGAGATTAGCACAAACTCAAAAATATGTCTTTCGTTTTGAGGGTTGAAAAGATTTCAAACAAAAAATTTCAGCAGCAACGCAGGAAATTTGTATGCAAGATGAAGTACAGAAATACTTAAAAACAGAGCAGAGTAACATTTTCGCAGTGCATTTACTCTGCGGATAAAATGAAAACACAGGACAAGACTTGAGTCAAAGGCAAGCCACCAGTTTATTAATGTGTTACAACATAAAATAAAAGAATACTGCCACCTGTTGGACAGACTGTTGAACTGTTATCTTAGTTATTTTCAAGGGGGAAAGAAACAAAAGGGGTTCAGCACAAAGAAAACTATGTACACTTATGTTGCAGAAAATAACATACACATTTTGAACAAGCATTGCACAGCTTCTCACTGTGTCCATCAAGCAGGGTACTTCCATCGAGACAGAAAACCCCAAGGATGGAGCACGCTCTGACAGGACAAGAAGTGACAAGAAATATGAAACACCTAATGTTTAAGCAAGTTTAGAGTGGAGTTATTTCGTCTAGCCTGATCCTTGCCGCTCCATGTGACGAGGTTAGCGGCATTTGCGGGATTCCTTGTGAAGATTACCCAGGTCTCGGAGAAAGCTCATGCCCTTTGTCATGTCATCCAATCTCTGGCTCATTTCTTTGTGCTCCTTCTGCAGCCTTTTCATCCTCATCTCACATCTGGAATAGCACAAAAGACTCGCTGGCACTCTACCCGATTGAAAAGATGTTCACAGATACCTTGCATTCATCCAAAATGGCACAGATTTCACATCTACAAATGTAAAGTTAGAGTCAAGCAATGTAGATGCTTTCGCCATTACTGGAAACTCTAAATGCTGCAGGAGCATCAGAGCCAAGAAATGAGTAGAGGTGAGTTGATTCGTTCCAGTTCTTGATGTGATCTGCTACTTACTCTCGTAATTTGTTGTTGGCCTCATGCAGCCGGGCTGTCTTCTTTTTAATGTCAGTGTTCAGCTATGCAAAACAAGACATCAGCATGGGTAAATGAGTAATGCAACACAAAATCCATCTGTGTATTACCTTTCTCTTAGTCTTTTCAATGTTGCTCCAATCCCTCTGCGCGGTTATCTGAGATGGAAAAAAAATGGAAAGAGATGGAAAGCGCTATCACATAAAAATCTCTAGAGTATAATAAAACACAACTTACTCTCTCTGTGACTTGATCAGTAAAAGACTGTAAAACAGCATCTATATCTCGATTAATAGACAGGGAATCCACGGTTTCTCTGAAACACACACAATTAAACATTACACATACAATCTGATATCATTATGAAGCATGTTGTTCACATTCTATGATAATTGCTTGGCAAGTTAACAACATTGGTTTGTTCCTTTGCTCCACTTGCTACAGGTTTGGTCCGCTTTAAACACTGGATCTGAAAACTTGTGGGTCAGCACACTGATATCCCCCGGCTCTCCATAGTTCTCATACTCACTTGTACTCTGAAACAACGTCCTGAAATAGCTCTAACACCACATCAAGGTCAGTCAGATTTTTCGCACTGCCTGTTGCTTTGCGCTTCTTGGGAGGAGCGCTGCTTTCGGCTAAGGGGGAACACATCATAACATGTGATTATGGGTGTCAGTTCAGAGAAAGTAAAGCAAATCAAAAGTAATAATTGTGACCTGATGAGCTTGATGACGACTTCCTCTTCTGTTTCCCACCTGCAGATGCCCGTGGCTTCCGTGGTTGCCTTGCTTTCTGACCTGTAGGCTTTAGGAACATACCTTTATAAATATCCACGATCAGCAAACAGGGATTATACTTAGAATCCAGTTAAGTATTCTTTAATTTTTTTTATTATGTATGGCATACATGACTAAATATTTGAAAGTGAAGTGAAAGTGAAGTGATTGTCATTGTGATACACAGAAGAGCACACGGTAACACAACGAAATGTGTCCTCTGATTTTAACCCATCACCCTTGGTGAGCAGCCATGACAGGCGCCTGGGGAGCAGTGTGTGACGGTGCTTTGCTCAGTGGCGGATCGGAATTCGAACCGGCAACCTTCTGATTACGGGGCCACTTCCTTAACCGCTAGGCCACCACTACCCGGAAATATCAGGGGAGAGTGCGAACGCAGTCCCCCACTACCAGAAATTATGCGGTCGAGATTCCCACATTTGGGGAATTTGCCGGGGTCAGCACAGCCAAAGTGTAATGGCTGAGCCTTGCCCTGGGTGAACCGCCTTCTTGATCACGGTATCTCCCCTGCCAGGTAAGAAATCCTTACGGTGCCGCTTCCTTAACTGCTAGGCCACCTATGCCTCAATAATATGATGCAACTGACAAAATCGGCAGATTAGTGTGTTAGTGAAACATGAAAAGATAGCAGTGTACCTTGTGTGCTGCATTCCTCTCCTCGGGTGCTGGTTGTGAGGAGAACTGGGAGACCGAGGTGTCAGGTTCAGCCTCTTCCAGAGCGTTCACCTCACTGCTCTCAGTGATTCGTGGCAAAGCACTGACAGGACAGTCAAAATGGAAAGTAAAGAATTTATAATCATTCCTCCGGCATCTAAAAAGAAGAAACATCATCCAGCACACCATACCCAGCATTGCAAGAGCTCTTCGATGACTTTGCATGTCTGGGATCAGTGGTTCTCGGGGTGTTCGTCACACCATCTCCGCCACTGCTTTCTGTATTTTCACTCGGCCGTTGCACACTGATGCTGCTGTCCTCGATGGTTGTACTGTGAAGCGGTGTGCCTGAAGCAAAAAAAAAAAATATATATATATATATGGGTAAAGCGACTTACCCTAATATTCTGAAAATTGGAACAGGCATTTTCCAAGAACACAGAACTTGTACCATGACAGGGACCCTGCTCCCCCTGAAAAATGCCGTCCTTCTCAATAGCAGAGATATCTGGAGATGGTACAGCATGGTGCTGATTTGCCAAGCCTGGTTTCCCAGCCTAAGGTGAGAAATGGGCAAAACTTGAAAAATCACCAAGAAAATGGTTTTGTATGATATTTGCCATTGATAATTTGGCTTTCCTAATTACTCTGTAAAAGATGAGAAGAGAAAAAAACCCTCCCCCGCTCATGGTATCAGATGACAAATCCCAAGCACAGACTACATATGTACTATTAAGTCCATAATTGAAGGGCAATAAATATCTGTAATTTAAAGACACACACTTTAAATGCTATATACAGCTGATCAGGAAGGGACAGTCAAAAAAGTGTCAAAAGCACAAATAATAATGATTAAAAAAAGTGGCAGTCATTTGATGATGTGCTACACGATCACGATCTTGATACAAGTAAAAACCCAGTGACGGAAAACAATGTTGTTTTACTGCTCAGAGACGCACGAAACAATTCTGCAATAAACGGTTTATACACTAAACCAATAGTCAATGACACGGGGGTCTCTGCTGGATTCACATAATCTTAAGAACGGCGTTTCTCTGTTCCCTGGTTTGTACCTGTAGCTGTAAAACGCTGCGGGCAGACGTGTTCACGTTTCTCAACGCGTCCGCCCGCTACGCCGCTCCGCGAACGGCAGTGAGTCGCGTTAGAGAAAAAGAAATCGGCCGCCATGGCACCGACCCGTTTCAGGCTCATCAAAAGTCTCGTCATTCGACTCATTTCAGGACTAGAAGAGGTGGCGTCGGCTCAGCGGCTCCGCTCCTCCAAGCGTGGCAGGGGGAATTAATGGCATCCAAAGAGACGGTCAATAACCACGATGTACCAGTTGTTTTAAACTATAACGAAAATAAATATATATATTTATATTTCTTCCCGCAAAATCATTCAAAGCGAGCTCTTCTTCGGTGGTAGGGTCGAGCGCGGTCTTTCTACGTTGCACTCTACCGCCACCTTTAGCTTGCAGTCGGTTCTACACGTTTTTCGGTTCGAGGTGGACAAAAAAACTACACGTAAAAAGACATAAGCCACTTCGCAGTGGATTTATTATACATCCAGGGATCCTAGATAGCCTATGTAATTGTAATGCTGAAAAAAAAACGCGTACAGACCAGGGGTGAACATTCCCGTGGCGTTTTAAAGCAATTAAGATATTAATCGTCTTGGATCGGCTGTTTTGGAGTAATGTTATTTAGAGCTGCAAATCTGCGCCCGAACTCGACCTTATGGGTTTCACGACCAGAAGTTCTCAGAAACTTCTGAGCAAATGTGGAAAACAAATCAAAAAAAGAAAAAGTTGTTAAACTAAACGTATGACAACCCTCCAAGACGTACAGGACTTCACCACGTAAAGCCAGCAAAGATACTACAGAGCCGCGCTAGTTTTAAACCTTCTAGTTGTAAACATAGAATAAACGTTTCTTACGCAGCATTCCGGGAACTCCACGTACTCCACGTTCATGTGTCAATCAGATTTTTTTTTAAACCAGAACTTTATATGTTTTATTTCGTAAAATTCCATTTTCAAATTCCACGGCTTTTCAGGTTTTTAATGAACGTAGGAACCCTGTGCTCAATGGCAATTTCTTAAGTGCAATACGTACAAATATATCAACTCTGTACATATACACACAGTACGGGCCAAAACTTTACACACACTTTCTCATTCAATGTGTTTTCTTTATTTTTTGGACCATTTACATTGGTAGATTTTCACTAAAGGCAACAAAACATTCAATGAACATAGGTGGATTTTTTTATGACAAAATAAAGAAAAAAAGCACACATTTGTATAATGTGTTTCAATGTTATTGTCTGCTGTTATATCACTTACCTGGATTAACACTGACATCTGCTGGACAAAAGCATCTTCTGCACCTGGTGATGCTTCTAGCAAATTACCACGGACGTTGGAATAGTGATGCTTGTGATCATATGCACAGTGGTAAATATCTTATTGATGCTTATTGTGTAAACCACTTTATTTGAGTTAGCTGATATCCACCATTGATAGCTACAACCTATTCAAAGTGTCTGGTACGCATGCAACGGTGCCACTGCGGGTTATCATGAAATCCATGCCAGGGAGAAATTTGACAAAACAGGCTTTATTGATGACCTGGTTAAAGAAATTATTATTTATCAGTATTTCGAGAACCTCATGGTTCTCGAAATCTGTCCGGTAAGCCCCGGTCAGAATTTTTGACATATTATTGTTGCATGCAGTATATTATGTGATGTGAATAAAAGCTACATTTCAGGCTGTAACTTTGCTTTACTGCAATTTCACCAACTTCTTGGGCAGCTGATTCGGAGCTGCACCGCGCACACGTGTCCTCGCGGTGTCGCTGTTTGCCAGTCGCCCGCGCAGTTCCCTCGTCCGCCGCCAGGTGGCGCCGGAGACAGTCCACTCGGCTCATTGTTCCGAGGTCCATTATTAAAACTGAATGGACTCGCCCATGAGCCTCCTCTCCTCTGTGTCAGTAGTCACCATGGTGGCACACAACAGAGAGCCGCGGCGGCGCGACCTTTCCTACTTTTAAAAGCCGTCAAATGGTCGGTAAGGGCAGGCGGGCCGATCGCGAGTGGACGGGCGACGCACGCAGGTCAGACGGACACTCGCCGAGGGCTGGAATTCGTCTGTTTTCCCCTTAACATGGATCGGGAATAGCCGGAGAAGCGGCAGAATGCTGAAGAATGCCGTTTTTTTCCCCTTGACTCCGCATAAATAAAACACACGAAGATCATTCGCAACAAGATCGCAAAGAGAATCGGGCGTTTTTGGTCTCCACCCGGAACACACAGGAGGCGAGATCGAGCGAGCCGTGGACGTCTTGTGGGATCGGATCGGGGACGCGAAGAAACCCCGGGGCTTAAGCCTGTGGCCTTGGAACTAAGCCTGCCTTCCCGTGCGGCCAGAAGTGGACCCAGAAGCCGCAGAGTTCCGGCCTGCTTTCCTCTCCGCCTCCCTCGCATTTCTAATTTATTCGTATTTCGGGGACTTTGCGGACAGACGGACCGCCGGTTCCGCGAGTCTTCCCCCTAAAAGAAACTAAAGAAAGAAAAGAAGAAGAAGGAGGAGAACAAAAAAACGACACAACACAATGGCCTCCTACGTGGACAACCGCTTTCGCCAGGCAGTGATCAAGAACCCGGCCGAGAGGACGCAACAGGTCAGCGGCCGCCGCTTCTTTCTGTCGCGGGCCTGTCGCCTGTCGCGACGTCGTGCGCGTCCCCGTTACTCCGTGTCCTCTCTGCCGAGATAATCTATCAATCGGCTTATTTATACCCGGTCCCTGTCAAACCAACAAAAACTAAGTAACTTGATGCATATCTGTCTGTTTGTCCTTCTTTCTAATATATCTGTCTTTCTTTCTAATATATCTGTCTTTCTTTCTATATGTCTGTCTGTTTTTCTTAAACCTATCTATCTCTGTTATTCTATATATCTGTCTGTTTTTCTAATCTATCTATCTATCTTTCTGTATGTCTGTTTTTTTTTCTATCTATATATCTATCTGTCTGTCTTTCTTTCTATATGTCTGTCTGTTTTTCTTATCTATCTATCTATCTATCTATCTATCTATCTATCTATCTATCTATCTATCTATCTATCTATCTGTATGTCTGGTTTTTTTTTTCTATCTACATATCTATCTATCTGCCTGTCTTTCTATCTATTTATGTGTATAATAATTGTTATTAGGCACATATATGAGCCCCGTATATTCCAGCAGTTTTATTTCGTTTTATTTCGCCTGTTGTAGTTAAGTTTGTTTCTTCGTACTTTAATGTACGTGGTATGCCGGATGGTATCTCGAACCCGGGGGGGTTTACGCGCCAGCCTCTGCCTTCCCAGGTTTAGCTTAATTGGGGGATCCGCACCACAGTAGCGGAGCGGAGTCAATACCAATTACCCTGGGCGCGGTGAAAACGCTGCCTTGACCTTTGTTGGCCGGTGTCGTTGGATTAAAAAAAAAAAAAAAATTGATGATGGTAACAGGAGAGGGTGGGGAGAAGCAGTGGGTTCGGAAGAATGGCAGTTTTGATGCTACCGGGGGGCGGGTTCCACCTTGGCCGGCATCTACGTGATAAATAGATTGCGTTTGAGCCATTTGGCCTGCCAGCCCTGCCTTTATTTGCGAAGAACCAGCAGAAATGAGCCTGAGGCGACAAAGGAAACCTTGAGGGGAACCAGGCTCGTGGCGAGAGCCCATCTGCCTGTGGCGCTCCGTGCCAGATTATCCGGTGGTTCCGTCCCCAACCGGCCGCTTCCGATCGTAGAGCATTTTCTATTTGAGGTGTGGATTTGACTTGTGGTCATGTATTGATCCGTGTGGTTTGATCCTCGCGATCCACCGTCCTGCCACCCTCCAGTTGTACGGCTTTGACGAACAAAAAATGAGGACTCAGTGTCCCTGTAATTTACACACACACAGATCTATAAACCGAATCCTTTTCAGTAGTAATGTATTTCTTTGAGTGTATTTCGGGTTGTATTTTGCTGTAGATGTGGGCGTTGCTCTTGCTGCGATAAGAATAATTTACATTTCTTTAAATTGCCGTGCAAGCGTCTTTTTTTTTTTTTTTTTTTAAAAAGGACTGCGCGTGGAACAGTCGTTTGCCAGTGACTGTCCCCCCCCCCCACCGAGTGACAGAACCTCTAAATCCCCGTTCAGAGCCACTGTGCCTTGGCTGCGGCTCAGCAGTTCCGGTAAGTAGGTCCTAACCCGGTTGGTTTGGCCGCGGTTATTCATAGCACGTCGCCACCCATAAGGCGGCCGGGTCAAACCCGGGGTCCACCGCGGCGGAGTAATCACCGCTGATCCAAGCCTGATAGGCGTCTGCCCCGCAGGTGGCTTTTGGAGACCGCTCCGAACGTGTCGATGGCAGTTGATCTTATTGGAGTTGCGGGAAATGGAGAATTAATTTATTTTAATGACGATGATGATGAGTGTGCGATCTTCGCAAGATTTTCGCAGACCTGTGGACATACCTTGGGGGCGGGGGGAGGAAGTGGAGCGCGCCGCCAGGGGAAGGTGCTTCTGTTGTTTCCTTTCTGGCTTGAGCAGGAAAGGGAAGTACATCTGAGGCTTCCTAGAGAAAAGTCTCGAAAAAGTCATGGAAATACAGCAATACCCTAAAAGACTGGCAGCTGTAATATCAGCAAAAGGTGGTTCTACAGAGTATCGCCTCTGGGGGGCTGAATAATTACGCACACCCCACTTTTCAGTTATTAATTTGTAAAAAATGTTTGGAACCATGTATGGTTTTCATTCCACGAAAGTGTGCACCACTTTGTAATGATCTTTCACGTAGAATTCCAAAAGAAATAGATGTTTGTGACTGTAATGTGACAAAAGTTCAAGGGGGCCAAAAACTTTTGCAACACACTGTATATTGGGGTCACGGTGATGTAACAACAAAGTGCACAGAGTGAATTCCAGCCCTCTTACTACTGAAATTTTGGTGATTATTTTATTGATTTATGTTGCTCGTTCCTTTCACCAGACAGTACACATAGTAGGTTATGGAAAAAAATATGAACCACAGGATTCATAACCTTTTTGGGGTTATGAAATATTGTCTAAGGGACAAATGGGCCAGTGGTGGCCTAGCGGTTAAGGACGCGGCCCCGTAATCAGAAGGTTGCCGGTTCGAATCCCGATCCGCCAAGGTGCCACTGAGCACCGTCCCCACACACTGCTCCCTGTGATGGCTGCCCACTGCTCACTCAGGGTGATGGGTCAAATGCAGAGGACACATTTCACTGTGTGCACCATGTGCTGTGCACAATCACTTCACTTTAAATGAAAACAGTCCTGAATTCAGCAGCCCTGTTACAGTGAAAAAGACTCTTTGGGCTCAAGGGGCGCACATTTCGGCCCGATGAAGGCCACTTTGGATGAAACATGTAGGCATCTTTCACCTGAATAGCCAGGTGATGAGGGAGACGCGTCTTTTCTGCAAGACTTGTTGTATTCTTCTTCTTTTTTTTTTTATAAAAAAAATTGTCAGCATCCCTGAATAGAACAAGATGAGGGGGAAACCTCGGCCACGCCCTGTATACCCTTCATAGTACAAATCGAAAAACGAATATTCTTAAGATTAAATCAATTATTTTCTAAACATTTTTTTTTTTACATTTTCACATTTTCAGCAGGCTGTGGACCTAAATCTTTTCTGCTGTTTTTTTTCTTTCTCTCCCCTCGGCTGCGGCAGCGGCAGCATCCTTGCCGTGTCCCTTTGTCCATTCCGCCTGCTGCACCCGTAACATCGTAAGTGGAGTCACATGTTGTTTCAGTACGAAAAGTGGCGAGTCAGCTGTGACGGGAGTGGCTGTGCAGTCAGCATTTGCGCCGATACGGCCGCCCAGCCCGGGAAACGCGTGGCCGCGGGCGCTTGGCGGCTCCTGGGGAGGCGTGGACCAGAGCTTTGGGCCTCCGTTACAGGAGAAAATCTGTCTCTGCCTTGGACAGAGCAGCTTACGTTCAAAGCCGTTCAGGATTTTTGACACTCTGACAAATGTCTTTGAATATTATGCCCCCTTACTACGTTGTTTTTACAGTTGTAATGTCATTTGATGCCGGTTCTTGCCAGAATGAGAGGGAGATTCCCAAATTGGTCTGAATGTGATGCAATCTTTTTGTGATCCAGGTAAAAAATGCAATGCGGCCCAATGGTTAAAAAAAAAAAAAAGAAAACTACATTATTTCATAATTAGGATCTAAAGCTATGATTTGTATCACACCGTACTGGCCTGAACATAAGAATCTTGGCCAGGATGGTATTTTCGTCCCCCACTTCTCTGTGCCGGAATCTGACAGTGTCGCATCTCCCCCCTCGTGTATTACTGCTTAATTAAATGAAGTGCGACGGCACCAGCGGTTTGAAAAGATGCAGAAACGTGTCCTGGTCTGCGTCGCAGAGCCATTACAGGCCCTTTGTACAGTGAGTCAGTAGGGGGATCTGATTATGAAAGTGAGGTGACTGTCATTGGGATACACTGCAGCGCAGCACACGGTGACACAATGAAATGTGTCCTCTGCATTTAACCCATCACCCTTGGCGAGCAGTGGGCGGCCATGACGGGCGCCCGGGGAGCAGCGTGTGGGGACGGTGCTTTGCTCGGCGGCACCTTGGCGGACCGGGATTCGAACCGGCAACCCTCTGATTACGGGGCCGCTTCCTTAACCGCTAGGCCACCACTGAAAGCTGATGAAGTTTTTTTTCTTCATGTTCGAAAGCGGCCCAAGATGGGAGTTTTTTTTAATGATTCTTTTTTCCTTCCTTTCTCCCCAGATCCTTGTGCACCTTCTTTTTGTTTTGGTCAAAATTCACTAAAAGGGAAGAACAGGAGTTCTTGTTTGTTCCCGTTTTTATTTGCCGTGCGACGTTTTTAATTTTTTAGTTAGCTCTTCTCTCTGGAGAAGTCCTTTTATTTAGAGTTAAACACAGAAGACCAACATACCAGGACTTGAGCTATTTCTGGCAATATTACTTTTGCAGAGTCATTTATTTATATTAGTGCGGTCAGAGGCAGTGCATTTGGACTGTTACTTTTTTACCCCCTGGCCAGTTCCCCCTGAATTTCACGAATTTTGGGTGATTCTTGCGACCAATACATTTTTAGATTTTTTTTTTTGGTAAACCCCATCCAAGGTCTACATGGCAATAGTAAGGCACTAAATGAGATGAAACTGACAGGCTGAGCGATATCTTCCATGAATCGAATTCCTCGTTCCTTCGGTGTTCTAGAACAGTTTTGACTTCACACAAAGGATTTTTTTGGGTAATGTTCAGGTAAATTATGCGAAACTATGTGCAAACTTTGTGCTGGATTTGATTGCGAAACATTTGAGGGACTGACTTGTTTATTGAGAAACGAGTGTGGAGGCGGGAAAGAATGGCGGTCTATTACTGTGTTATAAAATGTTATAACCACACTCACGACCAACGTAATACGATGTATTTACTCTGTACTGGAGAGATTGCTGTCCCCGCCGCCGTCCAGAAAGCACATTCACATACAGGGGAAGTGGTGACGTAGCGGGTGAGGAAGCAAACCCGTAATCAGAAGGTTGCCGGTTCGAATCCCCGAACGCTGAGCAAAGCACCGTCCCCACACGCTGCTCCCCGGGCGCCTGTCATGGCTGCCCACTGCTCACCAAGGGTGGTGGTTAAATGCAGAGGACACATTTCATTGTGTCACCGCATAACAATCACTTCACTTTCACATACTGCCATTATAAAAGGTAATATTGTGATTAACTAGCTGTTATTTTTGTGAGATGGCACTGGAAATCTCGTTTTTTTTTTTTTTTTTTTGGCGACGGGCCCTCGATGCTGGAAGCAGCCTCGTCCTTCACTGCTGAATGGCTTTTGTGTTTTAAGCGAGGTGCAACAATGCTTACCCAGCACTGTGGTGTCCACGGGTGCCTGGGAAAACAAAGCATCCTGCGGTATCACTGGCACGGATAAAAAAAAAAAAAATCTCTGAATTAACTATGGCCAATTAAAACCGCGGCCATCCCGATCTTCGCAAAAATCACCACAGCGTTCACCAATTCTTCCTGTGCGTGAACCCTTAGACTCCTGGTGGATCAAACCGTGAGCTGATTAATTATGCGATTAAGAGGTCCGTAAGTCCCTCTGTGGAGGGCTGATGCGTATTTATAAAGGCCTCGTTGTCCTGATTTATTTAGGCCAGAGCCTCAACAACAAGAACTTTTTTTACTGCAGTGCAACATGCTGTTGTCATTATGATATTATGATCTGATGATAATGATTATTATTACTCATTTTTGTGCAAAGTGTTGATTTGTCCACTGCTGGCAAGGTGCTGTGGATAAAATGTACTCCTTGCTGACACGCACAAATGACTGGGACTGGTGCAAAGCATGCAGTGGGGCTGCAGGTGACATCATAAGCCTGCTCGGATTTGAGTTAAGAAGGTACCTTTGCGATTCCTGACCAGGACCTTAGAGCCAAACTCCAACTTCTAGGAAGTGCAGTGGAGTGTCATTTCTGGAGACAAGCTTGCACCAAGCACCTTTTAGTTCAGTGATTTGCTGCGTCTGTAAAGACCTTCCAGAAGACATCAGTTTCTCTTTGTGGTTTCCTGTGACTTGCTTGCCTGGTTGTGGGTGTTTGGTGACCAGGTTGGAACTTTATCGGTGTAACAGCTCCTCTGCGGGACAGGCTGAGCTATGACTGGTCACGTGTATGGACCTTTGGCTTGTTCGGTGCCACGTGAAGAAGAAGAGAAAAAAAAAGCTCTTTCCTGTGGCCCTGATGTTCATTTTGGATTCGTTTTATCAGTCTTGGGTCGTTTTATCAGTCTTTCCAAGGAGGGTCATTGTGTTTTCAGGTGAACCCACCGACTGGTGTCTGAGACGCAGTCTCCCCAGATTAACTGACCGCTCTTCCCTTTTGGGATCCGGTAAGCTTTCCCCTCGGCTCACTGATGGGATTTTGCCAAAGTTCCTCCTCCTGGCTTGGCTCATTAGCTGACGCCGTTCCGTACGTCAGGCGGCCTGGCGTGTTGGAAATGTCACTGTCCTGGATAATGATGACATCAAAGCAGCATTGGGATCCCAGGGCACCTACCAGCCTGGAGATAAAAAAAAAATCCAACCCGTGTTAAGGCGACGGTTAGAAATTGGAAATAATTTGTCGTTTGGAAATGATTGATTCCTTACTTTTACCACAGTTCTATAAACAGTTTGCATAGCCTGCTCTTATGGCAACATTTGCTCGCTTTCTTCAGTTTCTGCTTGATGTTCTCCAGCTATGCAATCGTTCTGAGGTTGAAGAAGTTGTGATGGGCCACGCAATTTGCATCATCATCCTCCACGATCGTGTGTTGTCAGCTTGATTTGCCCACTAAACTCAAGTCAATCAAGTCTATTATAGTGCTAAAGCCGGGGTGGCACCTACATTAATAAGACTCTATATGACTTGAAAAGGATCTTTCTGTTTGGCTACGTTATAGGTAATGTGCTCCTTCAGTAATCAGAAATGTCCAAATTCATAATTTCATTATTGAAATGAACTCCAATTTCCCTTTGGTCTTATTGGGTTTGAAGTCATATAATATATACACATATTTTGGGAGGAGGGACATTTTTGCCGATTTTTATTGCTGTTGATCCCTTTGGAAACCAGGGCTCAGGTCCTAAAGGAAAAACCTTGACTCTTGTCACGTCAGCTGCCACTGGGAGTGGCTTATGAATTTTTTTTTTTTTTTTTTTTACGAGTCACCTTGTGGATGAGCAAACGCTGATCACCATAACTAAAAAGCCCTTGCAGCGTCTCTCTGGTTTGACTGAACTATGCCAAGGGCCCGTGTTCGCTTTTAAGCTTTGCCTTGTCACATTAAGTGGTTTTGTGACTATTTTAGGCCTAATCCAATGTGTCCAATAAAACCAATTAGCTAAAGCAAGTGTATGCTGGCTTTTTATTTCTCTGGTGAATGGATTGGAGGTGGTGGAGCAGAGCCGTGTGCTTTGTATTAAAGGCAGGCCGTGTTCTTGTAACCCAGATCGCATTGCAGTGTCAGTTGCATCAGGCTTTCTGGAGGCAAAATTATATTTAAAGTCTGAGTTAGTTTTAATCAACAGCTGACTCGAAAAAAAAAAAAAAAAAATCTTTTGGGATCTCTTTTGCGCTGACTGAATGCAGCTCAGCAAAAAAAAGAGAAATAATTGAAATAAATAACTGTTGCCCGTCGTGGCTGTTAGTCATTGATATTTTCACTTAACATCAGCATTCTCAGCCATGTAGATTCGGCCTCAGATGTTCTCGGCCTCCCTTCTTCTGCAGCATCCTCACAATCAACGGCGAGGCCCTGTTCATGGCTTCCATTGTCTGGAGGAGAAAGTGGTATCGGTTCAGTACAGTGTTAATCGAAGCGGCTCCTAATTGTAGTTGAGGGGAAAAGAGGGCGGCTATTCAGCCGGAGACCCCGTCCACAAAAGCGCCTCTCAAGCTACGAGTCGGGGGACGGAGATTAGGTCCTGCACAATGCCTCCCTGTTGAAGTCGGCTGTGGTTTGTCGTGAATAATCATCGTCCCCATTTTCGTTTTCTATAATTTATTAGCACAGCTCCTGTAGTTCTTTGAAAGTACAAGTTCTGCACGATCATCCAATCTGCATTTCTTATGTTAAAATGACCGTGCTTGTAGAGCAGTGAACCTCAAAATCCACAAGTTTATTAGTCAGTGCGTATTTGTATTCATGTCATTAAAATGTTGTTAGGATGCATCATGACTTATTGGATGCGAATAGCACCGTGGCCGTTGTGGTCTGTCAAATCCCGGGGGGGATTGATTTTCCATTGGCGTGACTGCGTACGGCAGCAACAGCTGTTCGGTACGCGGTTATGGACAGAAACATACGATTTGCTGGAACTATTAGCAAAAGGCATGAAATAAAGATCATGGGTGTGAAGTAGATTACATGACCAAAGCAGTGTGTTGTTATGTAATAATGACCACAGATCTCGTGTTGTTTTTCGTTTTAAAGATGGACAACGGGTTGATAACCGAGCAGCTGTAAAAAGTCCCATCTGACAGCCCCTTTCTCCCCCATCACTCCTTGGATAAAGCCGCGAGGGAAGCAGTTTCGATTGAAGAACAACATCCCGAGGAAGCGTCCTGAAATAGTGTTATTCCAACCCACCGGACTACGCCGTAAACAGGACGTTTTCATTCAGACTCCTAGAGCAGGGGCTCAGACTGCTGGGCTGTCGGTGCACCCAACAGATATTACAATTTTACACGCATGTTCAGCAAAACAAAAAGAATTCAAGCAAAGCGGGCAAGAAATATGTTTTTAATAAACCGCAGCATTTTTCACCCACCTTTCTCTGGAAGGATCATTTGACTGAAAACAGGCTTTGACCTCTGCACCTCAGGCTCTTTTTTTTTTTTTTTTTTTATTTTTTTTATTGAAACCCTTTAATCCATTTAGCAGTGGAACAAATGTTCCACAGAGATGCCGAACAAAGCTGCAGTGTTGCATGGGAAACATGTTACCAGAGGGGGACTATTGTGTTTTTAAGATGATGAATACGGCAGGGCTCATAATGTGGTGATCACACTATGTGTACATAATAGGTACATACACAAACAGACACACACACCTGTTCTGATGTAGTTATGAAGTTAAGCTATATCTTTCTAGGCTTATATACTCCTTCATATATTCCTAAGTTCATTTTTGTTTTATAGGTTTTTCATAAATTATTTTTTCAAAATAATGCATGTATAGCAAGGAAAACAGTGTAACATCACACAGAGTGAAGACGCAAGGTTTTAATCTTGCTGGACTATAAGCTGTGAAGTAAAGCAATAAACATTTTTATAGGTTTCATTTAAAAAGCAGTATTTTTTTAATGTGTTACCTGGAGTAAAATTGTAAAACTTTTTTTTTTTTTTTTTATTGTCTACATCTACAGTAGCACTATGCAGTGTAACATAACGAGTCACAGTCCTTCTAAGGCCATTGAACCTGGGTGCTCTGGCATAATGAAGCTAAAGTGACCTAATCTCCTACCGTGGCCTGGTATGGGGAGGGAGGTTTACACTCTTCCTTTCCACTGTTAGTGAGATCTGGTTTGCATCTGGTTTCTAAGGTCAGTGACCTTTCCTTTATGTTTGCGTGTACTTGACCCACTGTTCTTTGGTCATTCATTGGCCAGTAATGATTATTGTCCTAGTTTGCTGCGGTTGAGATATATATTCTGTGTTGGTTTTCTAGCAACCAGGCTTTGCAACTAGGGAATCACACTGGACCAAAAAAACAGCCTTCTTCAGATGTCCCATACATGTGAAAATTAAGTGATTGTGATTGTAAAACACTGCCTTACAGCACTCGGTGCACACAACGTAGTGTGTCCTTGGCCTTTAACCCATCACCTTAGTGAGCAGTGGGCAGCCACGAAAGGCGGAATTTGAACCGGCAGCCTTTCGATTACGAGTCTGTTTCCTTATCTGCCAGGCATCCACCGCCCCCTTTGGTTAGGCCAAAGATAGAAGGCGCCTTTTCAGGATTTTTGAGGGCAAAGGCAGTGGCATCGAGGTAATGGCTTTTGAAAAGGCACAACTTTGCATGTGCCTTCAGGCATTTTGTCTGAGACGTGAGCCGGTGATGGCTTAGCATTCGCCACGTCATCGGAACACCGTAGATCGGTGGGTGTCGCTTCTGTCTGTCTCAGCACAGATGATTGTTCATGTAATTTAATTAACCTGGATGGATATACCTTGTGTTGTGTCATTTATTAAAGTGTGAACCATTCGGTGTTTTTTGGGGGGCAATTTTTAGATGGGTTTGGTCCAAGGTGAGGTTTGAATACAATTAGAAGGGGAAAAATTCCATGACTATATATACACTACACCACAAACGGTTGGTTGATTTATAAATGTCCTTGTTTTTGAGGGGAAAAAAGATAAATGACAACAAAATTAATGAGGTGACTGTGGTGTCTGGATATGATTGTAAATGAATGCAATATTTGCATAAATGTACAGAGACCCATTGTCAGTTACAATTAGTCCAATGGAATGTTTTGTTCACTAATGCAAGTCTGTCAATTAATTAAGGTTAATTAATCTGAATATTTTTTCGTAATATTTTATTTTCAAACTTACTTCATGTTTTTTTTTAATGACCCTGAACTTTTGGGTGGTAGTGGAATATTTTATGTTTGAATCTACTATGCAGCACCAAGCTTTCCTTTTTCGCCAGAAGTGAGTGCATTTGAGTGCAGCAGGCAGTCATGATTACAGTAAATACAGCATTACATCTTTTAGCTGGGCCAGATACGGCTCAGCAGTCCAGTCTGAGTTGTACAGACCACTCCCAGTGTTTCAGCCTTTTGGGATGATACAAGCTGTTCCAGTGTCTTGAAACCGACGTTCTGAAGGCACATTTCCTTATTGTGAGCGTTAGCTCATTCTTAATATATCATCCCCGCAGCTAAAGACACCAACGTCCCATTAATCAGGTCACACCTCCTTTCAAACGTGTCTCAACAGACATATCATCTTTTATACATCCCTCTGGTTCTCTCCTCTTGTATGTGAGTAAAATTGAACAACATGTAATCTAAAGGACACTTATAAAGTAAGTACCTTCATTCCAGAGACAAGGTTCTCTATCCATTGTCAGATCTAGTTATGTTGTTGCCCTGGTTCTATATATATGGTTTCCTTCCCTCTGTGAAGAACAGCTGGCACAGACCGTCTCTTCTGAGAAATTCTCCAAAGTCATGGTGTTCATTGTGTTGGAGAAATGAATGTGCGTACAGCATAGAATGAGACATCTGGTATAGATATTTCTTTTTTTGTTGAGTAGTCAAAATTCTATGAATATTGCTATTATTTATATACAATTAAAATTCTTTGAATATTAACTTTACTAATTAAGTTACAATATTTATAAAATTTTCTCTTAATTGCATATAGCTAGACCAGTGGCCCAACCCTGGTCCTGGAGCAACATCTGCCAGCAAGCTTTTGTTCCAGCCCACGTATCTTCACAATCCACTCCATTCATTATTATTAGGACATTAAGTAACACATGAGCTTAATGCCGGACAGACTTTTTGGCAGATGTTCCTCCAGGACAACGGTTGGGAAACGCTTTTGTATTTTCTTGGTATATGTATCCAAGAAAAGCATACCCAAATATATCCATAAAGTTTTTTGCTGATTATCAGAATTTATTCACACAGCAACCTGTATCACAGTGATATGGCTTGAAACGTTTTTTAAATTCCTTTTTAATGCAAGAAAATGTATTTCTTTTTTTTCTTAGGTCTTAAGTTCAATTTCCTCTGTCTGAGAATGACTGAGAATATCATCAGGTGCATTAAGTGGCTATAACTGGCTGCAACAGAACATTGCGGTTTGCCCGGGTCGCAGTTGTCGACCTCCTCCATTTGTCCTCTGAGCCTCTTGGGCTTCATTGACTGGTGCGGCCGATGTGCTGTTAGTTTTCCTTTCGGCGGCTTGATGGTGGTGCTACCGCTCAGATCCACCACCTCGCGTAAGGATCTCAAGTGGTGCATTTACTGGCGCGCCTGTCTCAACCCATTAAACCCCCAGTGATGTCATACACTTCACTGTATGACATCACTGTCAGATTCATGAGCGATGTGTTTGTACTCTTACTTCACCTTCATATAACACTGTAAGGACAAAATGATGAGTTACTGTACTGATTACGTTTGATCAGTATTTTTCAAGATGATCCAGATAAAGGATGTCCCTGGCAGGTATTTGGAACCTATGAAGAATGAGAATCAACTCTTGACCTGCTGAATTTTCTTCCTGAGTTCGATAATCCTGGAGGAACGGTAACGTAGATAAGATGTCTTTAGCAGGAATGGCTGCCGAGTGGGTCCTCCGGCCGCCTTTGCCTGCATGCGCCGTTTGGTTGTTAGCAGAGAAGTTGAGCTCTGAATTATTCACCGGTATTCGCAGCATGAATAATGTAGGACGCTGGAACTGGCAAGTAGCGCGCAGTTTTGGTTGGTTGGACGAACCAAAAAAATAAATAAATGCGTGTTCACTTCAGGTAGCCCGCAGCAGTTCTGGCCTCCTCCCTGCCGAAATCGGAATGGTCATTTCATGCAGCATCTGCCTTCTCTCCGCTTACGAGAGCGAATGATAATGGCAGAGGTTGCTGGATACGAACGGGGCCGCGTGGGAGGACGCAGGAATAGATTAGTGCGGCAGGCGCACAAAGGGCTGCTCGTGCATATACGCCTGGACTCGGGCCTATTGTTGTGCTGCCTTCCCAGCTGGAAAAGCCTGTTCCTCTCACCTCCGTGGCAGGAAAATAGCTCGCGGGCGACCGGCGGCCCGTTTTCTCGGCCCGAAGTGCCACTAGCCTCGTCTCCTTATCGCCTCAGTCAGACGGCCCGCGACAATGAGCTGTTCATTCCAGCCGCCCCCTCGGAAGGACCCTCGAGGGGTCGCTACGCGACAGTCCCCCCTTTTCTCCGTAGCTCGGCTGGCCGCGCGTAAATATTCATGAGCGGCGGTGACATTGCCATGACCAGGTGGCGCTCCGATTGCTTCGTCTTCCGCCGAGCCGGAAAACGCCACCGGCCTGGCGAGCCGGGGGGGCCCGAGGTGCTTTTTTTTCACGTGTGCTATGATCCTCTGCCCCACATGCCGCATGGCTTTAAAACGATGCGGCGTTTATGAGCAGGAAATCGGTGCTTTGGCAGCACTTTACAAGCTGAACAGTTTAACCTTGGAGCCGGCCCGTGGCGCGGCATGATAAAGGGCCGTCGGTGCATTGTGCAGGACGCCACATGCCTTTTGGTACCTTTAACTATGTGGTCGCGTGACCTTGCTTTTACGCACGCAGGGTCCACCTGCTGCAGCTTGCTGGACAAACGGGTAAAAATATCCCGAAGGCCCTCAGTCTTGCCGTCAGAAGAGATCCAAGGACATACTGCCTGCCTAAACTGTTGAAACGGCTCCGTTAATGAGCCTCAGATTTTTTTGGCTATTTAGGCTAAATGCTAAGCTAACATTCTTCGCGCCGTTGTCACTTTTTTTGCTATCACTGCAAGTTCGTGTGCCTGCGAGTTCGATCTATTATTTGATTTTGTTCCTGCCTTGGGAACCGGATCGGTCCGTGAGTCACGAGTCGTAACGCTAGCCTCACGTTCCGCGTTTTCTTCCCAACGCTCCAGCCGCCCCCTCTGCCGTCGTGAGGGACGCGCCGTCATTGCCGGCCTCCTCCGGACAAATCGCAATTGCGATGATTGATTGATGCCGGACCCTGCTGAGATAACCGGATTACCGTGTCTCTCCGGAGCCATGTCTCGCTGGGTTGGAGGGAGCAGCTGGGTGATGGCGGCCCCCCGACCTACTGTCGTGTTCAAACCGGTCCTCAGATGCTATCCGGAGGGTGTTGTCCCAACTGTCCAGGCTTTTTTTTTTTTTTTTTTTTTTTTACCCACGCATTCCTCGGCTACTATTAAAAGGAAAAAGATACAGGGTGCACTTGGAAAGGTCACGGCTGAGAGCGGCTGCTGGGCGTGGCAGGCATTTGTCCCGCTCCCCCGGTGGTCTGCTGCACCGCGGGGTGATGAACCGGCTCTAATTGCCCGGGAGTAAATGGGCAGAAGATGCAGAATTGCATCACTGGCGTCTGACAACCCGGCGATTGTGCGAATCTGGGTCGCCGCCCTCTCTCCCATTCCCTCTGTTCCGGGCTTTAGTTCGAGCGGTTCCTCTCCTTGTCGCGTTTCAATCGCTCGACTCCGGGATTGTGTTAGTGATCCATTTTTGCAACTCTGCTGAAGTTTGAGGACCAAATACGCCGAGGCCGGCGTGATGCCGCGGCTGTATGTTCAAAGTGTGTTAATTAGTGGATCTCGCCGTCACGGCGGGAGGTTCCGCGGTCCTGCATGTCTTAGTTACAGCACCAACCGGCTGTTAACTGTAAGGAACCGTCGTTTTGTTGGCCTCCGTATTAAAATCGATAAAATAGTGCAGCTTTTATAGATTTGCCAGTGGAATGATAAATTTCCTTCACGTCAGGCAAGAGGTTGATATAGGGAGGCAGGCCGTGGAGGAGCTGTGGAGGAGGCTTTATTGCATGTGGTACAAATCCATTAGTCATCCTGTCAGCCCGCGCTCTGCACGTCCTGAACCTTCTCCCAGGTTCTAGTAGCTGGGAAAGGTGGTGGGCACCTAAGAGCATTAGTGTGACAATAAAATGTCAAATAACACTCCATTTGGATGTACAGCACCTGTTTGTTCTGCAAGCACCTCAGATATTAGCACAGGAGAGGCCAGCAACGAAAGGTGTAGAGAAGACGGTGGCAGTGACATATGTGTTAAAGGATGCATGGGGAGTTTGAATTCCGGCAGGAGAGTGGGGACAAGTCCCGAAACTTGACTCCTGTTATTGCTGACTGTCACAAGAGAAGAATGACTGAAATGACTCTCATTGTTGCTGCCTTGAGTCTATCTTTTGCGTGCATGTGGAAACTGTTACACTCGGGTTTCAGATTGAATCACAGAATAATATGGGTTTAGACATTGCAATATCAAGAATGCGAGGCACCATCAGATGGACAAACTCTCAAGGACAGTGGAGTGAACCTCCACTGCAAACCAAACGGATGTCCTCAGCTAATGAGACTGTGGGTTCGAACCGTGCCCGGGGCGAGGTCTGCTGCGCATGATCGCTGCGTCAGCTGCTTCTCTGCACCCGGTGTCAGTCCGTGCCCCTCGGCCAAGAAAACGAACACTTATGATTTTTGTTTGTAAGCTGATGGGGTTTCAAGGGGGTGGTTGCCATAGCTACAGCACCCCAAGTGCTTCCAGTGTGCCATTTGACCCCCTGTATGATTGTCATTGTGGTAAGGAGCGGAGCTGAAGATACACCATTAGTATTGATTCGGCTACTGTATGCAATGTATCTGCAATGCCACGTTTTTATAAAGCACGTAAGATAAGCTCCTCATCTACAACCAGCGCTCAGATCGCCTGATTTGGCATGTTGTCCAGGAACTCGGCTTCACTTCTTACCTGTAGTCTTTGTAGTCATACGTAAGTGATGACAGGTGTGCTCCAGAGATGCACGCGGTGCAAGAATTCTGCAAAACCAGTGATACAGGGCCGTGGGCCATGTCTACCTTGGCTTTGGTCTAATTGGCCCAATTGGCTGTCTTCCCTAACAAAGCCTTCCCTGGCTTTTGAAGGCTTTGGCCACGTTGCTATGGCGACTCCTGCAACTGCTGTTCCCACTGGGACTTGCATAATGGAGTAGAGAATGGGAGTAGGGCTCTGGTCACCTTGTGCTGGACCAATCAGAAAGCTCAATGCCAGCTTTGAGACAGCGGCTCAAGGGAGGAAGTGGCCACAATGGAGACTGAATGTGAGACATAGGTGTGTGGCTGGTCTAAAATGGCACTCGGACACCGTAGTCGTAAGCAATCTGAAGTGTTCGGCGACATTCCTGAGAGGCCACGGTGTTGCACAAGTGTGGTGGCAGGGAATGGAATGAGAGCGAGGCTCCAGTCATGCCACAGTCTTTTATTTGGTTTATTTGGGTTCGCTTGGCCAATACTGGGCCCCAGCGTTCTGGGAGAGCAAGCTTCGGGCCGAAGTGTGGCTTTTGGCAGAGATGTAAAAACACGCTGCGATCCTTTGTGTTTGATCCCTGGCTGGGATCCCAGCCTGATCCCTGTGATGTGTGCATGTCTTTTGCTGGCCTGTTAGTTTTCTTCCGGCTCAACATGTGCTCACTGCAACCAGATCTCTCACCTTGTCATTGCAAATATGAACCTTAATCAAGGTCAAGTCTTATGCAGCCTTATTCTAAAGCAACAACAACAGTGAGAAAGGAGGTTCAAATATTTTGTCATGTTTCATTTGAGGGTTTCGACATAGATAAAAGAAAATCAAATATTTGACTGTTTAATTTCTCCTCCTTATTTTACAATCTTAAGACCAGTAGGCACACTGGTCTCGACTAAATTGGCTTCTTTGCATTCTTTCCGTGTTGAATTTAGCAGCAATATTTGGAAGGGGGGTCGTTTGTACCAGTTATAGTTAGTCATCATTCCTGCCAATAGGGGCGCTGTGGGACTCTTTGCTCAGATGAATGGAGGCACAAAAAGAAAATCCAAAACCAGACTGACATCTAGTGGCCTGTTTTTTTTTTTTTTTTTTTTCAATTTGGTGGTCGTTTTGTGCATTATGTTGTGTAGTGGAGATAATAATCTCACAATCTCAAGGTTGTTGACATCTTAATTGAGGCAAAATTATTCTACATTTCTCATAGACTGTAGAAACTGATTTCTGAGTTCAAAGTCAAAATGAACTTTATTGTAATTTATTGAGTGGTAATTTGATCTTATTATAAGGACCTAGTCTGTGTTTTTATTGCTTGCAGCCATTTTATTATTGTGGTTTTGAGTTTTTCAGCGATTCCTTCTGGTCCCTGCGGTAAAAGCAAGTAAGCAAGAAATGGCACCCATAGAGGGCGTCCAAAACCAACATTTTACACAGTAACTGCTCACTCAGCAGGTTGAAGCGACTGTTTCTTCATGTTACAGACTTTAACCTTCCCTTTGGTCTTTTCACCTGTGTAATAGCCTCACATCCAGCAGGTTTCATCTACAGAATGAATTATTAATCCTCTTTTCTTCTTGTGAATCACTTATGTCAGCCCAGGCAGGGTTTTTTCTGACATGGTCTGATGACTTATCCTTAAAAAATGGAATTCGGTCCACATGAATCATCCAGCTCCTTCCTCTGAAGCCATGAACAATGCTGAGCTGAGCTGTCAAACGTGCCAGTCATGCTTTTGAAGGCAAACATTTAAAGAACCCCTCTCGGTGACGTGTGCCGTTGGTCTGTCTGGGTGCTGCGTCACGTGGTGGGGTCGGCCCCGGTGAAGGGGGTCTGTGTCCGAGGACAAGCTCTCCTCTGTGTCCCACCACTTTCCTGGTATGAAGTGGACAATGGAAGCCCAGTCTTTTGCTGCCTGGCGTCTACGCTCAGAGAGAGCAGACGTGGCTCGATTAGCATCTGTGTGGGTGTGGTCCCCCTGTGCTCTTACAGTTGTGTTGTGGGGGATTTTCATAAAAATATGCATTTTTGTTCGCAGTGATTTGTGTTGTTGCAGTTCAAGTCAATTAAAAGTACCACACGTTACAAACCCAGCTACCAGTTGATATGTTATGTTGACCATACTACACCTTCAAAGCAGTGATTTTAGGCTAATATCAAATAATAAAAAAAAATCTGTGTAAAATATTCAGTTGTACAATATGGACCAGAGTTATCCAGATTGTTTTTTTTTTTTTTTTAAGCCGAGAACTCACGGCCCACTTTCCTGTCGCAGCATGTTTTTCAGCAAAGAACCCTGAAATAGAACCGCTCGGGCTGAACTCGTTCTGCCTTTGAACCCTTGCCCAGTTCTCTCCGTCCCACTGATTGAGCAAAGGGGGCTGAAACTCAGTCAGTAGGAGGCACATGGCGCGTAAATGTCTCCTGACGGATGAGGTTAATATCATCTTGCTGCACCTCTAACGGCGCGTTCTCGCCCACTCGTCCGGGCCAAATGTCATTAGTGTCCAATCTCGACCTGAACGTAGCGGTGTTCACTTGATGGGCAAAAGGATGTGGTTTAATAAAGAGACTCAAACGTTAATGCTTTTTATTCTCTCTCTTCGTCTTTGCTCACAGGACTTGGAGATTGTGTATTCATATCTTCATGGAATGGAAGCGCTGTCAAATCTGAGGGAGCACCAACTGAGGTAACATATTTGTTGAACATATTCGTGAGTTTGATCCATAAATGTCAGTCGAGTTGGATTCATTCATCAATATGTTTTTTTTAATGGAATACAAATGGTCTTAAGGCCATCTGAGGTGACAACACTTCTCAGGTCTGCTGAGGGTTTTAGGTCCGACCCGATGCACATTTGGATTAGTCTGGCGGAACAGTCCTGAAGCATATGATTTGAGCCTTTTAGCACATTCCAGGGCCCGGCGTCATGAGGGTCTCCCCTGTGCTCCAAAGGCATGATTGGAAAGTCCTATGTGGGAAATGCTACTAGGTGCCAACCCACACTGACTCTCAGTGAAAATTTCCCCCTCCTCCCCCTTTTAAATTAATTCCTTTTATTGTGACTATACGCAATATAGTGCAGTGAGATTAAAAGCAACTGCACTAGTGCAGACGTAACACAAATAACACTAGATAAAGTGTGTAACTTCATTCAGAAGAATTGGGATTTTGAAAATCAGCCAAATAAACAGAGGAAGTTAATTAGATGCATTACACATAATTTGATGATTTCAAACAAGATGTCTTTAGAAAGTGAGCTTTGGGCTGTTTTTTTTTTTTTTTTTTTTTTTTCTCTTTTTCTTCTCTCATTTCAGTAAAGAATCCCACTGAGAAGAAATGATCCAGAATAACTGCGATATTCCTGTGTGCTTTACCTTTGTATTCCCTTTTTGTGTGTGCGCAGGATGATGTGTGAGACTGTGCGCTACGAGAGACATGAAGCCAACGAAGTGCTGTACTAGTGAGTACACCCTCATCTGCATTATGCCTTACATGCTCATGTGTGACCAGACTTGAAATATCCACGAACGTCCTTTAGATGCAGCTAAGGGCGTCGTTCTGCCTGCTGAGCTGCAGAAAGGACGTGTTGATGGGGTGGTCATGCAAATGAGTAAAACCTTCACCTAAACTCGTTATAAATCACATGACTTGGTTAAAGTGTGTGTGTCTTGTGTATTATATCTGGCTCTTTGGGGCATAAGAGAAGCATTTGTAGTCTTTGTAGTCTTTGCATCAAGCTGTCATTTTAGTCTCACTCATGTCCATACTCATTTTCATCTAGTCACGTTTCAGTCTACTAAAAGTCTGAGCATTTTAGTCATATTTTAGTCAGATTTATCCATGAAAATTTTAGTCTAGTTTTTGTCAATGAAATTTGTATTTCGTCAATTTTTTTTTATGCAATTCTATTTCAATTCAAATCAAATTCAAATTAAAATTTTATTTGTCACATACACAGTCATACACGGTATGATGTGCAGTGAAATGCTTTTTGCAACTGCTACAGACCACAGTATTGCAAATGTTGCAAGTAAACAATGAACCAATATGCAAATATTGCAAACGTAACCAAATATTACACTTTTACGTCTTTAACATAAAATATGTGTAACTGGTAGGGTGAAGGTGTTTTTTTTTACAATGTTTAAAGAAAGGAGAAAAAGAGCCATAAAAAAAAAAAAAAAAAAAAAAAAGAGCAGTAAGGTAAAAAGCGCAGTCATTTTGTGCAAAGTGGTTTTGTGCAAAGTGATTTTGTGCAAACCAGTCAATATAGTACAAGAACCTAGTATAACAGAAAAAAAACATTTTCTTCTAGTCAAACCCATTTCAAAATTAAAACAAGGTTATCTTATTATTATATTATTGTTAACTCATAGACTTAATAATACACTACATCCCTTCCAGACATGGAAGACTCTTTGATTTGTTCCATGTTCTTTGACAACACATTCTGTTTTCTTTCCCACTTCATTGTAAAGAAAGTGCGTCCAAAGGCCCCTTTGTCATTTTCTCCCACCCATCTGGGAGGCCACCACAAGTATCCTGAAATCTAATTAATGTGCGAACGGTAATTAAGAAAGTGATGTCATCTGTGCTACCAAATGGGAGTCGCAGGAAACAGAAATATTATATGATAATGATGTGATTAAACGACAGGAAATAACGTCTCGTCACATTTTCGTCAACAAAAATGAAGAGACATTTCAGTCTAGGTGTTATTTGTCAGCAATATTACATGATATATTTTGTTTTAGTTATTTTCATCCGGCTTCACGTTGAGGTACTACCCGGTTTCACACACGTTCCCAAGAGTGTCCCCCCCCAGCCCCCACCATTGGACCCTCCCATCTAATTTCACACTCCACCCCCCGTGTCTCTGTCTGATCCTCTTTCTCTCAGTAAGATTCACATTTACGTTTATGGCATTTAGCAGACGCCCTTATCCAGCGTGACTTACAATCAGTAGTCACAGGGACGGTCCCCGTGGAGACACTCAGGGTTAAGTGTCTTGCTCAGGGACACGATGGTAGTAAGTGGGGCTTAAACCTGTGACTCTTTTGGATCATAGGGAAGTGTGTTACACGCTAGGCTGCTACCACCCCAAGATGTACTATATGCAGGTCCCTTGGGCACAGGCCTCTTTTTAGGCACTTATAGCCCTGGAACCATCTGTTGTGGACATCTATTGCTTGACAAGCGCTCAAGCTGTTGCAGCCGTTTCTTAAACTATCAGCGTCTCTGCAGAATGCCGGAGAATATTGATGTCTTAATTAGTGTCACTGCAGTGATGGGTGAGAAATTAAGACAAAAACACTAAAGACCCATTTTGAGTGGTCAGTATTATTGATTGAATTGGGTTCAACATTTTGTTAATGCTGTTTTCTTAATTAATGTCTAAACCTCAAGTTATGCAAATATAATAATTTTTTTTTTTCCAATTTTTTTTTAGTTAAATTGTTATGCTTATTGCTAGACTTTGTGATTATATCCTTTCATATTCCTGACTGTGTGTGGGTCTGATTTGAGTGGGATTAGCAGTCTCATTAGGAAGACGATTAGACAAAGGGAATGCAGATTAGCCGTCTCACACTTGTTTCAGAATGCTGCTGATTGGCTGTGGCAAGAGCATACCCACAATTCTTAGTGTCTGTGCGTGGTGGATGAGGACAGAGGGGGGCGGGTTCTGCTGTCTGGTGCCCCCTCAGCTGCCTCCAGGGGGTAGACGTGACACAGAAACAGCCTCCCTCGCACTGTACTCTGAATTCTTATCCATGTGTGTTGGCCTGTATGAGGGGAAGATTCCACTGGCCTTTTACCCTTTTCAATACCCCATTATACACCATGTTTACTGCTTATTCTTATGCACTGCACTGCTCAGTATATTTATACTTTATTACACAGTGCAATTGTATAATGCCACTACCGCTACTGTATAAGTCTGTCAATAATTTGAAGGTGTCACATTACTTTCCCAGTCAGGACTACCAGTTAAATTCTGAATAAATGTTTGTAATTTGCTGAAAGGACCAACCGATTTTGCTCTCTAACCTACTTCATCTTTCATTTGAATTGAAATCAACATTTGTTCTGTTTTTTTTTTTTATTTGCACATGTGTTGAGTCATGAAGATATCTTGTTTTTAAATTTCCGAGTTTAAGGCTACTGCTGCTGCAGATCTGCACTGTTATGTTTGACAGTGGTTTGAAGATTCGTATGCTAGAGATTATCATCACACACCCCCACCCACATATTTACTTGCTCTGGAGTGGGGCAGCAGCAGTGCATGACTTGATAGTGTTCCCTAATAATAGTCTTCCAGCTCCTTGTGCTGTTTTAGGGAGCTGATTTCCCTCAGGAGTTACAGCCCAGTGGCGACTTGAGGCTGTTTTGCAGCACAGACGAAACAACTCGCTCGCAACCAGAAACCAGTAGTTATCTGGCCAGTAGGGGTGTTCGAAATGATCGATATAGCAATATATCGCGATATTTTACGTGGTGATATTGTATCGAGCCAGGGACATCTTATATTGATATTTTATATACAGATTTAGTCCACCGGGTGGTTTGGACAGATCAGCCGAGATGAGAATCAGGGTCCGACTACAAGCTCCACTCCTGTAGATGGCGCTGTACTACTGGGTACTTTGAATTACTGCTTGGCAATTCAGGCCGAGTGAAATCGCAAAACATGACAGACCGATCACAGTATATTGCGTTTTTAGATTTTCAGTGAACTATCGCCGTATGTACAGTACTACGATATATATCGTGATATAATCGTATTGTGACCTGTGTATTGTGATACATATCGTATCGTGAGATTCTTCCCAATACACACCCCTACTGGCAGGTAAACGTGTTACAACTAAAGCCATAATCAATAGGAGATTGAGGGCTTGAAGTAGTCATAGGCTTGTAGTGAACGAGGTTATTGTAGGAGACAAAGTTAGTCTGTTCCTAGATCAGTTTAAATACCAGTGCTACATACCAGTGTACAGCTAGTCTCACCTTTTCATGCACGGGGAAGAAAATTCTCTGTCCTCCATCAAGTTTAAAGATGGATATTGAAATTAACAGTACCAAGCAGAATTAAATTTTCATCTCGTTTGGAAAAACTATAAGGAATATTAGGAATTTCTTATTTAATCAGTAATTGCACAGCCCTCATCTGTCAGAACTGATCCCGCTGTCACAGTTTCCGGCTGGAAGTTGGGTAACCTTGGCTGATGTTTAACTAGCTGGTCCCTTGATTACATTGGCACGTTGGGACTGGATTCTCTGAAGCTCCGCAGAGCGCGTCGAGTGGGACCTGCTGAGTCTGTACAAACGGCAGCATCCCTGCTTGGCACGGTGCTGAGTGGCGTAAGAAGCAATCCATCATCGCAGCTCACCTACCGCCGTGCACCTGAATTAGCTTCGCACTTTATCCAGCCGGCCAATCGGGTTCCCCAGATGCTCCCGCACTCCCACTGGGGATTCTGTCTACTGGGAACCAGTACAAGGGCGTCGTCATGCCCCCTTCGTTCAACGCACAGGGTTCCTGTTATGACTTGTGATTTGCAGACGCATAAAATTGTTCACGTGGCATTTTAGGCCGTTCGCCCGAGGACACGCCCTGCAGCATCTTCCCTCCCGACAAAAAAGCCACGCCCGGGTGACTGGGGGTCGACGCTCTGCGTTTGTAGGGCGTTTGATGAGCATTACTGGGGCGTTTGCATGACCCAGTTCAGTCACGGCGGTGGCGGTGATGGTGCTGAAGATGCTCCTTCTCCCCCACCTCTTCTCCTCGTCTCCTCTCTGCTTTCAGGCCATTAATAATTGAGGATTTTGTTTCTGCCCATCGCGAGCAGGAGAGCGATTAAAGGAGGGAGCGGAAACTGAGGCGGCAGAGATGAGATGAAGAAGGGATGAGGCGGAGGTGTGTGTGTGTGTGTGTGTGTGTGTGTGTGTGTGTGTGTGTGTGTAAAAGGTTCATGCTGCGTCAGTGGGTGTGCGGCTGGAGCTGCCTCATTATACCCATACTGGCCGGGTGTGTGTGCGTGTGAGCTGTGTGTTTTATGTAGAACCGATCTTGTTAGTCTACTGCTCCATACCATGTCAATTTGTTTACTGTTAATAATTATGTGTTTCCATGATCCTTGGAACTGTAGCGGTGGGCTCTGATCCGTTTCATCTTTATGAACTCGTGTAGGCCGCGCTCTCAGATGCTTTACTGGTCCACAGCCAGTGTGATTTACTTTGCTCCGCTCTAGGTCGTCAGAATAAGAGAGCACAGTTGATGGGCCCATCAACATGCACATTTCAGATCATCACACCAATATGTTCAGCGCTGTGCATTTCTAGTTTTGCAGTTTGTGGCATGAAAAAAAGTAGCTGAGTGTACAGTGGTTCTAAGCAGTCCTGGTCCTGGAGGACCGCCTGCCAGAATGTTTTACAGCGAGACTCTGCTGTGTCTGAATAGTCTAATAATGACAGTCACTGCTTGTAAACACCGTTGGGATGCAGTGCAGGTTTGATCTGGATTGAGAAACGTTTTAATTGTGCTACACGTTGAAAATGGCCGTACTGTTATTGAATAGAAGAGCTGATTGAAGGTAAATGGCTTGTAACGTAATGATGCTGTCGTCGTTTTTTTTTTTTTTTTTGGCGAGGCCTGTGACCAGGAGCCATTTCCATCTTTGTCGGGCTGAAATGTGCATGGACTCCTCTCAGATTGGGCCCCTGTTTTAATGGCTATTGGTGGTTCTGAAGCGACTCCAGTAGCCATCATGGCCCAATCAATCACGAGACTGGCGCAGACCCAGAGCGGCTCACCAGTAAAACAGCCGCGAAAGTGCTCCTGGTTATTGAGCTGTTGGAGGAGCCCCTTTTTGCTGTATGTGTCTAACCGACTGACCTTTTTTTTTTTAATAGAGCTTAGTCTTGTTCGACAAGTGAGCTCATTCTCTGAAAAATGAGCACTGGAATGCTGAAATGAGGTGTTTTTCAGTACATGGTGGGAGTGTGTGTTTGTGTGTGCGTTATCAGTTTGGCTCTGTTATGAATAAGGCAACATGAAAGTGCTTGTTGGGAGTAGTACTGGTCAGTTTTTCTCCAAGTAAATTTGATGGAACATTTTCCCATTTGATGCCATTGTACGCTGCTGATCTCTTCTTCCTTTTGTTAAAATTAATCTTTTCCTCTCAAATTGTTTTTTCCAGTCCTGATGACATTGGAAGCTGCTGGTACATCCTGCTCTCAGGATCCGTCTTCATCAAAGAGTCCATGTTTCTTCCCAGAAGCAGGTACAGCAACTCACACTGCACACTTTCAAAAACATATAAGAGTAAAACCACTTCTGAAAGTGAGAAAGCTGCTTGTTTAGACATGCTGCATTGGACTTTTATTTACATCACTGTTTCATTCTGTGCTATGAATCTCAACAACATTCATACTTCATCTCCAAAATTGCAAAAATACTGTGATTATTTTTTTTTATGATTTATAACGGTCTGCTTGACGGAAAGTTTACTCCCAGTATGCAGACAAATGTTGTGTGGCACAAAAGGTGACATTCTTACTGAAATTAGTTAAATTTTTACGGTATAAATATTATGCAGAGAAAAGTCACATGGACTGCATGCATGACCATAATACAGACCAATCACTAAAGCTCAACATTGTAATGTGTTAAAATTTTCTGCCATTACCTGAATGTGAATTATTTAATGACGGGACATCAGGCAAATAGTGTCTCGTTTTTTGTATCTATTTCATGAAAATAAGCAATACTAATTTTACCGCAGTAACACAGAAATGCATTATACTGGCATCTTTCAAGTGCATTTAGACCTGAATGTAAAAACGTCTGAGACAAAGAAAAAAAAATCATAAAAAAAGTTCTATTACTATAAAGAAAAAAATGTAATATATAAGTGCAATTAAACGTTTCTGTTATCTGTTAACTTTTCAATATAAATCCTGTATAAATCCTGTATAAACTTTGGTAAAGTAAAGCTGGGCAGAGTTTCACTGGATCCAAGTCCATGTTGATGGACCCTCTTACATGTAATTGAAAAGACCTCGGCCAGCCACCTCAGCCCTGGCTACTGATCTTGCCACCGCCGATTAGATGTTCAGCCAGTAGAGGTCAGGACGTTACAAATCGTATTACTCGTTGTGAGACCTTGCTCGCAGGCCAGCTGCAGGAAGGACGCGCATTGACTCTGGAATTGGACTCAAAGTGAGGCCGTTCCAGGTGGCACCCGCTTTTTCGCCCCGGCCCATCAGGGATATGGGAGCTTTTAATGCGAGAGACCTCCGTTTCAGAGCCACCCGCCTTTTCCTCAGTAGATTCCCTGTTTCTGTTCTGGTGGTGACATGGCTTCAGATGATGTAGCCGTGTCTCAAGGGGTCTCACTCTACCTCATTGAAAGAAGCAGCTCTGAGTGTCTATGGATGGATGCAAGCCACTGCTGAGTCATGGCAAGTGGACTTTCTTTCTTTAATGTAGAGATTCTGTAATGTTTCATTCTGCATCCATAAAATGTCCCTCCAACTTCAATCTGAGGGAAGTTGGTTTGTAACCACAAATTTGTCCTCCAGGTTGGTTTCACCTCACTCCTGCCTTGAATAGGCTCATTAAGTGAAACAAAGGGGGGGTAGATGTGACAGCCCCGTCCTTCTGCCCCCATTAAGCGGGTCGTTAAATGTGGCCAACCTGGTGGATGTGTGAATTGGGCCTGGTTTTTTGGGGGCTGGATGAAAGGGCAGCATTATAGGTTGGAGATAGGTTGTGTCTGAGGCCTCCACCTCTGTTGAGTGAGGGTATGTTGATTTGCACATGCAAAGATTCCCTCACTCCTCTCTCGAACCACCTATCTTCTCTTTCAGACAAATTCACCTGAAAGACTGAGAATCTTCACAGCCAAGCCACTGCTGTGCTTCTATATAGAAAATGGATAATTATATTTGACAGATTTTATAGAAAATGTCTGGTAAAAGCAGCACACAGTAAAGATAAATAAGCACCATTACCTTTATCATATTGGCTAAAATCTAAGATTTTTTTCTCTCTAAAAAAGAAAAAATGTTACATCATCTTACTTCAGTGATCTACACAAAAAAAATAAATGGCAAATATCATTTTACATGATAGTCTTTTAATTAATTCACCAGGATGCAAATTGGTGCATTAATAAAGTGGTCCTTCACTCCCTATCGTTCCGGTTCCTTGTTATAAAGGATAGTGAGTAAGACTCTGATCTCACGCCCTCACACCCCCTCAAGGCTTTAGTCACCCACCGAGCCTCACCAGACCTCCATCTCACCTGGATCCAAGCTCTGTGATCCGTCCGCATGGCCTCCGCACTAATTCCTCGAAACGCAGCGAGCGCTTGGACAGCCGTGGCATACGGTTAAACCTACAGCGTCATTCGGGGCTCGACTTGGCTCGTGGCCTGTAGCTCAACCGCACTGGTCACTTCCTCAAACTCCAGTTCCCACAGTTAACAAAGCATCCGTGGGACTAGTCCTAAACGTAAAACCTGGATTCAGTGCAAGCAATGCAAGAGAGCAGGTGTGTGTGTGTGTGTGTGTGTGTGCAGGATCATTGTTATTTATGCTGTGTGTGTGTGGCCAGCAAAACCTTTGTGGCCTGTTGCATTGTGAGTGTGTATTGTGACAACGCGCTTGGGGTGGTAGTAGCCTAGTGGGTAACACACTCGCCTATGAACCAGAAGACCCAGGTTCAAATCCCACTTACTACCAGCGTGTCCCTGAGCAAGACACTTAACCCTAAGTTGGTCCTGGGGGGGACTGTCCCCTGTAACTACTGATTGTAATTCGCTCTGGATAAGGGCGTCTGATAAATGCTGTAAATGTAAATGTAAAAAATGTATCTGTGTGCGTGTGTGTGTGTTTGTGTGTGTGTGTGTGAACAGACAACAGCAGGGTCATGTGTACATTCTTCAGGGGTCAGCCCCTCCCCCTCCTGCCTGGCAGGAAGTGAGCCGCTGTCTGGAATGTTGGCTTCATTCCGCCATCAGTAACTCACTCCTTCTCTCAGTCGCTCACACACACACACACACACACACACATATACACATACCAGAGCAGGAGGGTGTGAGTAGCGGACAGCGCCTTCAGCATGGAGCTCTCTCTGCTGGGCTAGGAGGACTTTACTCTGGACGGATTCATGTGAATTTCTGGGGGCGTCCTGTTTATGAAGTTTAGACCTCGTGGTGAGTGTGTGTGTGTGAGTGAGTGTGTGTGTGTGTGTGTATGAGTGTGTGTGTCAGGTCTCCAGATCTTTTGTGACACGTGCTGGAGTGACTGTTCGCAGTGGCATGTTTGTACAGAAACCTGCAAACTGGTTTTAACGGTTTAAAATCAACGTCCTGATTTCTGTGGGAGGTCAACGCTCACTTTGTAAAACTTGAGATGTGAAGTTTTTGACTGAGTTAACTTTGTAAAGTTACAGGTTGGGTTTGTGACCAGAATTTATCTCAAAAGGCCTCAGGAATAAACTGGTCACACACAGTGTCACCTGCTAATAAAACCCCGCTGCGTCCTGTTCCTGGACAGCATGGCTGTTGTCACTATTGGCTGGAACAGCGTGTCTCTGCTGTACGTTTCTGACCCCGGGCAAACCTGTGAATCAGCGGAAGCCTTTTGCGAGTCGCCAGTGCTTATTCTACGCTAGAGTCAGACTCACCGACTTAATAATAATACTTATTATTCACGGCAATTTGTACATTTTACATTTGCATGTGATAAATTTTCATTATTGAGTAAATAAATTGTTAGCTGGGGTACAACCGCCCTGAAGGTTGCTTAACTAAGTTTGCAAGCTAATTAAAATTTGTGGTCCATATTTGTTACAGATTTTATTGTGTCTTCTTATTAAATTATGTGTTACTTGCTGAAGGAACAGTTCATCAGATCGCATTAATGCACCATATTAATTGCACATTATACCATGTTGTACTGTCACAGGAAAAAGTGGCTGGAATCTGCTACCTACCCAACTGCTCACTGAATGGCGTTGCTTAGCAACATCAACAGCTGATCACCGAGGGAACTCATTTTGATGATGGAAGCTAAATCTTAGGCATTTTCATTATTATTAGACTCAATCATGCTGGCAATTAGAGTAACAGCATTTCAACTGTGCAAGAATATAAATATATATTCATGGCTTGATGATTGTTATGTGAACGCTATGTACTGAGTCCTATTTTAAGGCTTGACTTGACTTTGGAGAGCCAGTGTGCTATGAGTGTGCATGTTGTCGGGCACACAGAATAGCATTCCAGACGCCCAGGACTGTTGCATAACCGGGAATGTGCGGAACACTTGGGCAGGGGAGCTGCCCGTCAGCGAATAGCACGTCAAAGGTCCCCGGCCAAATATGCACTGCTGCTGCCACCGCTGTTGTAGCTGGCTTTAAATAATGCGAGCGGAGCGCGGCTGTACCCTGCCCCCCCCCATTCTCAGGAATAATGCAGGACGCGGAGAAGGTTCGGTGGCCAGGGGAGACCCCCATATGACCCAGTACTGCAGACTGTGCTAAATGCTGATAACGAAATTCCTTATTTATTCTGATTCCCTCATTAAAGCTTTCATGATTGGTGTAATGGGAGGGGGAGCGGTTATTGAATTTATTTCATTAATTGAATTTACAGTCTCATTTTTAATTAATCTCATGCGAGGACTTCTGGGATAGTTGTGGTTTAATAATGAGGTGCAGCCTGAGCTTATTTAAAGCAATTACATCGTTGTTAAGCAATACTATGTTGAAATCATGCGTGGTGTTCATCAGTATTTGCTTGAGTTCACGGGTTCGTAGAGAAGCGAATGGGCGGAGTCCCAGTTCTTCCAATGTGTGTTACTGGAAGGGTTCGATATCAGAGTCATGGGGACAGAGTTGGCCCAGGGTCTCCTGTTTGCTGTGTGGGCACGGCTTCTGAGGGTCTGAAATATTTGAGAAATGCGAGAAATGAGGCTCCCACCTGTCCAGCCTGCCTCCTGTGCACTGTCAGGCTACTTCACTGCATCTTTACCTTTATTCGCTTTGTCTGTCGAAAATGAAGGCTGTGGCAGTATAACAGAGCTGTACACTGGAGTAAAGTTCAGGTGGAAAAGCTGAAGTGTACCGGCTTGTGTACCGATGATGTTCCCCTTTGCAGAATGACAAAAAAAAAAAAAGAGGAATTGTGCAGAGGATCATTAGCGACTTGAAATGCATGAACATAACGCCTACACTGTCAGCTAACCTCGGCACTCAGTCGGCGGTAAACCCCAGATCAGCCGTGCTGTTATGCTCTCATATGATTTGAAGGCAAGCATGGAAAACAAAAGCTCTATTTTAACATCTGGCTCCATGCTCCTTGTAGCCTATTTTCCAGTTGATGAAAACCAAATGCAATACTTTAAAACAGAAAATTTATATGCATTACATAATAGAATATAAGCGCTAGGTTTTATGTAATTCCATATGCCAAGCAGTGTCATATAACCAGCTGTTGCCTGGATGACACTGGCTAGGAACAGCTGGATCAGAGATGCACTATGACCTTTTAAGACATTACTTGATCCTGAGTGTCTCCAAGGGGACTGTCCCTTTAACTACTGATTGTAAGGCGTGTCTGATAAATTCCATGAATGTACATGTAAATGTACAGCAATAGTATAGCATAACATGGCTAACAATTTCATGTAGCAAGTGTTTTAAATAAGTCTTGAAGAACAAGGGAGTCATGTTATATTTAGTTTCTGCGCCAGACCTGTCGAATATGATACTGTCACCTAGTGTGAAACATTTTGTTTTCCTAACCATGTCTAATCCCATGTTTAAATAGACCGGGTTGTGACGGGTTTGGTATGTGTGCGGGTTTGTCCCCGGTCGGGGCTGAAGTTGAATAGAGGCTGTGTTCTGAGTCTGGGGTTTTAACCCCGCCCCTCGGTTTCCGCGCTCACTCCATTTAGTACGCTGCTCCCTTCCAGGCTCTTTGGATGCCGTTCAGGTTATGAACGTGATGTCACACATCCAATTTTTCCAGCCCGCTGTAGTTTTAATCCCTGCAGAATGGAGGAGGAACAGTTGGGAGACCGGACCGAGAGCAAATTAATTAATTCATTAATTCATTAATTCATTCATCTATTCCCTCGGACTCTTGTTACAGGCGACTGTAATTATTCCAGATGTTTCTCATACCGGAACGTTTATGGTTATTTCCCTCTCTGCAGTTTTGGCAAACGTTCTGCTGGAAGTCTGAGGCGTGGATGTGAGTGCATTGTTCTAGAACCTTCCGAGATGATTGTGGTAAGTTCCTCTTTACACACGCACACACCCCCACCCAACACACACTCACACAGTTATGATACTATGAGTGCAGGTTCATTTAGAAGAAAAGACCAGACCTCATGTGAAATGGGAGTAAAAATGACAGTGTCCCCAGTGTGACCCCGGCCCCCCCATCAACACGCAGCAACTATTTACCCTTGGAAATGGGTGTCAGTCCGGTTAACCACTCGCTCGTAGTGCATTAATGTGGCATGAAGTCCCCACCGACTCAGTTCAGTGTTCGTCACACACACTGTGGTTAATGTCACCTGCCGCACACACCATCTCATAACCCCCTCGCCGACTCCCTACCATTTCCCCCTCCATTATTAACCCGGCCCAGAAGCCCTGTAATTACACCCACGGAGTGGCGATACATACACTGGCGCTCGCGCCGTCCCCGTGCATCCCCCTGCACCCTCCGCTCCCGTGCAGTTGCCATAGCAGCGGTTGGTACGGCGGCGAGAGATTTGATGTGTAATCCTGTAGGCAGCGAGGGTGTGAAATGTGAATCCGCAGCAACAAACAAGCAAATAAATAAATAAATATGAAGGAAAGAGAGGGTTTGTAATATTTCAGACGTGTCCCTTTACCACTGGGTTGTGGCGGCGACGGTGGCGGCCCTCGCCGCCGACGCTCGCTGCTGCGGCTTTATTCCTGCCGGCCCCGTTTCTTCTGTTCCCTTTGTTGTTTTTCGCACTCTACCCTCTTAACTCGCTTTCTTTTTCTGTTTCTTATTTATTTATTTTGCACGAAGTGCCATTTTTAGCCATTGCGTTACATGGGCGCATGAAACAAGCTTTCACACACACAAACACACACACACTTCAGTGCAATTACAGTCAAAGGGCCGAGTCTGCCTGCGTTTTGCCCCTCCCTCCTCCTCCTGTGCCTGGTCTTGTGGAGTTGTGAGCCCTCTTTGACGTCGGCATATAAGACTCTGCCCACACAAACACACACACACACACGCACACACACAGTCTCAACTGCTATTTTTACGCAGTGAGAGAGGCGGAAGGGGGGTGAGGAGACGACTCCACCTCCCCCTCCCGCTCCCTTTCCCTCCCGCTCTCTCACGCCTCCTGCCTTTTTTTTTTTTTTTTTTCTCAGGTGGACTATATGGATGAGAATGAAGAGTACTTCCAGCGGCAGGCGTCACACAGACAGTCCCGCCGGAGGTTTCGCAAGATCAACCAGAAGGGCGAGCGGCAGACCATCATCGACACGGTGGACCCCTACCCTACGGGAAAGCCGCCGGTAGCGCGGGGGTATCACACGGTAAGCCGTAAAATTTTACCTTTTTCCCTGACCTGCTTTTTACTTTTCTACATTTTTTTCCTACCCGTCTGTTCATCTGTCTGTCAGTGGAGTGATGTCTTCGTAGCCATGCAACTTTTCTCACATCGCTGCTAATATATATATATATACACACACACACATCATTTTACGCTGTCAGTTTATTCATGATGCTCCATGATGAGTGATCACCAAGGAGCACAACCACCTTTAGCACATGAAACATGTCAAATCTTCCGTATACCGCAGAAAATGTGCTCACATGAGACGATAATTCAGTCGATTTTGCATTCATGTCATACGACTCCCAGAAGTCTGTAATATGTGGTCGTTCCCACATACTTTCCATAATAATTTCTTGTGAATAACTTGTGCTAGTTGAGCTCTAACTGCCCCACTTTAAACTTCTTGGACTTCTTACAGTTCTTCTTTACTCCCAGCTCTTCCTTGTCCCCCTGTTTTTTTTGTGTTCTGCATCCTACATGCTGTCTTCTCCTCATGGCCCATGTTCTCTGCCCCACTCATTATTTCTCAATGTCACCCGTCATTCCTGTGTCCAGGTTTCCCATGTTTTGCTGCTGTTGTTTTTTTTTTATGCAATATCTATTGCTATTCTGGCCTCCTGTATATAGGTCCAGCTCTTGTATGTACATTTTTATCATGTAAGGTTTCAGCATCATACCCTCGCAGCTTCATACCCTGTGACCAGCGCCGCTATGGCTGCTGTCTTGTCTATGCTGGTCTTCCTCCATCTTCCCATTTCTCTCCCCTAAACTTGTAGTCTAGAGAAGCCCTAGTAAGTATTTCAGTCAGATTTTTATATGGAGAACAGTGGGGTGCTGGACCAGGACCTTCTCAGGTTGCTTCTTGCTTAGAAGAAGGAATTATTGCTTGCATTACTGACACATGCGGGCAAAGCTGCTATTGGCCAAAAAAGACTCTCTTTTCCATGTTAAATTACCATTGTAGGCCTGCATGCTGATGATGCAAAATAATAAATCATCTGCGTTATGAATCACCGTTGCACCGTCTTCTAAAAACAAAAAATGCAAAGTCTGCGATAGCGGCTCTTTACCGTCTGCCCTGCTGTTTCCTCTCTTCCTGCTTACGCCCACTGCGACGCCCGACTCGCTGGCGGGCATATTGGATGTGATCCTGCCAGGCCAACACTGAGACGTTCTGTGTTGAGAGGAAAATGTATTTTTCCAAGTGGTTTTAACAGGCTCCTTTCACATCAGCCTCATGCCCAATGTAGGCTTTTTGGGGGGTGGAGGTTTTTTTTTTTTTTTTTTTTTTTGAGCTCCTTTCCTTTTTTGGGATTCCCAGCATGAACATGACCGAGACATGGAATAGAAGTGGAAAATGGAGGCGACTGGGACGTCATTTAGAATGGTTTAGAATTGTAGTAGCCTAGTAGTCCGTGATAAGCAAGCTAATCCTGTTGCTACCACTGTCCCACTGCTCAACACACAACTCATATTCACCCCCCCATCCTCTGTTCTCCGCTTTCATTCCTCATTCCTGCCATTCCACTAATGCCCAAGGGAAGCATACAGGCCTCCTTTTGCTGTTTTTGGAATGCTGCTCCACTCACGTTCGCAGTGGGACGTCGTAAAAAGCAAAACTGAGCATCGCTGTGCCCTTAATTTAGGCCTTCACAACGCTTCTCATATGGTGAACTCTCTCATGGCCCCTTACGACAGCGCTGCTGCTCCTGGTGGCCGTATTCAGGGTCACCAGTAGCATTTCCACAATGCAGTGTGTCACCAAGCTCTGGTTAGGCTAAGCGCTAGGCTGATTCCTAATTCCTAGCCAAACTTTCCAAGATCATTGTTACTGTTTATTTTTTGGGATAAAATGAAGTCTGCAGTTTTGAGACCAGGATGTCTGTGTGGTCCTTGCAAAACTAGATGAGTAGAATTTAGCATTTTTTCCATACTGTAGCCTATACAACATTTACATTACATTTACAGCATTTATCAGACGCCCTTATCCAGAGCGACTTACAATCAGTAGTTACAGGGACAGTCCCCCTGGAGCAACTTGGGGTTAAGTGTCTTGCTCAGGGACACAATGGTAGTAAGTGGGATTTGAACCTGGGTCTTCTGGTTCACAGGCGAGCGTCTTAACCACTAGGCTACTACCACTACCACAACTCAGATTAAAATAATTATGATATGGTGTGCTAATTTATCTCCAGGCTAATTCGTTCAAAATTCGTTTAAGAATAATATTTGTGCGCTAATAGATATTTAAGAGTCCCAATTCCAGGGGTATTACAGTACTGTGACAATTCTGCAGTGACACTGGGTCATTACAGGTTTATTAAGTTCGTTTGATGGCCCCAAATATTCCCACATCATTCTGCACGTTTGCATTTCCGCCTGACCACCTCTTCGTGATCATTGACCATGTCACCAAGTGACCATGTCACCATGTCACCTTGTCCTTTGGAACAGGAGAGACAAATATTTTCGAAAGCACAGGAAAACAAAGTGAGATGCTGAGGTTGGATTTCTCCCGTAGAATCGTAAGGCAGCGCCGCCAGCCGAGCCTCCAAAACGGGAAAAAACAAAAACAGAGCCGGCCTTGTTCCGGCTCCAGAATGGACTCCATTTTTGTCTCTCCCTTCAGCTTCCCTGGAAAGAGCGAATGAGTGGCTCCTCTCTTTCGGGGAGATGTGCACCAGCAGCTGCTTGTTAATTGGAGCATTTCTGCCACTGGCTAAATAAAAGCGGCCCAGTGTTGCCCCCCCGCTCCCACCGCTCCGCTCCAAACATCTACAAGAGACGATCAGTGTTAATTGTTCATTAAGGGAAGAAGGTCCCCTCGGGATAAAACGTAAAACATTTTCTAGAACATTTGAGAAACTTAGCAATTTTAAATTGTCTTTTGCACCTGGTTGTCCAGTGGTTTTATTTTTTATGTGTTATTTTATAATTTTTTTTTTTTTATTGACATCTTAATTTAATAAATGTTTTTATTCTTTGTTTTAATGTTTCATTTTTATGTCATGACTGGATTTGTATGAATGATGTGCTTCTCACTATACTTGCTGATGATAATTTTGTTCTTCTCTGGCTTATGAGAAGAAAAGGAAAGTGAGTTTCCGTGCTTCATTCTCACATTTTAATTCTGCTCTGATGCAGAATGGGCCCTTTTTTTTATCTCACCCCACTGGTGTGACTCGCCCACAGTGGGCTTACGGCGGAGTGCTGTGGGTCCTTCTGTCTGTTCGATGTGCTCTGTGTGTGAGATAACACTCGTCTTCTCTGCTTCCCTTCTCTGCTCGCATTTCTGTTCGGGGGCCTTCTTCAGGAATGCACTAAAGCACAGCAGGTATTGTACCTATACATTGTCTGTATGTGTGTGTGTGTGTGTGTGTGTGTGTGTTTGTGTCGCTTGTGTTTAAATTGTCCAGCTTAACCTTAGTTTTCCAGGATGAAGAGCTGTTAGGTGACCACTGAAGATCTGATCATGCGTTCTTTTTTTTTATTGTTGATGTTGTTACTGCGTGTAGCATGTACAGCGAAGCTGACCCGTTTCCGAATGCCGCGTAGTGAGCGAAGCTGATCCGTTTCCTGGCGCTCGTGCAGCGAGCCCGTTTCTATCCGTCAGGCATCATGATCGCAGGGACCCGCCGCGGGCTGCGTCTCTATTGGACCGTGTCTCTCGATGCCCCTGTAGAAATTGTCTGTAGCGCTGGCCGAGGTGAGACAAAGCAAGACGATGTGGGGCGTGTGTGGTGCGAGGACCTGTCAGGTGCTGTGAAGAGGCAGCAGGGCTATTTTTAGAGTTGTCCTCCCCAATGGCCGGCACAGCAGCGCCTGGCAACGCCACTGCCAACAAACGAAAGCACTGCGTTTGAACTGTTTCGTGCACACTTGCGCTGCACGCACGTTCACACACACAAAAATGTAGTGCATGGGCAGAAGATTAACTTTAATGATGTTTGTGATAAATTACATTTTTAAATGGGTGGAGCCTACTGCAATGACTGACAGCTCTCACTCACCCTGCTTCTTTATTATTGACTGTCTGTCTGAAAGTGAAAGTCATGCAGAGCACAGCACAGCACACAGAAACATGTCCTCTGCTTTTAACCCATCACCCTTAGTGAGCAGTTGGCAGCTATGAAAGGCGCCCGGGCAGCAGTGTGTGGGGACGGTACGTGGTTCAAGGGGACCTCAGTGGCACATTGACAGTTTGGGATGTGAACCCGCAACCCTTCACTTACGAGTCCACTTCCTTACCCGCCGAGCCACCATTGCCTAATTTGACCACTGGACTTAAGTGAGCATTATCTTTCATGAGCTGCCTTTAGAAAAGTCATGCAAGGTCCATTATAACTAAACATTAGTGTAGTCTCATGTCCTCTCCCTCCTCAGTTTTCATCCGTTTACTTTGCTTATAATATCTGTTCGTCATGGCACCATTAGCACACATCACATGCATGAACGACGCTTTAATCCAAGCATTCTGATTGGCAAACTCTCCAAACATGCTAACTCTAGGGAGATTTGCCGTTAAGAAAAACAGTTTCCTAGTTTGCTTTTATATCTGTTGAAATGGAATGTTTCACCAGTCCACGCAATTTCTATATATACATAAATTGAGTGGCCTGATATATTAAATGCATGCACACACACACCACATAAACACACCCACTTTAAATGCATCTCTGAACCCAATCGGCCAAATCTGTCTCAGATCTGCTCAGTGTTTTGGCTTCAGTGATGGTTCCTTCATCATCTTTAAAGCGAACCCAACCTTTTGATTAAGCACCAGCGGCCCCGTTGTTAAATTGCAGATTGTGCTTTCAACTGCATCCTGTTTGTTGTAGTTTGGCCAGCTTGTGATGATTGGACTGGCGGTTTTGAAGTGCAAAAAAAAAAAGTCTTGCCATGGCTCTGAAGAGTCTGAATAGCCAATGGGAGAATGTCAAGAGGCATCAAAAGTAGAGGCATCCCTTCTGGAATAGGCAGTCCTCATTGACCTCTCATGTAAACTGTGTGTCATATAAGCATATAAACGCTAATGCATAGATAAAAAGGGGTGGAGTCAGCTGAGGGGGTCAGAATGCTCTGATGCTGTATAAAATTGACGCATAATCCTAGCTGTTTACATCCTGTTTTTTGTGAGCTACATTTGAAGCAAGGTCCTTCTTCTACACACTGTTTATGGGGATCTTGCGTGTGTAAAGGTAATAGGAGGCTCATTAGTCCCATTGTTTCGGGTCGGCCTGCCCTTTCTCCCCATTTTACTTAATGATCCCACTGCTGCCTCCCTTTGGCTGGTAAGGAAATCCTCTTCCTGTCCCTGGGGTGGAGCAGGAAGTGGCGTTTTTGCCGTGCACGCCCAGGGTGGCTGCTCTATTGCACTATGTTAGTGATCAGCGCATGACTTTCATGCGTTGTGACCCTAAATGACGGTTTGCCTACTGTTTAATTTCCTAGAACTTATACTTCATGGGCAATGTTTGGGTCCCTGAGCTGCTGTCTGCATGAACTTATTTGGAGGAGTTTAGCTGAGCTGCTAATCCTCACTTCGAGCGGCTGCTTCAGCACAGGCGTCCGTGAGCAACTCTGTCATTTTTGCTGTTTTCAGCAGTGTGTGGATGAACGCTAACTTTGTACCAGCATGCTCATCCTTTCCTTTAAGGATTGTCATGTCTTCCTATATGCTGGCGATGCCTTTCCTAAAAAAACAAAATGGATTGTTTATAGCATCCGTTTCTCTTGCCTTCCGGTCTGTGTGTTCTGATTTTATGTACAATTTTTTGGAGCTGACTCTTAATGGCCACAGTTTTTTTTTCTTACTCTTGGGCCATCCATACACATTGTCTTGTATAATGTTAAATCAGTTTGTATCATATACACACACACACACACACACACACACACACATATATATACACACATATATATGATAGATAGATAGATGGTGTGAACTCACACTCTCTCTCTCAAACACACTCACACCCCCATATATGTGATGTGTCTGTGTGTGTGTGTTTGAAAGAGAGAGTGTGAGTGAGTTCATGCCATCCCTGCTGTAATAACAAGCCCTGATGACCTCATGTTGCACCTCAGAGATCGTGTAAGTGGTCATGTGACCTGCCATCATGGAAAGAACCAGGCTAACATGCACTTGAGATGGTGCTGGGAAGCTCTCATTGGTCAAGACCTCACTAGTAGTCCATTGACTACCATCATGCATAATAATGGCCATGTGATGAGCAGCCGTGCCATTTAGCATTTGCCTAATTTAAGCGGCAAAATGTTCTGCTGGAGTAACGCTGTCAGCGTTAATTCCCTCCCGCGCCGCTCCCCGGCCATCAGCAGCGGCTGAACGATGATGATTTGGTTAGTGCCATAATGGGGTTTGTTGTTGCTGAAAAGCAGATACTGACTACTGGCGCCTCTCCCTCAACGCCGACCCGTTACCGCGGTGATGTAATGACAGTGGATGGCCCCTGGCGATTGGTGCATGCTCTAATGACTGGTCTCGGCAGCACCTGAGCTTTGTGTGTGTGTGTGTGTGTGTGCACATTACATCATTGTTCTGGCTGAGGGGATGATGTCATCGTTGGGGTTTCTAGTCCCACTGGGTTATTGGAAAAAAAAAAAAAAAAAAAGCCATAAATCAGTCTGTGGAGACCTGCTCCCATCATGACAACAAAAACAGCTGTTGGCAGGGAGTCATGTGATCTATTTGGTGGTGTCTCGTGTTGATGATGCTTTTGTTTTTCGGGCAAATTATTGTATGTACACGGCACTTGGGGGCGTTGGCCCATGGCCCAAGGTTGCCGTAACCCATAATGCTTTGTTCATGATAAAAAGAGGATCTGGTACGTGGTGCGGTATGGGTCTCCTTTTCCAAACACAAAGTCCCTTGAGACAGATGAGCTTTCATTTGGCCATATGCGTGTGTCTACGTGTGTGTTTGCAGCTTTGTTGAGTGTGTGTGTGTGTGTTTGTCCTTATGGGAAGTGTGTACTTGACCGTGAATCCACCATTTGCAAGATTTTCAGCTTGTTTTTTGTCTGTGATGGGATACCGTGTCAGGAAGCCCCCCCACAGCTCAGTGTTTCCTCTCTGGCGCTCTGGTCGACACATATCTGGGGGGTGGGGGGTCACGTATGGCCAGGACGCATGTACTGCCTGAGGGAGTCAAGAGAACAGGAGGGAGATGTTTGGGGGCTGGACTACCGATCTCGTCGTCATAGCGACCACCGCTGAAGCGGACTGGAGGAAGAGTGGAAGTGTGTCACATGCGCAGCTGCCTGCGCCGCCACGGTCCCCTCTGCTGCCGCTCTGTCGCATATTTCTGTCTCCCTTTTTTCCACCCCTCCCTCCTCGCTTCTCTCCATCCTTGCAGCCCAGGAAGTGTCTCTCCTCCGTGGTTGCCATGCCAACTGCCTTCAGCCCTGGTCTGGCGCTGAAGGGAGCATGATAATGACATTATTCTCGCTGGGGTTGCTTCTGTTCATCCCTCCTTGTCTCTCTCTCTCTCTCTCTCTCTCTCTCTACCCTCTGTTTCTCGTTTTTTCTCTCATCGCCTCCTCTCGTTCTACCATTCTCTCTCCCTCTTTTCTCGTGTGAACGAAAGACCTGCCACCAGCTCTAGCAGCATCAGAGCGTGCTCGAGAGAGAGAGGAGGTTCCTATTCAAATCCCCCCCTCTCTCTTCCTCCAGTCACTCCTCCCCCTTACACACACACACACACACGCACACACACCATCTCACACACTCACAGCCCTCAGCGTTGGCCACAAATGAACTGGGACTATTTAACAAAGCCTGTCTGGATGGAGGAGTCAGCGTCCCTGGTCTCCGCCTGATCTAATGGTGCGTAATGCTGTGAGAGGTGGCTGGTGTGTGTGTGTGTGTGTGTGTGCATCAGAGAGAGGGGGGGGGGGGACTGTGAGTGAAAGTGCTGTCAGCCATTTTAGCAGTCTTATTTTAATTTTTTTTGTTTGTTTATCATTTTAAACCCGGCTACATCCGGCTTGGTTGTGTTCTGTTGTCTGGTGGTTGACAGACGAGACTTACCTGCCCCCCCCCGTTTTTTTATTCCCCCCTTCTGTCATTTTTTCCCCCGGTTTTCCCTCGTTTGATTTCCCTGCGTTACCCGTGCTGCTCGCACTCGACTCGGCCATCGTTTCAGGCTCCAGGGGGGCATTTGTGGATATCCCCCTCTGGGCAGCATCTTCCTTTCCCCTGCTGGAGAGAGGAGAAGAAAAAAAAAACGAGAAGAGGAGTGGAAAGGGAGGAAGGCGCTCTCCAGAGGGGTGCGGGCGAGAGGAGGGGTAGGATTTTAAGAGCGGGCTTGAGCAGGATGCTGAATTTGTGCTCGCCGTGCCGCTCCTCACCATCATGAAACCGTTGGCAGCCGCTGGCGGCCATGGAGTCACGAGCCAGAATGAGAAAGCGGTAAGTGCGGAGCGATTTGAGGATTTAAATTTTCATTATTTTATTTTTTTTTAAGGCTGTCTTGCGAGCGCCATCAGGGCGGGATGGATTCGTTCACGCCGACAGACCAGAAACAGCTGCCACTCCACCGATGCACGGGTGGGCGTGTGCCAGTTTTAATGCAATTCTGCCTGCGATTTAATGTGTGTCAGTGTGTGAGGCTGGCCATGTGTTTGCCGCTGACACACGCTCTCCCCTCCCCGGTACAGTGGCCTTTATGCCCAGACGTTGTTTGATCTCATTAAGGATCACGGTGGGTTTCGGTACGTCGAGCAGGTACTTTAGCCGCTAGGCTAAGCTAAGCCCCCCACTGCTACAGGAGGCGGCGGTGGCGGCGTTTCCTGCCCATAGGCTGGCAGAGGCATCGCCGGACGGGCATCAGCGCTGATCTCCTGAGCTGTAAAGAAATTGATCTCCTGTCAGTGTTGATGCCGGCCGTCAGGGGGGAGGCAGCCTTGCTCTCTCGGAAGGTCAGGTGTCCGTTGGTTACTTGTTCCTGTTTGGGGAATATATATGGCTTGTGCATAATCCCCTTCAAGGTGATGTCGGGTTAAGGCCTTTTGTCTTACAGTACTGTGTAACCGAGGTGCATGAAGCTTAAATTATGTTATGTTACAGCTATGCATGGTATAGTGCTTTGTATAAATCATGTTTCGTAGTTAAAATCAACTCGATACAAATGGTTAATATAATATATAATATAACATAAATGGTTAACAATATATTATATCCTAATGCATTTTGGTTATGTATATACCATGTTGGATAATACATGCATGACATATGACATGTTGATTTCAGATGGAGGTGTCATATTTTCGAAATATACACTCCTTAATTCCATTTTTATAGAAAGTAGTTCATTCATATAGTAAGTAGCACATTCGTATTGGTGGGACACAGCGCTCTGGCAGTTATTGGTTTTGAGATTTGGGCAGTGACAGTCCTGAATGTCACTCAGTGGATGATTGATTGTAGCTGGGCTACAGCATGGCTTTACTGTGTATGTGTGTGTATGGATTTTGCAGCATGTGTAATCCACAGGGCGATATGAAATGGCGTTTATATGCAGTATAAAAGAAATGATTTACCGTGACCCGCCTTCGTGCTCAAAGATGGGTGTGAATAAGAAATCCTGAGGGGACCAGATTTTGGGAGTGTGTAACTAAGGGGCACGGTTTCATCGTAGCTGTAATGCCAATGTGATGGAGAGCGCCGGCGGCATTTAATCAGATAAGGGCAGTATTTACAGCCCATTCAGGAATTATGCAGTCATATACACAAGTGATGCATTGGGTTCATGCCACTGGACCTACAGGGTTTTACTGCAGTAAAACCCAATGTATCTCCTTTGCACGTTTTTTTCACGGCTAATATAACTTGGTTTTATATGGAGAATTGCATGTGATTATAATGTAATACTGCCATTTACAGCATGTACATGGTTTAAAATATTATTTTATAAATCCTTCTACAAATCTGCAATAGTGATTTAGTTACATATTTTTGAAGAGTATATGTGATTTTCTTTTTCTATTTTGATTTTTGTTATTGCAGGTATAACACAGCCTCTGTTTAATGTGACTGGTAGGATTAATTCCTGCTAACACTACTCTTTGCTACGATCCACTTCATATTTACTAAAACATTCTAATCTGGCAGATGTAACCCCCATTCTGGTGGTTGGGCGGTGCCAGTAGTGCTTGATGTAGGAAATGTCCATGTGCTGTTGGTGGTGCATGTTGGGTCTATGAGAGAATTCCAGTGCAGTTTAATCTGCACCCATTTAATCTCTTGATCCGCTGAGCTCAGAGCAGTGGGGTGCTCCCGGAGGAGTATGGGGGTTTATGGCATAGGTTGCCATAGCACTACTGTACAAGATAGACCAGCCTTTTTACACTTTACACATATAACCATACAGTACAAAATTCTTGAACATGTGCACATGCTTTGTATGCCGCTAATACAAAGTGACAGCTATACTGGAATAAATACACATTATTGTCCTAATTATTGTCACCATTATCATTATTATGCGGACTTTTACAGGCTGAATGGGGTTGCATTTCATTTTTACTACCCTTCCGCTGTGGCCACGGTGCAGTAATGTAGGTCATGAGGTCTGCAGCATAATTTTTGGGCTGCTTGATCTGCTTATGTCAGGAGGACAGCACTCGCTGGCAGGGTAACCAAGACTCATTTGTTTGTGCATCCCGCTTTGTGTTTGCTGCCATACTGTCTAACGCGAACATGGGTGTACTTTGGGACCAGCTCTCTTCTGCAGCTTTCTGCTGTTTCAGCTTGCGATTGTCCAGAATCATATGTGACTAAAAGCCCTTTGGGTTGATTGAGGCCCTGACCTGAATTGTGAAGTGAGAGAATGAAGTCTTTATAATGCGTCACAATGGCCCACAGAGGTGTGAAAAGGGCGCCGGGGCCCGGGGTTAGTTAGGGACCCTGACTGAATTGTGTTATTGACGTGCCGCCACTGCCCGTGGGTGCACTTGAACTGCATCTCATTGCTTTTCTATAGTCTATGTCTGTTGGCTGTGTGATAGAGCTGATAAGGTAAATGTCAGTTTTGGATGAGGGAAAGGAATCATAATGTCAGCACTATGTTTTTTTCCCCTCTCTTTTTTGGGGCACATTTGCCTTTTATTAAATTTATTTCCTCCAGTATGTATATGTGTAGGATGTGATCCCGCAGCTCGGTGTTGATGTATTTAGGACGGGAAGAGAGTTGTAAAATCACTCCAGGAGAGGCCATTTCCTCCACTGCTTGATTGACACGTTCACAGAGTTTCTGACGTCTGCCCCTCATTGCCCGGGGCCTCCATTGTGCTCCATTTGTTGTGGTCAATGAGATGTGATTGGAACTTTCATGTAGCATTACTGACATCACAGAAGAAAAAATGTGATGTGTTTCTCTAGATATGTGTTAGTGGGTTGACTCATGCTTTTTAACACATATAAAGAATCAAATTGCTTTAAGTGATTTAACCCACAGCAAACTCTATAATTCACACAACAGTCACTGTGGGTTGTTAATTCCTGTAGATTCACTTGAAATTGATTTAATTGCAGCCATTGATCATATTCTAGGCTAATACTCCAATGGAAGGTGTATATCAGAGCCAGATTAGGAGTCTAAATCTGTAATTATGTAGCAATCTTTAAAATGCTAATGTTCTAAAATCTGATTGGCTGAGCCACGTTCTGCGTGATTTACATTTTTGATATGCATTTATGAGACAAATGGCCTTAATTATACATTCATTTACTGAGAAAATTTGTATAGCTTTCGTTAGTTGCTATCTGTCGCTAGGTAACGGTAGTCCATTAATGAACTTTATTATCAGCTTATTGCTTATTATGGAAATGAAATGCAAATGGAATGAGATATTTGTGTATTTAATATCTTGAAAAACTTGACAGTGAATTTTACACACAGACACCTGTCCTGTGGGTGCTGGCTGGTGGTAGTAGCCTAGCGGGTAAGACACTCGCCTATGAACCAGAAGACCCAGGTTCAAATACAATTGAATCAGAAAACTTTATTAATCCCAAAGGAAAAAGACATACAGCAAGTGCATAGAGACACCGACGTACATTTATGAGTAAAAATAAAAATAAATTGTGTCCCTGAGCAAGACACTTAACCAGGGGGACTGTCCCTCTAACTATTGATTGTAAGTCACTCTGGATAAGGGCGTCTGATAAAGGCCGTAAATGTAAATGATTCAACAACTGTATCTATGGTACTTTACATTTTGTGTTAGCATCCAACAGTGACTGCTAGCATAATGAGGCCAGCGTTTTGAACAGGGCGCTATATCATGTGCCATTTAAGGCAACTTTGTGCCGCTGAGCTCTGAAACCGAAGTTGAAGCTGCTGCGCCCGACTCACTCGGTGTTAATGAACCCTGCGGTCGGACTCCCTTTTAACACGCAGACAAGCTGTTCGCTCCTTGCTCCGTCAACGTAGACGAGGCGCGAGGAACAGAGGTGAGAAGAGAGGAGTGGTTTTCACACGTATCTTTTTTTCTATGCTAACTTGCCTGCTTAAATATTCATGAGCCGGCAGGACTGCAGGTGGGAACAAATAGCTCTCCTTCCTCTCAGCATCCGGGGAATTTTCATGCTAAGGCCTCCTGCTGGTGCCACACGTTCAGCATTTTCCCCTGCGAACGTGCCCTAATCTTCTTGCGCCAGGTCGAAGAAAATTATGTCACATTCATTTTACATGAGCTCACATACTCACAAGTCCACCAAATCCACGGACCCTGGACTGTGGGAGTGTGGTGGTGCTGCTCCTGATATTCATTCTCTGACGTATCTTGGTAGATGGCTGTCAAAATAGCTGAAGCTCTCAGAGAGACATGTACACAGAAAGCAGGCAGCAACAAATTCAAAGTGAAATGAAGGTGAAGAAATGCGCCATATCGATTTAGAAAAAAAATCGATAATTTTCTTTTGATTTAATAGAGACCTGAATTCAGAGACATGTTTATTATGCATATTTAGAGTTCATTAATTCTGATAATGAGATATGAATAGGTAAATGTATGGTAAGTTTGATGGGGTGGTTGTTGGTTGCTGTGCTTGGTGTGGATGTGACGATCTGAGCTGCTTTCCCTTCGTTTATAAGGGCTTGATGAACTGTTTGGTGGCGGTTCTGGGTGGAGGGGCGGAGTCTCCTGTACTGTAGAGGCAATTTAAAACACTTCCCTTCCTGTATTAACCCAGAGCAAACACTATATTTCAGAAAACAGTCACTGTAGGTTGTTAATTCCTGTAGATTCACTTGAAATTGATTTAATTGCAGCTATTTATATCATAGTCTGGGCTCATAGTCCAATAGAAGGTGTATACCAGAGCCGGAGGATGTGAAGGTGAGGCGGCTGCTCATGGGATCATGATTTGCTTATGGTCTTTAGAATTTTTTTAGTTGTTACAGTCTCCGTGATAGTTTGCACAGAATTATGGTATTGCTTCTTTCAATGTGTCTTCTGTAATGAATAATCATCCAAGAAACATTTTGGAAAACATTTAGGGGCAGCAAAATGACAAGGATTTAACCCACTAATGTAGGTTAGGTGGTTATTTATGCACTATATTTAAATTACATTTCCCCTTGCTCAACGCAGTGTTAAAAGTCTTGGTAGAAATGAAAACATTCACCCGGATATGCAATGTGCGCTGTGGTGACCGTCGGCGTGTTTCTCCACGCAGCTCCCTGCGGACTTCAGCAGACTGCACCTGGCGGACGGGCTCCACCCACAGGTGACGCACGTGTCCTCCAGCCACTCAGGATGTAGCATCACCAGCGACTCCGGGAGCAGTAGCCTGTCTGATATCTATCAGGTGAGTGCTGCACGACAGGCTGCGAAGACGTGTGAGCAGCGCTAATTAATGTGAAAACCATGGAAATATCAAAGTATCTATTTATGTTTATGACATAAATAGATATCAACGTCTAGAGTAGACATTATTTGGGTTCCCCACAGCACCATATAAAAATGAGCACAGGTTTTAGAAAAAAAAAATCATACATACAATTGCCTGATGTCCAGTCATTTTAAATATGGATTTATTCACATTTTTTTATTTGTCTGAGTAACTGCAGCTCTTTCATTCTGCTCTTTTACTGACCTCTATCTCGCAAAGTCTGCAATTGAATCTGCTCAAGAGACACTGGCTTCCTTCAGGCCAGTTCTCCAATGCCTGCTTCATTCAGGATGTGTATGTGTGTGTGTGTGTGTGTGTGTGTGTCTGTCTGTGCTGTTAGGCTGGGCGATATCCTGAAATTTCGAATAGTTTCCTCAAACGTTCCTCAAGCGTGTAATCACATGCTTCTGTCCAGCAGCCATGTCTCCTGAATAGGATGGCTAGAATTATCCATATGTCTAAGTGTTTTGCGTATTATTGTGTGTAATTAAGTAGACATTAATTCCTTCTTTTTGTATTCCATCCAGTCTTCTTTGTGGTTTTATGTTACATTATCTTGTAATAGTCTAGTTTGTGTGAGTAGATATTAATCATGAATTAATCTATTTTGCATGTTTTAAGTGCTATTTTATTATAAGTTTTTATATGGACTGGCAGTTTTAGTGCGGCACTGATTTCTTGGGTCAGGATTTGTGTTCTTCGGTCTGCCACTCTATTTAAAATCTGTGTTTGAGCCCGCGCACATGTGCATGTGTAATACGTATCAGCTCGAAGATAAGGAGTTGCGTTGTGCGTGATGAAATGGATGAAATCTCCCCGTCCCGGACAGCCGCGACCTCTCTCTCTGATCCTGATCTCCAGGCCATCTGTTGTCTCTCCGTCAGCAGATGTGCGGCTACAGTGCGGTCGGAGGAGCCCGGTCTGACCCCGGCTGCACCCCACTCTCGCTAATACCACGCACTGGTCCGGGCGCGCGACCAGCACTGTGGCACACTTACCGCTGTGCATGATATGCAGTTGGTGCGGGAGACCCCGGTTCAGTCCAGGACACCTACAGAGCTTTTGTGCACATTGGTATTGGGAATTGACGGACATGGTTTTAGTTTTGCTTTTGTAGTATAATTACTGCAGAAATGCAGATCTCCCGTCAGCCCCTCATCTGTCTCTGGGCGGTTTTCAGTGCATCGCAGTGTCTTAATGAGCGTATAATACGCTTAGGATTTAGAAGTCCTGGGGCTATCACCACTGAAATCTCATCCTTATATTACGTTCTGGGGGTTTAGCCTTCGGTTTGCTGTTTACATACATTCTGTCAAAGTAATTAGTGAAGTAAAATCGAACTTTACTCTCAGGGCAGCCATATGCTGTTTATAACTGTACACTGACAAGAAACGCCATGCAAAAGTTCGGGCACCGTGGTAACTCAAATTTTTACCCAGGTCTTGTTCACAGTCATTGTTAAGCGAGGCAAGGGGAGCTGCTCATTGATAATTTTACAAACACTTGGAATGGTGGAACATTGTCTGAACTTTTTGGGCACAATGCTTTTGAGGTTGTTGCAGTCAGTTGCACTAGGAACATTTCATTGGTAGAGACAAGAATGGATGTTATAAATTCTAGAAGCACACATATAATATGTAAAGCATTTAATGATAAAAGGAGGGTTGGTAATTCTGCAACAAGATAATGATCTGAAACGCCTTAAAATCTGCTGCTGTGGAATTCCTCAAGAGGTTAAAGTTCAACGTTTCCCCATGGCCCTCACAGTCCTCCCACCTATGTCATTTAAAACCTGCGGCAAGATCTCAATAGAGCAGTGCATGCAAGAAGGCCCAACAATCTTGCATTTGAGGCGCCCAGACTTTTGTTTAGCTGGTGTTTTGTTTCCATATCTGCAAATTATGGAAATAAAATATACTGTTGCTTAAAATATTAAACAAATGTGTCATCTTTAACTTTGTGACAGTTAAAAGATCAGAGGGCATAGACATATATTTTAACCAAGGGCGCCTAGACTTTTGCATGCCACTGTTTGATCTAGTAAGTCTTCATGTGGTTTGAAACGAGCTGATGATGACTCATCCCTTGTCCAGCAGTCTGTGATTGAGATCTCCCATGATGCATTATCGTTGCCCACCCTCCCCTACAGTCTCTGCCAACATGGATGCCTGTTTTTGGGGTCTGAATAAATCATGACACAGGTTCTTCAGAAAGGCTTTAAAGCATTGATCCAAGAATAGCCCTGCTGAAAAATTAATGCTGCCCCCCCCCTTCGCACTCATCACAGCGCTCACCGCGCCGTCATGGATAATCCGGTCCGCCGCAGTTTCAAAAAATAGGCCGGCCTTCGGTCGGGGAACACTGCTGTCTGTGCAGCTGGGTTTTTAGTGTTTAGTTCAGGATGCTTGGTTTAGTTGAGATGTAACTGTGTTTGTCTGGCGCAGACGTGAACACGGAAAGGCGAAAGCGGAGGTTAATGAAGATGCTCCAGTCATCATTTATAAAACATCAGAGTGTGGGAAGCTGCCTAGAGGACATCGTAAATGAATGCATAGTAAATTTTGATTAGAAGTGGTGCGCCGGCGCCGCTCTGATTAGCAATCAGGCATGTTCTTTTTGTCGCGTATTAACCGTTAAATGCTAATGTAATTGTTCAGTGAAATGCCTGTAGCTAAAGATTTGAATTTGTTTTTCTGGATGTATGATTCATTGTCAAATGTATATTTAGCGTCTGGATGTCGAGGCATGATCATGTGACCTGCCTGATTGATAAATGCTTGCAATTGTATTATGGCACCTATGCTGTTTTTTTTTTTTTTTTTTCCCCCCATTCTTGATGGCATACCCCACCCAAACATGAAATCCCCACCTTGTGCACATAGCCCCGCCCACCCCCAGGCCGTTCTGATTCCTGAGTGGCCGCTGGCGGGCAGCAGTTTGAATATTTAATGAGCGGTGCACATGTCATTTGAGGAGAAATGACATGGGTTTGTGCGAAGTCAGGACTCTGGGCTTAAAAAATTTAGAGGTGGTCTGCAGCTCGGGCTGAGACGATGCGTTTAGGACGCCGCTTCCCTGGACGCCTTGCTAAGACAACGGCGTTGTCTTTCTCTCTGAAACTGCAACGTTTCAGACCCTGTGTGCAGGTAAGATACAGGTCTCCAACGATATGTGTGTGTGTTTTTTTTGTGTATATGTCTGTGTGTGTGTGAAAGAGATGTAAAATGCTGTTGGTGCTTGTGCTTTTGTTCTGGGAAAAGATTTTCAGCAGCAGAATGCTGTGTTTTTGTACTTTTAACTTCCCTAATGTGACACTGATTAGGTCACAGTGGACTATTTATACCCTGGCAGTGGCACAGACCTGTCCTCTTTTGTTACGTCCATTCCGGTTCTAGAATTCATGAGGTGAATTTGATCATTCTAGTTGTTTTTAAATCAATTTTCCTCCAATATTTCTCACAATCGACATGATGCTCCTGAAATTGTTGAGATTGTAGAATGACATGAGGGCTTTTACAAACACTTCTGAGAATAAAGATGAGGATTTATGATGCTGTAAACAATGTTGATACTGAGGATACTGAGCAAGTTTTAGTTGGGCAGCACCTGCTGAATCCGAAGTCAGAATATAATTTTTTTTTATAGAATTATTTGCTATTATGTTGCTTTTCAGTACATTTTCGATAATCATGTCATATGTTTTATTAATTATGTTAAAAACGCTCATCAGATCTCAAAGTAGACGTATGCCTCGGTGATTGGGTTCGTTGTTATGACAGTGGGTTCAGTGGATGTCTGAATAGTGAAGGAAACGTGGCTATTTTTGGAAGAGCCACGTTTGTTTGCTTGCTGTTTGATCTCTCCCATTCTGCTCTTTTTCCTTTATCTGTATAAAGCATCAGCGATGATGTTTTTTTACCTCGTTTTATCTGTTAATGCTGGCCCCGCGTCACTCTCTGTACAGCAGGCTGAGCTGCCGTCAGCAGAATTGGCTGCTGTTTCCTCGCCGCGTTACGGTAGTTACACTGCAGCATTATTTTAATGCTGCGGCTCGGGTCGCAGGTGCTGATCTGAGGTCAGCACCCTTTTGGCTGTGTGGTTTGACTGAGCGCAGGCTTCTGCTCCTCAGGCCACAGAGAGTGAGCCGGGCGACATGGACCTGAGCGGCCTCCCCGAGACGGCCGTGGACTCGGAGGAGGACGACGATGAGGAGGACATCGAGCGTGCCTCCGATCCACTAATGAGCCGCGACATCGTCCGAGACTGCCTGGAAAAAGACCCCATGGACCGCACAGATGATGATATCGGTAAAGCTCGCACACCCACACACACACATACATGCAGCCGCGGGGTTAAAAAGTGTTACTGAACTGGAAGATCTTGGATGGAGCCATGAACAGGATCTAATGCAGCGAGGAATGATGGGAAGAGGAAGAGGAAAGAGAAATAAATAGAGAGGCAAAATGAAATCATGTCTGCAGGATTGTGATGAAGCGAGGCTACAAAGAGTCTGGAACAAAAGAAAGAAAGATGGGGATTGAGACCATACTGGACTCCGCCCGATTTGGTAGAATTTTTTTTTTTTTTCTAGGTCACCCCACTCGCCGGCATTTCCCCGTAGTGCATTAAACTTTCAGCGGCTCGCTCTCTCGCTTCACTGAGCTGCCATGCCAACCACAGGTCAGCAAGTAGCCAGACAGGCCGCAGGCGAGCGAGGGTTCCCCCGTCATTTCAGAAACCTTTATTTCCTCTGTGAGCCTTCCAAACGGCTATTCCATTTTTATTTTTATTCTGTTTGTGCTTAAAATGCAGTTTGTTTATAAATGATCTCATCGATTTTTCTGATTTATGTGGTTCAGCGTCACTGTTGCGTGTTTCTGTGCTACTCGTGGATTTTAAAGCGTTTATGTTTTTTACCCTACAGAACAATTACTGGAGTTCATGCACCAATTGCCTGCTTTCGCCAACATGACCATGTCGGTCAGAAGGGAGCTCTGCGCCGTCATGGTGTTTGCCGTGGTAGAGAGGGCAGGCACTGTTGTCCTTAATGACGGTGAAGAGGTGAGAGATGCCTTAAACACAGCGTAGCATTTACTGTAGGCCTGTATCTTATTTAGACTAGATTAAGCAGCACATCTCCAGTCAGCTCTGCACGTTTGCTCTGTTAGATGTGAATGAATTACTGACCCCGCCGCCTTCATCCTGAGATCATGAGATCCCTCAGGGGGTCAGAAAGGAGATCACTTAGTCTTATTTCTGTGAAGGTTGGGCTGAGATTACAGTCATAGTTCTTTTTCACCAATATTCAAGTGAAGGGCGCAGGCCTTAGGCCCGGCCAAATGAAAGTGGAAGTGATTAGCACTGCACCCAGTGAACACAGTGAACCGGTGGTTTCTGCTTTTAACCCATCACCTTAGTGAGCAGTGGGCAGCCATGACAGGCACCCGGGGTGCAGTGTGTTGGGACGGTGCTCTGCTCTGTTGCACCTCAGTGGTACCAAGGCAGTTCAGGAATCGAACCGGCAGCCTTCCGATTTTGGGTCTGTTTCCTTACCCGCTAGGCCACCACTGCCCCACATTTGGGGAGCAGTAGATAAATCAGTTGAGCAATGTAAAAATAATAATAAATAGATAAATAGAATAATAAATGAAATACCAGTGCTGATATGAGATGTGTATCCATTTCAGAAGTAAAATTGTCTGACCCACATTTGCATTTAAATCCTTTATTTGATCACGAATGTTTTATTTGATGATATAATATAATACCCATGCCTAATCCAGCTCATGTGATAAACAATTCCACTGAATAAATTCTGTTCTTCATAAAAACCTCCCAATACTGACCGCCATTGTTTCTCCGTCTGCGTTTCTGCACCTGTAGTTGGATTCATGGTCGGTGATTCTGAATGGTTCGGTGGAGGTCACTTACCCCGAGGGACGAACGGAGACCCTATGCATGGGCAACAGCTTTGGTGTCTCCCCCACCATGGAGAAAGAGTACATGAAAGGAGTGATGAAAACCAAGGTGGATGACTGCCAGGTGAGTCTTCTGGAGGTCACGCCCGTAGTGACTGATTTGACCAGAACTGCCTTTACTGGTGATTCTGACATTTAAGAAATGTTTAATAATTGATTGGTCGAGAAAAGGGGGTGCAATTGAAATAATTTGCTGGTGAATTGTTTAGCAGATTTTCAATATACCTTGTGCACAGAAGTGCCTATTGATGCATCTTATAATTAATTATAATAATTTAGAGGAGAGGTGCCATACAATTTGTATGGCATAATGTCACCCAACCTTCCTGTTTCCTCTTCCCCGCAGTTTGTGTGCATAGCACAGCAGGACTACTGCTGTATCCTCAACCAGGTGGAGAAGAACATGCAGAAGGTGGAGGAGGAGGGTGAGATCGTTATGGTGAAGGAGCACAGAGAGCTGGACCGCACCGGCACCAGGAAAGGACACATAGTCATCAAAGTAAGACACAAATTAGGGTGCATTGGAATAGCAAGGTGCCTTTTAATGAGGATAGGAGTTTTGTATCATGCAGTGGTCATATTTAACAATAAAATATCTTCTTTCACCAAATTGTAGGTCCCCTGACATGATCTTTTTTGCTTTTATATAGGTCTTAGTGGTCCCCGAATATTATATCTGAATTCTTTTTACAAAATTAAATCTTGGAAAAATTCAATTACAGCCACTTTGATCCAGTCCAACAATGAGATTTCCCCAGGATGCGGCATTTCGCTGTCTATTGCTTTAAATACTATTGAGGAGGAGAGAGGCGGGATTTGTAGGAGAGCTTCCTATAGAAGTTGAGGGGGCATTTGTGGAAATGACCACAATGTTTGCTGCAGACAGGAAGTTGTGTCAGTGTTTTTCCAGAAAATAAATTAAATTAACATAATCAGAAGGTTTCCGATTCGAATCCCGATCCGCCAAGGTGTCACTGAGCAAATTACCATCCCCACACTCTTGTCATGCTGCTCACTGCTCACCAAGGGTGATGGGTTAAAAGCAGAGGACCTATTTCTTTGTGCACACCGTGTGTTGTGCTGCAGTGTATCACAATGACAATCACTTCACTTTCACCTCAAATGGGAGGTAAACTAAATGATGTCGCAATTTCCAGATCCGACCGCTCTACCGCTCTCTGAATGGCCAAAGCACTATTTACACCTATTGCCATTTCAAGTCACTGCAGGACCATAGGGGAACTAGAATTAATGTTAACACTCACACAAAGTGAAAACTTTCATTATAGGGGACCTTTAAATTCCATGAATGTTGAAACTTTTGAATCTTTGACTGTTACATTGCACCACTACATTTCACTACGCTGTATAAGTGGCAAGTGTTGTTTCTCATATCTCCTCCAGGGCACCACGGAACGCTTGACCATGCACCTGGTAGAGGAACACTCGGTTGTGGACCCCACCTACATCGAGGACTTTTTGCTCACATACAGAACGTTCCTCTCCAGCCCCATGGTCGTTGGCAAGAAACTGCTGGAGTGGTTCCACGACCCAAGCCTCAGGGACAAGGTACGAGGATATTTGTTTCTGATTTTTTTAAGAATGTGCTCTGCACATCCTTACCATGAGCAACCATTAGCACAGGCTAAACCTAATCAGCGTAATTTAGACGTTGTGACCTCTAAAACAAAGGTGCTTTGCTGGGATGGAATCCAAATGTTTATCATGTTGGATACCTTAGAAAGTCTTTCAGCCAAACACAATGCAAGCTTGAATATTTGTCCTGGTCTCTTAAGTGTTGTTCCTTGTCTCAGTACTAAATAAGGTATCATGTGTATGTGTGTGTATATCCTCAGGTTACACGAGTAGTCTTGCTGTGGGTGAACAATCACTTCAATGATTTTGAAGGAGACCCTGCTATGACTCACTTTCTTGAGGAGTTTGAGAACAATCTGGAGAGAGAGGTTTGTGTCTTTATCTGTGCTTTATCAGTCGATTCGACTCTGGACTCTGTAACTCGGTTCATTTATATATTTGTTTACTCGTGGCAGAAAATGTTCGGGCACTTACGACTGTTAAACATTGCCTGTGCGGCCAAAGCCAAGCTGAGGGTTGTGACTCTCACCAAGCCATCGCGGGAGGCACCGCTGGCCTTCACCCTGCTGGGTGGCTCGGAGAAGGGCTTCCGGATCTTCATCGACAGCGTGGAGGCAGGCAGCAAAGCTGCGGAAGCTGGCCTTAAACGGGGAGATCAGGTACCGCTCAACGGATTTTTGAACCTCTCTACCCTGAAATGTCACACAAAGTCACGGGGCTCGGGGTTAATATGGCAACGGCAGGCAGACATGCATTCACATCTGGAGTTTTCAAAGTAATAATAATGGTAGTAGTGTAATAGTGCCGTTTGTGACAACTGCGGCGTATTTAGCTGAGGAATTGCAGGGCAGGCTTCTGCCAAACATCCTGCCAGCTGTTGCCCAGAGGAAGCTGGTAACACGATATCCTGGGAAGCATTTCATCTATCAGTTGCTTGATTCTTGTCACGGGAAATGGGGCCAGGTCAGTTCATTTCTTGTCCTTACTCCACTTGCCCAGATGAATTTTTCCCCCTTTCTGCTGTAAGTGGTGACACATTAACCCACGGTTTTCAAGTCCAGAGAAACAAACATGCAGTAATGCATACAATTTATTGCTCTGGGACTTGTGGGATTCAGTAGCAGTAGTTTCTGTAACGTACTGTAATTGAATTTATAATGTTTTAAACATGGTATGCACATTCTACTTCCTTTGTTTATGGATATGGAGGAAGTGTCAGGGTCAGAAAGCTTTCTTCCCGTTTTCCACTCAAGTTAAATAAGGGAGCTGTTCTGGGTTTGGTAATTGTTGGTTTCTCTGTAATATTACCCCTTTGGTCATTGAGTGCTGACTGACTATAAATGGACCAGGTTACAGTGTAATGGAGGCTGCAGCATGTTGTTTGTCTTGTGAACTGTTACCTTGGTGTGCCCTCAGATACTGGAAGTGAACGGACAGAACTTTGAGAACGTCCAGCTGTCCAAAGCCAATGAGATTCTGAGGAACAACACCCACCTGTCCATTACTGTGAAAACCAACCTCCTAGGTAGTTTTATAATACCATTCCACTTCAAGGATCTTTTTCACAAATAAATAAAGAGATCAGCACACATGAGCACAGTAATACCACTGTGAAAAATATCCTATTTTATTACATATTCTTTTAGTAACTTATTTTAGAAATATTTTTTGGTGTTATATCCTGATATTCATTAACATTAAAGTTCAAAGTATCATGTCAGTTCATTTTTTTGTGATGCATCTTTGAAAACTGCTACTGAAAATGACAATGATTCATATTATTACTGTCAAATAATTTAAAATGATCTTGTACATCTTTATATTCTCATTCTTGTTGCCTCAGTGTTCAAAGAGCTGCTAGCTCGACCGGAACAGGACCACGAGCAGGACCACGATGACGAACTCGACCGCAAGAATGGTGCCCCGCACATCCCCAAGATCGGGGACATAAAGAAGGCAAGCCGCTATTCTATCCCAGATCTGGCCGTGGACGTGGAGCAGGTGATGGGACTAGAGAAAGCCAGCAAAAAAGCCAAAGCCAACACTGTGGGAGGCAGGAACAAACTGAAGAAGATCTTCGACAAGACGCTGACCAGTATTTTACCCCCAAAGCCATACAAGTAGGTCAAGTGGATTATCTGATCTACTGGACGAGTGGTTTTATTCTTAAAGAATGAGTGTATACAATAAGTATTTATTTTTTTGTCATCATCATTGCAAGTAGAGATAATTTGTGTTACTAATCATGTAGCTGTAATATGGACATGAGTGACATGGACCTGACACACTGCTGTCCCCACAGTGACGTCGGAGTCGGGCAGTCACAGGATGACAGCATTGTGGGCATGAAGCAGTCTAAACAGATCCCACCAGCACTGCCCGTCAGCGGCAACCTCTCCTCCAGCAACCCCGACCTGCTGCAGTCCCACCACCGGATCCTGGACTTCAACAACCAGCCAGGTGAGGGCGCCCTCCAAGCTCAGTTTCTGCTTGTGCCTACATCTTGTTGACAGTGTAGCAGCATGGCTGATCCTGTGTCCTCTGCATGGTTTACACCTTTTTGTGCTTTTTTTCAGAGCCACTTCAGCTGAGTGAGTATTTAACCCTTGTGCGCTCTGCTGAACTGCTGGCTCCTCTTCTGTTTTATTAAAATCAGATCATGTCATACAATGTGATCAGAGCTCTTTGGACCGATTTGGACCGATTTTGTGTCATTACTGGTTGCTGCCATGTAATTAAAAAACGGCAAATCACTGAAGATCCACTTGTGTAAACAAGTGTTTGCCTGATAAACTCTGTCTAGTGTAGGTCAGTCTTTCTGTGTAGAAAAGTGGATACAGTGCAAATTAGATTTCATTACAGAGAGGTGTTAGAAGACCATGTACAGTAGAAGACCATGTACAGTATACATCTATATTAATGGGCCACAATATGTTCTATAGCTGCTTTTGATATGACATGCAGTTCTATAATGCAATAAGATAGTTATTTATTTTACACTTTCTTTGACATAGCCATGCATTTGCCGTTAAACCATCCGAGACATTTATGTTGATATGTAGACCCCAGGATCAACTTAGGACTGTGATCTCTGTAGAAGAGTGTCTTTACCTTTTGTTGCTGCAGACTGCATTTTGTCGATGGCCGGTCCCTCAATCTTTTGGCTTTTCTCAGACATGTCCGACCAGGTGCTGCGGGTGTTTAAGGCTGACCAGCAGAGTCGTTACATCATGATCGGGAAGGACACCACGGCTAAAGAGGTGGTTGCCCAGGCCATCCGTGAGTTCGCCCTGACTGCCACGCCAGAGGCGTACTCTCTCTGCGAGGTGTCCGTCACACCCGAGGGTGTCATCAAACAACGCCGGCTGCCGGAGCAGCTCTCCAAGCTGGCCGACAGGATCCAGCTGAGTGGCAGGTATCTACCGCCTCACACACATTACGAGTCACACACTTGGCACGTGGGTCTGTATCTTACTACTGAAATCAATTTGAATTGGAATGTTAAATTGAGCCAACAAGCTTCAGCCAATGAGAACACTGGGTGAATGAAACCAGAAGAACCAGGATCAAACCCCACTTACTAACATTGTGTCCCTGAGCAAGACCCTTAACCCTGAGTCTGCAGGGGGATTGTCCCTGTCACTACTGATTGTAAGTCCCTTTGGATAAGGGCGTCTGGTAAATGCCAAAAGTGTAAATGTCTTTTTTTTTTTTTTTTTTTAATATCTGTGTGCTGATGTTCTTTGAAGGTACTACTTGAAGAGCAACATGGAGACGGAGACGCTGTGCTCAGACGAGGACGCGCAGGAGCTGCTGCGGGAGAGTCAGATCAGCCTGCTGCAGCTCAGCACAGTGGAGGTGGCCACGCAGCTGTCCATGCGTGCCTTCGAGCTCTTCTGCGCTATAGAGCCCACCGAGTACATCGACGACCTGTTCAAGCTGCGCTCGCGCAGCGGCGCCTCCAGCCTCAAGCGCTTCGAGGAGGCCATCAACCGCGAGACCTTCTGGGTGGCGTCGGAGGTGGTGCGTGAGCCCAACCAGCTCAAGCGCATGAAGATCGTCAAGCACTTTATCAAGATTGCGCTTCACTGCCGCGAGTGTAAAAACTTCAACTCCATGTTTGCCATCATCAGGTCAGCCACAGATCTAACTGAAATGTTAGTTCTACATTTTTTCCCCCTCACTTTACCTCACTTTTATTTTTTTACATTATTTGACAGTGGCCTCAACCTGGCACCAGTGTCTCGGCTCAGAGGCACATGGGAAAAGCTGCCCAGTAAGTATGAGAAACTCTTCAGCGACCTGCAGGACCTTTTCGACCCGTCAAGGAACATGGCCAAGTATCGGAACGTTCTCAACAGCCAGAATTTGCAGCCTCCCATCATCCCCCTGTTCCCTGTCATCAAGAAAGACCTCACTTTCCTACATGAGGGTAAACAAACTTTACATGGCTGCGCCAGGCTGAATATTGAGTTAAAATTGGATCTGTTCGGTTAAATCCTCTGTAATTGTTTTGTTTACAAGTGTCATTAGTGTTATTTCCATATGGATGCTAGTTTCTAGGGGTGGGTCAAAAAATTGCTGCAGCACTGCAATACATTATAGTATATTTATATAGTATATTTCTTTATTAAGATAACAGTAATCTTATAAATAATATTATATGTAAATTTATTTCTCCACAGTTTCAAATATGTGGAAATATATTACAACAATTATTTTTAAATTTGGAAATTTTTATTTTTTATGATTGCAATGCTCTATATTGAATATTGTCATATTGTCATAATCACAGACAACGAATACAATATGTTATCGATTATCTCTGATTGGTGCCTGAATTATGTTCTTTAACATCCACCCATTTCATGTACACTACCAATCAAAACTCTGGACACACCTACTCATTTATAAGTCTTGCATTTTTGACATTATAGAACAAAACTGAAGACACATATCAATGAAATAACACACATGAGGCTATGCAATTACCTCCAAATCAGGGAGCTTTTGCTGTAATGGAGTTCACACTTCTCTTCTCTTCATCACATTAAGTTGTACAACTGGGATCATTATCAGCAGTCCTGAAGGTTTATGCTGAACACTTTCTTATCATTCAATCATGTTAATGAGCATCTCATGAAGCACCTTTTGATGATTACAATAGTGAACAAAGCAGCTTTGTTGGTACAAAGAGGCAACTCTGGGGAAAAAACAGATTCAACAAATACTTTTCGCATCGGATTATTTAAAATGGTGCCATCTTAGTCTCCATAACAGCCACAGAGTAGGAACATCCAAAATTTTGACTGGTAGTGTACGTTCCATATACAGTATAATAATCTTGTCTTGTTGAGTGATTTTTTTTTTTTAATTTGTATCCGTGATACTCTGATTGTAGAATTTGCTTTTGTGGCTTATTAATTTGTTAAATGGTCTTCTCCTATTCTAAAACCGACTTTCCTGAAACACGTGACCACATATTATTTTAATTTTAGTGATTTTGCTGTTTAGTTAATAGCCTACTAGAACCATAAAGATCAGATTTATAGTCAGATTCACAACATATTAAAATACTTTTCTATTTTTCATCTCAGGAAATGATTCAAAGGTGGACGGTCTGGTGAACTTCGAGAAGCTGAGGATGATCGCAAAAGAGATTAGGCACGTGGGCCGGATGGCAGCAGTCAACATGGACCCCGCCCTTATGTTCCGAACCAGGTACCCCTCCAAATTCCTCTACCCAATTGTTCATTCACCTGACATACAGACTCCCGGATCACTGTGAACGGCTGCGAACGACTCAGATCACTGGTCACCGTTAAATGACTAACACTTCTCCTCTGGGCAGGACTCTTCTGCAGCTGTTCTATTCGTGGCTGTGCTTTCCTGCTGTGTAGAACATTTCTTACATCTGTGTGAGTGTGTGTATGAGAGATACTGTGGGCTTTGATTTCACAATACTAAAGCCAGGGCACATAAAACACGTCTTCTTCGTGTTTGAAAATAGGCACACAAGAGGTACAAGGAGCTGTGATGCTAGTTAGGTAGTTTTTATTTGTCATGCAGACAATGCTTGGGGTTATTATTTAGTGGTCTTATTGGTATTAAAATTAATCTGTGTGTGTTTGCTTAGGAGGGTATCGTATAAGGAATCTTAAGTGTCTGTGGGCCTCTGGGTACTGCTTATCATTGGTGCTCTTGGTCTTTTCCCATCTAAGCGTGTCTCCCTCTGTTTCCTCTCCCTTTCCACATCTCTCTCTTTATCTCTGTCCCTCCACACTCTGCCCCTCCCCAACCCTTCCCCTTGCTTCACTGTTCATGGCTCTCACTTACAGGAAGAAGAAATGGAGGAGTTTAGGGTAAGTCTGGAGACCTCTGACCCACGCCTTGCTCCCCGACTGCGTGCTCTACCTCCCTGCTTTCCCTTCGTATTTTCATTCATTTCTTTTCTTCCTCCTGTTTTTTTGCATTGATTAACTCTTCTGCTCTGGCTCCAAGGTTCAAGAGTGCGATTGCGATCACTTTTGCTAGTTGAGGTCATCAAAACCAGCACTCTAATTGTACTAGTGCAGAACAGTCCTTTATTAGAAACCTTTAAAAAACATCATTACTCATTAATTAGCAAAAGTGATCTGTGTAACTAGACCTATTACTATGTTACTTACAGCATGCTTTTATAATTTTTTTTTTTTACAGTTTGGACTGTTAGGAAAGAGTGTGTGTTTTTACTATTTCATTTCATTTCAACTAATAAAACAAAAGAAAACACACATTCCCCTTCTGGCAGGATGCCCCCTGATAGGCCTGTGCAAAAATATGCTCCCATCCCAATAATTATCCAGTTTTAAGTTCAAGAAACCCACCCTACACCACCCCGTCGCCTGGCTGGCTGACATCGGGAATGCATGGAATGTTCTAGAGCTGGGAGGAATGCGACCCCCTGCATGTCAACAAAACCACCCACCATGTTTTTTTTTCTTCTTTCTTTCTAAAGCAGACTATTTTCAGTAAGTGTGTGTGTGTGTTCAGGTCTTTGAGCCAGGGTAGTGCCAACGCAGCCGTCCTTGACGTCACACAGACAGGCGGACACAAGAAGCGAGTGAGGCGGAGCTCGTTCCTGAATGCTAAGAAGCTGTATGAAGATGCTCAGATGGCGCGGAAGGTGAAGCAGTACCTGTCCAACCTCACACTGGAAACAAACGAGGAGAGTCTGCAGACGCTGTCACTGCAGTGTGAACCCAGCATAAACACATGTGAGTTTACACGCTCACACACACACACACACACACACACACCTGCACTGAACATCCAATGATGCGTCCGCTCTCTTGTCTCCTGGCAACAGTGCCAAAGGGCTCCGGTGACAGGAAGAGGCCGGACACGTCGCCAGTTGTGTCACGGGCAGCCTCCCACCAGCGCCCACAGCCGCAGAAAGGCAACCAAGCGCTCCAAGTGCCCGCTGTCGCCCTCTACCCTTCCCGCAAGAAAGTACCCGTCAAAGACCTGCCTCCCTTTGGTGAGGAATAGCTTTTGGCACGTTTATATACATTTTTATATAAATTATTTTGTTTTGAGTCATATTGAGATTATTAGTGACCATTAATATATATATATATATATTTAATTAGTGATCAGTAGTTTCCAACCACAGACCGTACACAGTGCTAATTGCTTTCAATTTGTACCATACTTTGCATTTGTATTGCATTATATCTTAGGGTTTAGCAATGGCCTTGTGGCCCTTTAGATGTGTCCTCATTGACTTTGTTGCTGATTTTGCACTGTGCCCACATTAGGCACCAGTTCACCTCAGTCACTGAAGAAGATCCTGTCTCTGTCGGAGGAGGGCAGCGAGAGACACAGGAGGCAAACGGAGGACACGGCTTCCAACGCCTCATCGCAGCTGTCCTCTCCCCCAACGTCTCCACACAGTTCACCCAAAAAAGGTACACACACATATACACATGCGCATATGTGCAGACACTGTGCTGTAGTGTGAGTGGCATCGTACAACAAAATCACACTCAAATACCCTCCTGCATCTACTTATTCTTTTTAGAAAAAGTAAGTTGTCTTTTCGTCTTTGAAAATCTACACACTCATCACATGCATGATCTGCTGGTGCCTGTATCAGTCACACATGCTCATAAACGTCAACGAATGCTTATGCGCACGAATAACGGTCTTATATTGATTACTGCCCTCTAGTGGTGAAGCAGTGCTTCGCAACATCTCACACACACAAAGCCAGGTATTGCTACTAAGCAGCTCCCTACTACAGATACTGCCATTCTGTCAAATGTTCATTACCCTGCTAAATCACTGCATGCCTTTTTCATTTGCATGCAGCAGCTTCACTGTCTCAGAGAAGCCACAGTGTCAGGAGTTTTACCTCACACTGTAAAACAATCGCCACAGGTAACTGGCTGGCCTGACCTGACGGACAGGACACTTCACCCCAGTTCCAAAACAAGCGCTTCACTCCAGTTTCATATCACTGAGGCCAATATTTATCCTCCTATAATTCAGCTCTAGTGGTCCTGATGATATTGCAACAAATCGTTGTGAAGTTGGAGTGAAACTGAAGTCCTCTAGCACAGTAGATCTCACTCCCATTCCTGAAGGACCCACAGGAGGTTTATTTCCCAACTTTTTTTAAGTTAGTGATCAATGACAACAAGGGTTACTGCGGGAACTGGAACTGAGAACCTTAGCTCTAGCAAAACAAAGGATTGTCGCATTTAGTTGCTTTCATAGATACAATAGAGCGGTTTCATGCTGGGTTAGGGTGTGTGTGTGTGTGTGTGTGTGTGTGGGTGAGTAGAATGTCGAATGCTGTCTTTTCATGGTCTTTCAGGTCTTTTCATAATGATGAATATTTTAAAATCATTTTTAGAACAATTTTAATTTCAGTTTTGAGTTTCAGTTTTATTCATCTGGTGCTTGGGACAACATAAAACTTTCTGCCTGTGTCCGTCTCCAGGTTACAGCCGGGCGGGGGATAACCTGTCGGACTCTGGACACAGTGAGATCTCCTCACGATCCAGTCTGGTCAGCACCTCCTCTCTGGACATGACTCACGATGAGCGGAGACTCCGGTATGGAGGGGTCATGGAGGGTCACAGTGGGGGTCCAAGACTAGAGCGCAGAGCCACGGCAGACCCAGACCAGTATAGCCTTGGGTAAGGTTCATTAAGATGATGCCTTAACCTCACAGTTTCATTTCATGTAATTAATAACACACCAATTTACATTTCCTGCCTCTAGTTCCTACTCGTCCATTCAGGATTGTCGAGCACTGTACACAGGAGCAACTGTCCTCTCCTCACCCAGCTCTGAAGAGCTGACCCAGGACCAGGGGGACCGCGTCTCTCTGGATGCTGCCGACAGTGGCCGTGGCAGCTGGACGTCCTGCTCCAGTGGCTCCCATGACAACATCCAGACCATGCAGCAGGGAAGGAGTTGGGAGGCACTAGCAGAAGGGGCAGGGTTGTGGGCAGGGAGAGGCAGCTGGGCGTCAGCCTCTTCCTCGTCTTCGGCAGCTTGTTGGGGTGAAGACTCAGAGGGAGACACGGGGACCATTAAACGGCGCGGGGGAAAGGACGTCAGCGCTGACCCCGAGACCAGCAGCATCACCTCCACCGGCTCCGAGGAGTCCAAACAGCACAGCCGCCGGCCTTCGCCCATCACGGCTGGCAATGCCAAGGGTGCCATTAGTAGGTGCCTCTGTTAGCAACATCAAAATGCTCATAATTAGCAAATCTGGAAACACAGAAATCAGTTTTGTGTTACCAGATGTGCATCTGGCAACAAAAATTAGAACATCAATTTCATGAATTAAATGAATTATGTTCTCGATCATGTTTTAGTTGCAGGGTTCCTTCGATCATTAAAAACCTGGAAAAGTCATGGAATTTGAAAAGAGAATGTTCCACGCCTTGCTAAGTTTTGGAATACGTAATAAACATATAAAGTTATGGAAATTGAAATCTGATTGACACATGAATGAACATGGAGAACATAGTTCCCGTAAAACAGCGTGAGAAACTATACAAGCTCTGGTGCTGCGTGTGTTGCTTCCATATTCCAGCAACTTCTAAAAGTTATGTAACATGATGGCTCCATTTTACTTGGAGTAACATGTTTTTTTTACTGTGAACTGGGAGGAAGAAACACTTTTAGGGTTTTTTTTAGGGTTGTCATATGTTTACCTTAACAATTTTCTGGTAAATTTTTACTTTTTGTGATTTATTGTTTCACATATGCACAGAAATTTCAGTGAATATCTGGTCATGAAAATTTGCTTTAGAATAATTGAAAAGTCATGGAAAGCCTTTGTAAAAATGTGTAAGAACCCTGTAGTTGGGCAAGTCAGTCATTTTGAGATAATTTTTGATGATTACTTATCTGTTTGTTTGTTTAATGCGTAGGTTTTTAATGGAATACTGACATATTTTTAAGCGGAACGAACTGACACAGAATGACACGTGTTATTTGCATGTTTTCAGCACGGAAGGACGGGAGGTATCGTGACCCCCCGCCAACCCCTCCAGGCTACACAGCCCTCACCATCTCTGACTTTGCTGAAGGGCAGCCGCACTCTGGCCGCCGGCCCCCAGACTACACCACTGCCCTTCAGCGCTCTCGCCTCGTGACGCACTCTCCAGACTCCCAGCTTCCCCAGTCCGGCAAGCCTGCTGGCGCCACCGCAGACGGCCGCCTGCGGCACGCTCACTCCCGTGGGGACGAGGACGAGCATGAGGCGGAAGGAGAGGAGGAGGAGGAGGAGGGTGAGTCCATGTCTCCCAAACTCAGAGCTCAGAGGGAGGCAGCACACACATCTGTGTCAACCAGGCCAGTCTGAGTGAGTTACACACAGCAGGCCCCAAACCAGGCAGGTAAACAAACCCACCCTCCAAATATCCACCGTGGTGAACCCCGTCACTAAAACAAATCAACAAAAACGCCTTTCTCTTTTGCCAAAAAGTCCTGCATGCCCCGCCAGGCACACGGCACCATTTCACGGCATCTCACGCATGCACATGACACGCGCACTGTTCCTACGGCAACATCATCTGTCATCACCTGCTCTCATCACTGCTGCGAGGGCACCCTTCCTTGTTGCCACCTTGCCACCTTGGGTGTGTAGCCTCTAAGGAGCCTTTAACCAAAGGGAAGGTAACGGGTGACAGTTTCCCTACAGCGATAGATTTTAAGCAGTGTCACCATAAACCCTTCTACTGACCACAAAAGCTGGAAGATGCATGATTTCTAAATATGCTGCTGGCATTTATTAATGTTCACATGATGTCAATGTTTTATGTTAATCTTGTATTGTTCTGAAATTGAAAGGAAGTTTTTCACACTCTGGAAAAGTACAGATGGATGGCAAATGATGGGGAAAAACCTGAATAAATGGGTGGAGCCCATGTGTGCAGACTGACCCCTTGGGTGCAAACTGAGGGGGGTACATGCCTGGTGGTTCCGCCACGCCCCAGTCCAAAGGATTCAAATACCAATATAAAACACAACTGTGAGATTTTAGAGCAATGTGCATCATCACAACATCATATGAGGGACATCAGTGACACGTTACTCTGGTTTTTCCTTAAATTTGTCATCAATCTGAACAGCATTTTTAAGACTGGTTCAGACTATGCGATGTTAAACCTGGTAGGTGGTACATCGGCGATTGATCATAAGTTGCAAGGGATTGGTCAACTTCAACCAGATATTTAGCGTGCCAATGGCCAATGAGAGCACAGGACATGGGATGATGGATCTACAACTCTCTGTAATGATCATTTCAGAAAGAACTCCTAGTGCTTGTTTTTCCCGGTCATCCATTCGTTAAAACTCCGCATCATGTCACCCAAATCAGAATACAAATCCGAAAGTCATTAAATTTGAACTTTGAAAGTCATCCAGTCTGAACTCTGGCTTAATAAATGTTCAAACTAAATGTGAAAGAATTAGCAGAAGTCTGTTGATTGTCGCATTTTTGCCTATATTGGAGGCACTGTGCGGTTTGGCCAGCACTGTACGTGAGCTGGCATCAATATTTTCTGGTTTTAACGGCGCTTTTCTCTCCTGTCCCCAAAAGATGAACAGGTGTCGGCCGTTTGAGGAGCAGCGCTGTGACGTTGGGCTCTCTCTGCAGTCACTTGGTTTTCTCCGGGCGTCTCAAGACTTAACAGACTTTTACAGATGTATCCGCTGCCCAGTGGCGCTGCCGGTCTCCCCAAGCGGTGGATTCATCTCCCTTCTCTGCCTTAAAAGCATCATGGGTGCTTGCGTTGCCCACCGTGCAAAATACTGTGAAGAAGGAGGATTTTTAAAGAATCAAGAGAGATGGCGAGAACTGAATCTTAAATGCCTGGCACTTTGGAAATTTTTGACGAGAAGAAGAAAAAAAAAAAAAAAAAAATCACACACACAGCGGCGCGACATTCACGTGTTTAAAAAACAGACTGCTAGCCTCCGTTGTCTTGACAGAAACAGGACTGAAAGCCCTCTTCCACCCGCATTCAGTCACAATGCGACGAGTCCAGTGTCTCTCAACTGCACTTTCTAATTATTTTCTACAACCTGAACCATGAAACATGGACGATAAAAGAATAAATAAATTGTGGGAGGGGGGGTTTCATGCACTCGGGGTAGGGTTTGTGAGGATTGTAGTGTGTCTGGCTGATCTAGTATCATTCAGTGTTTTTTTTTTTTTTTTTTTTTTCCCCAAAATCATCGTCGAGAAAAAAAAAAAAAGAACCCTTCTGTGTTCTCAAGTACAGTATTATTTACTTCTGTGGCCCGACAACACAACATTTCCTCGTCCGGTGGCAGCCTGCGATGGTCCAGGTGCTCGGTCCAGCTGCAGGGACTGGTCAGAGGTCAGAGGTCGCGGCTGAGGTTATATCCCCACAGAGCTGCTCTGAAGACCAGATCATGCCTTGATCGCATGCCAGGTCAAGTCTTACTGCCTATTGTTCCTAGAACCTCAGTGTAACGGAGCAGCTCAGGGCTTGATGGGCGAGCGCTGATGAAATCAAATGCAGCACCTTTTTTTTTTTTTTTTTTTGGAATCAGCGGTTTGTGCTGATATCTCATGCTGTGACCCCTGGGCCACTGAGGGCACTGTTGAGCGAGGGGGTCCTGTCCTGTGGAAGGTTCAGCCCGTCGGGGTCCTCGATTTGTTACGAAGCATATCTCTGTGCCCTCTGACTTCTGAAGTACGCTGCGTTCTCGGGTCCACACAGAACAAACTGTTGATAACTGCTGCTCAATATAGTCACGACTGACTGAAGCGATCGTCGCCGAGACTCCGGTGGGGAAGGTGAGAAGAAAATATAAAAAAACGAATAAAGTTATTTAAAGTACAAATAAATAAAAACACCTGAAGGCTGCCAATGTGAGTCCCACTCAACAGTGTGAACGAGTCACTTTTACCTTTTTATTTTATCACTAAGTTAAGCTGATCACATTGATCAGTAGTTAGAAGAGATAGACTTTAAGAGGAAAAAAAGAGAAAATGATTGCAGTGTTTTCCACTGTATTCTTTATCTTCTGTAACATCACTACTTTCTTTTTGTTTATTGTAATGGTTCTAAATTGAATTGGTCGGTAACATCTTTGTAAAGTCCATGGTCACCTTCAGAACATTTCTCTGGAGATAAAGTGCGTATTTGGCAGACAGTGTCCAATTTTGAAGAAAAAATAAATAAAAATAATAAGTTGCACAAAAAATGTACAAGCATACGGTAAAAATTGTAGTAGGTAGCGCTGCTACTTTGTTTGATGTGTGATGTCATGTGAGAAATGTACATTTAGCTGGTGAAGATTTCATTCTCATTCATGCTACTTAACCTGTACGTCTTTTAAAAAGACAATTGGTGGAGTATGTATTGGTTGGTTCTTTTTCTTTTTTTTTTTCCCTTTTCTTTTGTTTTTTTCTTTTTGTCCTATTGCTTTTTCTTTTTTGTATTTTTAATACAATAATTGTAAATATTGGTTATATTTTTGTTGAATTGTAGAAATGTACTATTTCATCCTCAACATCCAGTTTATATGAAGCTGGGGATCAATAAATGCAACTCCTAAATTAACATTTCACCCGCTTTCTCTTTATAAATATTTGATCATGTTATTAGATGCTCACACAAATGGGATTTTAATAATGCATGTGCTGCAAATATCTGCTATAAGTAGTAACCAAAATACAATTACATTTTAGACTGTAAGATAGGTCATTATTCATGCTAAAAACAATAGCTCAATATTAGAGATAACAATAAGCAATATGTTTGTTACAATACAGGTAGAAAATACCTCATTTTATCTGATGCATGTTTTTTCTTCCCAAAGTTTCTTTTTAGTAATTGGTGTTGTTCCTGACATGTCCATCAGGGGGCAGTTCAGGCAGCTTTTAGTTCACACCGATCCAAACTGATTATTGTGAGGAAATGCATTGCAAATACAGGGTGCAATTATCAGACTCTCAGCTTTAATGACAGCGAGATCCACAGCAGGGTCACTGGTGCCTGAGCTGGGACCCGACTTGGGCACACACCAGTATGGCAAGTTGTGAGTCCCCAATTCAGCTAGCGTGCATGACTCTGGACCGCATGATTCTCACTGAAGGCATCAAAACTATGAATGATCACATGTGGAGTTATGTACTTAACAAAAAAAAAGGTGAAATAACTGAAAACATGTTTTATATTCTAGTTTCTTTGCTCTGATTACTGCTTTGTACACTCTTGGCATTCTCTCGATGAGCTTCAAGAGGTCGTCACCTGAAATTCTTTTCCAACAGTCTTGAAGGAGTTCCCAGAGGTGTTTAGCACTTGTTGGCCCCTTTACCTTCACTCTGCGGTCCAGCTCACCCCAAACCATCTCGATTGGGTTCAGGTCCGGTGACTGTGGAGGTCAGGTCTCCACTTTTTGTTAAGTAAATAACTCCACATGTGTTCATTCATAGTTTTGATTGGCTTCAGTGAGAATCTACCAACGTAAATGGTCATGAAAATAAAACACACTGAATGAGAAGGTGTGTCCAAAATTTTGAACTATACTGTATATTCCTTAAAAAGGGTTCAGCAAGTCAACTTTAGGAGGAGCACTGAATGTTTTAGCAAACCCCTTTGTGAATTTAAGCAATCTTTTAGGTACCTGAGGACCTGATACCCCTCCTTTAAAGTCTGCAGTCTACTGTCCTGGTGTCCTTTTTGAAGGTGAAGCCCATGGGGTCACAGCCATGGTATTGATGTTCCGGCAGCAGCAACATCACGCATCCCCTCCAGTCTTTCATGCCAATTGTCTCCTTAGTCTCTGTAGCCATTGCAAATAACTGGTGTGTGTTGTGTGTGTTTGATAGGGTCTGAGAACATTAATGAAAGTCAAATGCTCACACGCTGTTATTCCGATTGTCGCTTAGCTGCTATTGATTTCTGCTCACTGTGTTCCAGAGGTGCTAACCGCAATGACACTAAAGTTTTATGGGTCGGGGTTCTTTCACAGCTGGACCCCTATGGACAGACACTCCCAGTCGGATTTGATTGATATCACAGTTGTAGTATGTCACATTTCAATTAAGTTATCAATCATAAAAAAGTGACCCAATTACAGGGACAGCGTCCCTTGGAGCTTATCCGAGTTAAGAGTCTTTCAGGGAGACACACTGCACCCCACCCAATATAATGACACTGTTGCATTTAATAAATTATTACTTATCTTGCATTAATAAGTAAAGTGAAGTGATACACTGCAGCACAGTGCACACAAGGAAAAGTGTCCTCTGCTTTTGGTGAGCAGTGGGCTGCCATGACAGGCTTTACTCAGTGGCACTTTGGTGGCTCAGGATTCGAACCAGCAACCTTCTGATTACGGGGACGCTTCCTTAACTGCTAGGCCACCACTGCCCCCCACTCTGGGATTTGAAGCCGGGACCTCTTGCACCCAAAGCGATAATCATACCCCTGGACCAACACACTCACTTATGAACCAGTCCCACTTACTACCATTGTGTCCCTGAGCAAGACACTCCAGGGGGGGACTGTCCCAGTAACTACTGATTGCAAGTCGCTCTGGATAAGGGCGTCTGATAAATGCTGTAAATATGATCAATGCTCCCATAAGTGATGTAGAGGTGGAACAGAGGTTGAAGTGCTTTCTTCAGTGGAATGGCCCAAATTTTGCTTGCTGGGGGAGGGAGGACTGATGAATAAAAGAGCCTCATTAAGAAGCCGAGACAAGCCAATATGGCCGCAGTGTGTAATATCATCTACAGGAAACACAGAGCGGTAATTCACTCTGTCTTCAACCCCCACACACCCCTTCTTATCGGCAGGGCTGTGGCAAGAGTGCAGGGGCTTTAATTCAAAAGGGAATTAGATGGACAAGCAAACTCTGTGTGTGTTGCAGTGCATGAAATGTTTGGCATCCTAGCTGCTGCATGGCTGGCAGCACTTGAGAGGCGTGTGTGTGGTCTCTATTCCTACAGTAAAAGAAATCATCCGATGATATGAGGAAAAGGGTGTTGATGGGTTGAGGGGGTATTTCTCTGCAGTCTCTCACGCAGTGAGTGCAGTAAGAAGTGAGCTGTAAGAGGCATGACTGACACAGGTTAAAATGGCTATCACGCTACCCTCCCTAAATGACGAAATAAATTCGAACCGGCAACCTTCTGATTATGGGGCCGCTTCCTTAACCGCTAGTTCACCACTGCCCTACCTAGTAGCGTAGTGGGTAAGACACTCGCCTACTGTGAGTGCGGAAAGTATTCAGACCCCCTTAAAAATTTCACTCTTGCTTATATTGCAGCCATTTTCTAAAATCAAGTAAAATTTTGGCCTCATTAATGTACATACAGCACCCCATATTGACAGAAAAACACAGAATTCTTGACATTTTTGCAGATTTATTAACAAAGAAAAACTAATCAATTATTTCTCATTTGCTCTGACATGCACTGTTTTTCTTTGTTAATAAACCTGCAAAAATGTCAATTGATTTTAAATGTCAAAAATGATTTAAGCAAATGGCTGCAATATGACAAAGATTTTAAGGGTCTGAATACTTTCTGTACCCACTGTATGTCTTACAAAGTCACAGGTTCAAACCCCACTACCATTGTGTCCATGAGCAAGACCCTTAACCCTGAGTGGATAAGGGCGTCTGACATGCTGTAAATGTAAATATCCCAGTTGGCCAACATTCCATATCTACTCTGTGTGGGATTTTCTGATCGTCTTGATTGTTGAAGACATTTGATGATGAAACACATGACTACTAGGGGTGGGGCAAAATATTTCAATGGCAACGAATCACGATTCTTCCTTTTGTGATACCCACCAATGAACTCACCATCCATAACCGCTTAGTCTCAGCTGCCAGATCCCATCCCAGGGTGTAGGGTACAAGGTCTGTGCACCACACAAACACGCACCATCGACTCGCACACTTAGAGTGACCAATTCTAGTGTACATGCTTTTGGATGGCAGAAGGAAACTGGACCACCAGAAAGAAACCCGGGCAAGACATGCAAACGTGCACACACAAGGTCCGAGCCAGGATTTGAACTCGGGACTTTGGAGGCCACATGGCGTGAGCACACATTGCTCACTACTACACCAACGCACAGCTCCTTTTGGGTGTACATTATCTGTAAAGGCTGCTGAATGCAGGACAGGGGGACTGATTTCCCAGAAAGCAACAAATTGTGGCAGTAGTTGGCCTAGGGGGTTAGGACACGGACCCATAACTGGAATCCCGAACCGCCAAGGTGCCACTGAGGTGCCACTGAGGGGAATGGGTTAAAAGTGTGCACTGTGTGCTGTGCTTGACAATGACAATCACTTCACTTTCTCACTTCAAGGTTGCAATTTCAAATCCCGAACCGCCAAGGTTCCTCGGGGGGTACGTGCCACTGAGCAAAGTATGGGCCCCCCACACACTGCTCCTCTTTCATGGCTGCCCTCTGCTCAATAAGGTGACTGGTTAAATGCAGAGGACAGTGTTTCACAATCATTTTACCTTTTACCAATCATTTATCTCAGTTTATTTCATCTTCAGGTGCCAAAATATTGAAGATATCATTGTCATATCATAGACAATGGTCCTGATCTATAGAGCATCGCAGGATTAACACTATTCACCTAATAAATCAAATGGTTGAGGCAAAATTAATATTTTAATGTTAACATTTTATAATATTTTACAAATCTCCATAAGGTGGTTTCAAAATGATGTTTGAATGTTGTATAAAATAACATTTTAGGCCTCTTCTCATGTACAGTTAAATCAAAACTCTATCAAAAACACAAAATTGATGTCAAAGCACACATGCACCTTTTTAGTGATCTTCCACCTGCAAAATTGGAGAGACACTTTAAACTCAGCGAGAACATGTCGCTGGGTGCTATTTTTCAAGCTCATCAAACCACTTTGGCTGAAAGAGGGCAGCTTCAAGGGCAATAAAAGATCCAGAAAGAAAATGTGGATTAATGGATTTTAAAAAGGGAAGGGAGCAGAAAGGTTCCAGTGTCAGGAAGGGAGAGAAACATTATCTTCTGCTGTCTGGGCAAGGATCCCTCCTAATGAAATTCTGCCTTTCCGTTCATCCCTCCACGCTTTTAGGACTGACTGGAGAGTTTTTCAGGCAGCCGTTGATGTGGGTTAATGCCCGAATCACGAGCTAAATGGTACCATAATCCAATCCGCATCCCATGGATATCTGAAGCTCTTGGCTTCCTGCTCTCTGATGAGCAGTGGCCTGAGCACAGATTCCTTATGAAAAAGAGAGAGAAGACACAGAAAAGTGAATGAAGGGGGGTTTGAACAGCCACCCCTCCTGTGCAGCTTTGAGGCCATTCAGAAAGACTTCTTCTACCTGCTATGGGAAATAGAACTAGAATAGAATCATATACACTCACGCTCGCTCTGCTCCGGCATGTTCTAATGGCTTCAAACTGCTTTCTCAAGGATAAACACATAAAAAAAAGGCATACGCAGCTCAATGCATGGCAAGGGAGATGCCAGAGGAGATTGAAATGTTCCCCCACAATGCAGCGTTTGCAGGCTCTCTGACCTTGGACCTGTGCTGATGGAGATGCGCAAGTGTGTATCGCTCACCTGCACACAACCTCTGCACATCAACCGGCGTGCAAGCAAGCTGTTAATAATTTGTAATGTACGCTATAGCCAGGAAGCTCCATGTCAGTTGCCCAGGCAACGCTGAAGACCTGTGGCTTGAGTTTTTCTTTAATAAAAGGTCCACTGCGCGACCCTCCATTCCACGGGCCATTCATTAAAAGTGTATAATTAGCTCTAATGTCCTCTTCCAAAGCGGCCACGAGTGCCATTTAGAAATGCAGAAATAAAACATCCGTACCTGAACGAGCCCACATTATTAAAAGCACATGCAGCAAAATGCGCTCATCAAAACAGGTTCAATGACACTTGATGTGACAAGGCGCAGGAACGCTTTCAAAGTAAATATCTTTTTTGGGCGGACTGCCAGCTGACGTCAGGCAGCTCGGAACGATATGATTGCTTTGGAGGCTGATATAATTGCATTGCTTTGTGAACAAATTTCACAATGCTTTTAGCCTCTGTCTTTCCGTTTATTAATTTTTACTGCAGTTTCTGCTTTGTACCATGTGGGGGCAGTCAATTCCACACAAAAAAACAAATCTGAACCACAATGGGTTGTGATTTTCCAAATAATCATCTCCTTCAAAGGACTATGATGGGAGTAAATAAATATTCAATACAAACAACTTTTATACTTTTCATCTTATTTGATCTTTTTATCTTATAGTTGGCCTGGCAGGTAAGGAAACGGCCCCCGTAATTAGAAGGTTGCCGTTCGACCTCCGAACCGCCAAGGTGCCACTGAGGTGCCACTGAGCAAAGTGCTCACACACTGCTCCCTGGGCGCCTGTCATGTCTGCCCACTGAGTTAAAATGGGTTAAAAGCAGAGAAGTCATTTCGTTTTGTGCACAGCGTGTTGGGCATTGTTTCACAACCATTTCACTTCATGTTACATTTATGAACCCGCAGTACATTTGTTTGCAGCAGGCTGGCTCACAGGTGTCACTGGACCCTGACAGCAAGGTCACTATCCGAGATCTGTGCTGGTGAGAAGGGGGTTCGAACTCTGTTGCAGGGTGCTGTAACATCTTCAGCCTGCCTCAGTAAAATTAAACCTACGCTGCTGTGCCTCATTGTTGTCTGATGGAAAATCCATCAGTGCCTAAAATTAGTAACATCAAGTGCACACAACTAAATGCATTCCAATAGATAGGAAAAAGAAATTACTATTAATTGCGCTGTTACGCTGGGGCCTAGCAGTTACGCCAAGCAGTTAAGGAAGCGACCCCGTAATCAGAAGGTTGCTGGTTCGAATCCCAAACCGCCAAGGTGCCAGTGAGGTGCCACTGAGTAAAGCACCGTCCCCACACACTGCTCCCTGGGCGCCTGTCATGGCTGCCCACTGCTCACCAAGGGTGAAGGGTTAAATGCAGAGGTCACATTTCACTGTGTGCAAAGTGTGCTGTGCTGCTGTGTATCACAAAGTCCTCCATACAAAGTAATCAGCTTTCTTAAGATCAACTGCCTCTAATGCAATTAAACTGTAATAAATTTGTTGTTTTCTTAAATTTACTGCATGTCTCTAAAGTAATTATGCATCATATTAGTGTACACTTCATCACTACAATTAGACTTTGTTTTAATGTTTTATAGAATGTTTTTTTTTTTTAAAGACCATAATGGCATAAATTCCTCATACTATACTTTGCTAATTTTGTTGTACACTTCCATTACACTTCCATAACACAGGACAATTGCAGAAAAAAGTGTGATGCCTTTTCGTCTCACAGGTCTGGTTTTCATATACTGTATCTAAACCATCTCACTGTTTCTTTACATATAGAATGTAGATTCAACATTGAAGGTATGCAGAAGGTATGGAAAACTGCCCATTGGTTGAAAAACCTTTTATTCTCACCTAGACGGTGTGACTGACTGGGGGATTTTTTTAAAACTTGAGTTAACTGATTATGTAACAACATTTTTCTCACTATGCAAAGGAATGAATGTGGGTGCAGACCACAGTCGCAGGACACTGAAACACATTCACCGATGTTGTGCAGCAGTAGATTAATACTGATGTAATTTACTGGATGTAAATGACCAACAGTCACAAGTCACAGGTTCAAATCCCCCTTTATACCGTTTTGTCCCTGAATAAGACGTCCCTATAACTACTGATTGTAAGTCTCTCCGGATGAGGGCTGATAAATGCCGTGAATGTAAATGTTTGAAGAGCACCCATGCCAAATGAATGTTCATTTACCACCGACTCCCCCAGCCTTACCGCCCACCGCCTCTGCACCTGCCTGTTAATGGCCAACAGAGAGCACTGTCTTTCCAGGAGGACCTCAGCGGAGGAACACTGGCCTTCTCTCCTCTCCTCTCCCCACTCTTATCGTGGGCAAACAGATGGGCATGTTGCTGTGATGTGTACAGCATGCATTTATACACTATAAACTCACTGCTACCACCAGCCAACTTTTACAGTCCTCTCAGCAATGCCGTGTGTTCCTTCAAGAAATGCCGGAAAAGAAAGGTGCAATGAGATATGGGGAGGAAAGAGAGATGTCTATTATAGATGGACAGGAGGTTGGGAATTAAATGCCGGACATGCATCATGGACAATGCTTCAGATATAAAGATGCATGTAAACGTCATTTTAGACATATAATTTAAGGGTGCGACAGTACAGGTATACCACGATACGGTCCATACCTCGGTTTTCAGGCTACGGTTTAAGTTTTCGGCACACATTTTATGGGTAAAGAGACCAATATGTGTCTTGTGTCTTATCTGAAGTGTAGCAAAATTATCAACCTGCACTTGTGTGATTTACTTTAGTTGAGTTATAAGCCGTGCTGGGACTGGACGGAACTGAACAGAACACTAAAGAACATTTGTAACATGTCTGAATTTGACCATGGCAAAAAAAAAGCTAAAAATGGAACAACTTATTCCTATTCATATCAAAACAACTAAGAACATGATGTTTAAAAAAATGTCAGTAAGCTTTACTAAAATCACTGTGATTACACTGTTGAGTGTAACTGTTGAATGCAGAGTACAAAGTGGGGGAGGGGCTTTTTGTTGAATTCAAATAGAATTCCAAAAATCCCACAATGCACAATAATTTTATTCCTTCGTTTTTTTACGAGGTTATTTTAAGATATTTCATTAGCACAACAAGGTGCAGATCTCTTTTTTTCATCTGGCTGCGCATACATATTTGGCTTGTTTATGTGCAGTCCTCTCTCATGCCTCTAACAGCCAATCAATGCATGATGTAACACATAGGTGTCAAACTCATATAATAATAGATCCCACAATGCACTGCTTCAGCTACCTTGATGAACATGATCCCATAATGCAGTGTTTATATTGCCTTGCTGAATGTGATACCATAGGTTTTGGCACCTTGTAGTGGTGATGCACAAAGTAAACAATGATGAGTGGTTTAAGCGTGGATTTGCATGGCGGAGTTGCACTTATGGAAGAAGCAAAGCGTAAGCATGCACAGCATTGCCATCAGACTTACAGAAATGAATTGGAGTAATACCTCCTTTTCACAGGGTGGTTAAAAACTGTAGATTGTACTAACACTAAAGGTTCAGAGTTAGAGATGTCTGGCTGATCCCAAAAAACAATTAATTATAGAATGTAATGAAAATTACAGATGTAATGAAACCATGAATCACTGTTTCCAGATTTTGTTTGAAAGGTGAAAAAAAGCACAATTTCACAATATTGTTAGGTGGTAATGGCCTAGTGGGTAACACACTCGCCTATGAACCAGATGACCCAGGTTCAAATCCCACTTACTACCATTGTGTCCCTGAGCAAGACACTAAGTTGCTCCAGGGGGGGACTGTCCCTGGAACTATTAATTGTAAGTCGCTCTGGAAAAAGGGGCGTCTGGTAAATGGTGTAAATGTTAATGTAAACGCGTGTATCCATTTTCAGAGGTGAGTCCATTTTAACACCTAGGTTTGTAATTAATGATTTTTCACAAGGGGCTAGGGAAGCAATGTCAATGTCAAGGGTCACCACTACCAAAAAGCATACATTCAGTCTTACTCTCATTTAGGTCCAGGAAATTTAAGGCAATCCACCCCTTAACATCAGTCAGTCGAGGAGAGGTTGGATGGAGCATCGCTTGTTATACTTAAGGGGAAAGTATACCTGACAGTCATCTGCATAGAAAGGAAAAGAAACATTGTGTTTTCAAAAAATGGATCCAAGAGGAAGTAAGTACAATGAGAAAAAAAGAGGACCCAGAATGGAGCCCTGTGGTACCCCCCACGGAAGCGCCGTTGAAGATGAGAAGGAGTCCTTTATAGAGACGCAGAGGGTTCTATCACACAGATATGAACCATTTGAGGGCTGGACCCTGAATACCCACCCGATGCTCCAGCCTTGAAGCAAGAAAAACTCTGTGATGTGATTTAAACCCAGACTGAAAAACTTCAAAAAGCGCTGTAGCTGGACAACCTTTTCAAGAAAAATATAGAAATAAAAGGTGACTTTGAAATCGGCCTAAAGCTTGATAATGCAGTGGTGTCGAGACCTGTTTTTTATAACAGGGGTTGAACAACAGCATGCTTAAATCTTTTAGGCACCACACCAGAGATGAGGCTACTGTTCATGATGGAGAGGATAAAATGCCTCTTTTAAAAGAGGAATAACGTCTAAGGGGGAACCCAAGGGTTTCATTTCAGAAATAAGTTGCTCTACACATGAGAGAGCGACGGGAACAAAATTAGCATGATCTGGGCCCTAATGCGTTCCACTTTTTCCATTAAAAAATGCTTCAAATTTTCACCGGATTCAGCAGAGGCCTTTAACGGCTCAGGTTCCTGTGAGTTAAGAATGGAATTTAGTGCGTTAAAAAGTAGGCGGGGCTTATGGGAATTGCTACATATTAGATTCAAATAGAATTTATTTCTAGCCACTTTCACCACCCTCTGATAATGATGCTAGTGCTGTCGAACCGTTTCAAGGGAAACCTGCATGCGACCTTTTTTCAATTTTCGCTCACTTGTTCATGGCACAGACATCACAAAAAACATGATCTCAGACCCATTTTCAGAGCTTTGTGCACATTATATTTTAGATGGATGTTTGCTTCAAGACAAATGGTTATCTTTCTAAACATTCTGAGATTCTTCTGTGCTGCAGGGACAATAAATGCTTGTTCAAACTATCAAGCCAAGAAAAAAAAGACCCGAGTCTGTTCTTTGATAGTGGCGTCTCTTTTTCTCTCGTTCCTCCATGCTGAGTGAATGCAATGTGGAGAAAAGTGTGACTGAGACACGACTCATGGACAGAGGTTTAAGTAAAAGAGAGAGATGCATCATGTACAAGGTATGTTGCTTTTATCCCACTAAACACATGGCTCACGATCTTGCTTGCGTCTCCAAAAAATATATGGCAACATAAAAAAAAGGGGGGAATGAAAAGAAGAGTGAACGTGCCAGCAAACGCTGACTCTGCTATAGCGTCGGCACCATGCGGCCCACCCGTAACAGACCTTGTCTCTTTCCCCTTCTGGCCTGAGAACAAATCTGCCCCCACAGCCTCTCGCAGCTAAGTGAACTTGTCACACACAGCGGGACAGAGATTGATGCTCTTTTCCTTTGCATTATGCAACGCAGGCACGACTTGAAATGGCGCCACTCAATACTTATCTCCGCGAAGCAAATATCAAATTAACCTTGTGTCCTGCTCTTATTGTGTGGCAGTGGAATCCAGGAAGAGTCAATGAAATGTAAATTCCTGAACACGTGTAGGGTTGTGTGTCCCCGTCCAGCCTAGACGGATGTGTTGTGCGGTTGTTTTGAGATTTATGTTACGAAAATGGAAGTGTATAAAATACTGTTGTTCTGTAGGCTTGGGACTGGTAAGCTTCTTTTGCGGTTAAAACGCAGTGCCCAGAATGCAGATCTGCTGTGAAATCAAACTGATTTGAAGCAAGAAATAATTCATGATTGTCAGTGAATAAATAAATAACTCACTACCCTTAACCGCTTCATCCTTACCAAGGTCGCGGGTGCCATTGGGATTCAGCCAGGGGAGGGCGCCAGCCTACTGCGGAGCTGCCATCTTGTGCAAACAAGTTTCACGCAAATATAACAGTTTTATTTTGCCCCCATAAATGTTGTCTGATTTGAACACATATTAGTGCCTCAGCAAAACGTTGATGCATTAAGTTCTTGGATTCTCCAGACTGCCTTGGAGTTTGCACATTCTCTCTGGGTTCCTGTATGGTTTAATCAGCATGCTCCCATTTCCTCTTCCAGTTCTTGAACACGCAGGTTAGGAAAACTGGATCTAGTTAGTGTGTCTTTATCTTATGGGGAACCAGTACGCTTTCCAGGTTTTGATCAAGCTTTTTAGGCCCTTTGGAACTTTCCCTATTTCTGCATAAACTTTATCAATTTTTAACATGTCCTAGAAGCAGATAAAGAACGTCCAATTAAACAAGAGTCTGTCCTTACCAACAAGTGTTTGGGGGTGATTTCTGAGGACATCAGAAAACGCTGGTTATCAAAAAAGAACATCTCTGAAGAGGTTGAACTCTAAAAAATAGGTGGACTGCTATGCATGTAATAAATGAGTATTTACTGGCATCCATAATGATAATAACTCGCTCATGTAAAGTTTAGCAATGAAGTACTGATGTGCAGAACAATAGTCCATGCTGCAACCGAATGGATCCTTCCTTCCTTGAAGAACCTTCCCTCCTTCCTTCCTTGCTACACAGCAACACTCACCCCAGCAAAAACATACAGTTCTATTTACCTTATGGAGGGTAGCAAGTGGCTCATTTCAAATAATTTCGATTGTGCAGCAGCCCTGGCATTCCAGCCGTTTCAGACATGAAAGGTCTCCACTGACCTCGTCTGCCTGAAAATAATGCGACAAATTCAAACTGCATCTTGACATTTTCGATTAAGCAGGCGCACTCGGTGATAAAAGACTACATTTCAGTCAATAACTAGAGAAGAGGAAAAGTGAGAGGAAGTCACATCCTGAACGGCACAAAACCAAGGCAGCCTCCTCCCGACATCTCCTCCGGCTGTAATTGACCATTAGCTGCAAACCTGATACCGAGGGTCCGTGACCTTGTCTTTATCAGCGGTGACCCCTTCTCAGTCCATCACTTGCCTCTCCACGACACCACAGCGGAGTGGAGAGAGACGTTCTCCGATCTGAAACATCAAATATTTACAGCACCCTGAGCCAGGTGCTTTCATTCGGTGGCATGCGGGATGACACCCCCTTCCAAGGCTCACTTAAACACCCCCACCCCAACCCCCATTCCTCCTGTCTTCTGTGATTGACTGGCCGACTGGCTGGCCCAGGCTTATTGAAGGTCAGTCTGGCTCAGCAAGAGCGCAAAACCAATAGACCTGGCTTCGATCAGATCTGCGGGGTTTGTCGTGTGTGTGTGTGTGCGTGTGTCTGAGTGGCGTGGCGGGTGATAGCGCTTTGGGCACAATGAGGTAATGTATGATTAAACGATTTCTGATTAAAGCAAATTCCACTTTGATTCTTATTTGAGACAAAGGACTTCAGCCAAAGCTTTTTTTGGGGTAACCAGATAAATCAGATAAACCTTCATGCACACGCTGCAGTGCTGCATACAGAGGAGCTCCATTTTCTTTATCTTGGCCACAACCTGTGTCTAGACATCAATTCTCCCCCCCCCATTTTGAGCATAAAAATAAGAACATTTAACTGCAGATTGCATGTTTAACCTAAGGCACAGTGCAATTACACAACCATATCAAGGCTAAAGGATCTGCGTTGCTAAGGAACGTTGCATTGGTCTGATGCCTTAAGGGTGCAGAGCTGCCTTATGCTGCATTATTGCTGAAGACAAAAAATGCTGAAGGCCTCTTTTTCGTACAAAAGAACAGCAAACAATGCATTTGTGAGTGCGCTGTCTGCAGAGCCGATATCATGTTTTAACATTTGCTGTAAATTTAAACTTAAAAAAAAAAAAAACTACCACAGTGTGCATGTCCCAAAACTGCTTATGAAAGCTGCTATAAGAATCTGTCCCTTTTCACTTCAGTAAATAGAAGGAACAGTTCAGTTGGGTTAAAAGAACATGACAGAAGCCACATTTAGCTCTCCTAATAAGTCTCCTAATACCTAATTCCATTATGATCTGACCAGAACTAGTCTGAGCTGGAAATATCTAATGATAATGATATTAACCATGGATACTCATTCTAATGTTGTTTTTCCATACCCTGATGTAAGCTCCCACTTCAACGCAATTGTCTGGGGCTGCCTTGCAAGGGTGTTCGGCACAGTGTGCGCCCTTGAATGCACAAATGATGCACGCCCCGATGCTGTCTGCATTCCTTCTGTTTCGGCTCTGTCGGCGTGAAGTCCGCTAGCTCAAGAGCGGAGTGGTATCTGATGACATTTAAAAAATGAGCCCATCACTCAACGCAGGTCCAGGTTACAAATCTCTTGTCCTTTGCATTATGACCGTAAACTGTCTTCTGGCCACAAAGACAGACAGCATTAATTTTTTTTTTTTTTTTATGAAAGTATGTTTTAAAGTCTTATTAGGACTGAGACTAAGGGCCCAATTACTGGAAAGAGCTGAACATTTTGCTCCCCTTCACAGCTAAGTAGCAAGTCGGCACTTCTTTTCTTTTTTGATCGAACAATTCCTGTAAATCCAGGAGGTGTACATGACTGGAACATGCCTCAAACCCCAAGTCTTATTTAGCACCAGGAAAACATTGTCCCAGGTTTCCGGTTACATTAAGAAGAGGCCTTGTTCGTCTTTCTCTGCAGTCATGTTCACATTTTATCACATCACGCTGCGTGCGTTTAATTTCCAACACATCATTTGTCTCTGAAGTTCGAGAAGGTCCTTCCTTATTATGTTTTTATGTTGAATTTGGCAGAGACAAAGCACTTGCTGCTTCTCTGCTAACAGCTTCACCTACCGTAATTGCTGATCCTCTTACTTTGGATGTCTGCCTGGTTTGAAGAATCTCTCGCTCACTCAATATATCCGACTAAAATACATCTCCTAAAATAAAACTTCTCCTCTGTGTCTGACAACCACTGATCAGCAGTTACCTGCCAAGCTAAGGCTGCGCAGACAAGTATCGTAAATAGAAAGTGGAAAATGTACATTGTCACGTTCACATAGAAATTTGTGTGGATGTGTATATGGGCCATTTTAAACCCATTCCCACATGTTTCTGAATTATGGACCCCAGGTGACCCCAGTACTGACCCCATTTTGCGGATTGTTATCACTTTCAGTAACGCTATGGTCAAGGTTACCAAAGCCTATCCTGGGACATCAGGCTGAGTGGGGCGTTCTACTAATCAGGGTACTTAATATAACATTTGTGTTAGATTTGGACAAGAATCATACAACTGGGACCTACTACATGTTCTGACTACATGGTCAGCTTTGAGCTTGAGGACCACAAGTTGAACAACCCACCTCCAGCCCAAATATGTAGGTTGTTAAAGGTCCCTTATTATGATTTTTTTTTTTGCTTTAATATCAGTGTTCCCTTAATACCTGACGTCTCTTTCCAAAATTCAGCCTTGGTGCAGAATTAAAGCCACTTTTAGCAAGTCACACAATGAGATTTTCCAGGACGAGCTGTTTCTGTGTGTGTAGCTTTAAATGCTAATGAGGAGGAGAGAGGTGGGATGAAGAGCGGCCTATAGAAGTGAGCGGGCAATCACGGAAATGACGTTATCAACTCCATTCACCGAACACAGTGTTTGGCACAGACAGGATGTTGTGTCATTTTTTCCAGAAAAAGTTTTACTCAACCCACTGGTTCTTCAGAGTCTCAAGTGACCAAACTAAAAAAATACATTTTTGCTCATTTTATATCCAATCACTGAGCAATTTTGCAAATTTTTTTTTTATGGGAGGGGTGGGGAATTATCTGGGCAGACAAAGCATGAAAAAGGGGAGTTAACCTTTCACCTTATGACGAAATAAGGAGAGACATTTCAGATCTGGCTGTCTGAGCTGCCACTCTCTGAACGGCGAAGCAGAATGGCCAAAGCACTCTTTACACCTATCGCCATTTCTAGCCACTGCAGGACCATAAACAGGCTAGGGGAACTCGTATTAATGTTAAATAATCTCACAAAGTGAAATTTTCATAACAGGGGCCCATTAACGGTAGCAATAATTTTCGATAGGTTTGTTTCACGCCTCCCTGACATGCACGGCTTCAGATGGGCAGCTATGATTATGTAATTACCATCATTTGCAGAGGAACATGGGCCATTCACAAGACATTCTGTCACACAGGCAGATTTTTCTGGATTCAGTGCAGATTGTGGTGGTAGTAGCCTAGTTGGTAACACGCTCGTCTATGAACCAGAAGACCCAGGTTCAAATCCCTCTTACTACCATTGTGTCCCTGAGCAAGACACTTAACCCTAAATTGCTCCGGGGGGGGAACTGTCCCTGTAACTACTGATTTTAAGTCGTTCTGGATAAGGGCATCTGTATTTATTTTGGGATCAGGATTTTTTTTTATCAATTGTGTCCAGATTAAAACACACAAAATTTTGAACAACATTAAAAAAAATTGAACAATCAGTTTTCAATATTCAATACAATCTGTTACCTTTACAACAACTGAGCCCTGGTGTTTAGATTTTTGTTCTTACCACAATACAGCATTCCCCTTTGAAACATTTTTGCCTCTGTTGGTTTGTGTTAAGAAAATGATGCAAATAAAGCGACAGACACTTCTTTGTTTTCAGGGCGATAGAACTGTGAAATGCTGCAATTGATATCAAAAAACTGGTGATTGGGTGATTTACCCTTGCCCGTAAACATATACTGTGGGATTGGATGGTGAGGGCCACTGTGTCTGAATATTAAAAAAAAAAAAAAAAAAAATCTATAAATTATTCCCCGATGGGCACGTGTTAAAATGGCTGCTTTCTGTGCTTTGTATTTTGCAAAGCGTACACTGTGGTGTGAGTTTACCTGTCATCTCGGCAGCGTCCTCAAAAATGAAGCAAACACAGGCGCTCTGGCGGAGCCTTTGAGCCAGCGAGCGGGGAGATGGCGGGGACAGCGAGATGGTAATTGCTTAGTCTGAAACAATGGCTCCCTCCCTGCGCCGAGCGCTTCTGGAGTCAGCAGCACTGTCAGCGGTCATCATGGCCAATAACAGATGCCGCGCTTCCTCATCAGAAACCCGCCGGCTCGCCAGGAAAACGCTCGCAAGGAGCTGCTCGATGAAATTACTCGATATTAATGAGACATCACTGCGTCCAGAAGCCTGCAACCGAAACCGACATGGTGAATAAGGCTACAACTGTCAATCAACGCCAGGCTAACATGCTCATACTCAACTGATGTGGGAAATTCGGTGGGCGGACAAAGCATGACAAAGGGGAGGTAACCTTTCCCATTATGACGAAATAAGGAGAGACATTCCAGATCTGACCACACATCCTGTATGAGGAATACTGTTAGTTATTTAGTTTTTTTTTTTTTTTGCTGGTGCAAAATAGCAATCGAGACATCATGCCAATTGCCAGTCTGTGTTTGTATGGCTGAACTCATTATTTTTATTACTTATTTGCTGTGGGCTCCAGCTAAAGCTTATTGTATTATTTTAAATTGTTTTTTTTTTGTTTTTATTGTGCGAGTGGCATTCACAATTTTTATCTTTTTACATGGGATTTAAAATGTCACCCTGTGTTCATGACGTAGTCGAAGTCCCTGTGGGCATTTATACCAAAAATCTACTTTTAAACAAAAGTTATTTATTTATTGTAAACATAACTCTGTGCTTAATGTTAACACATCATTATGCACAATAACCCACTCCGAGTACTGATTTCTAAATTAGATAAATATGATTTTTCCAGGGGGTTGTGGTGGTGGGTGGATGATTTGTACATTTGCTGAAATTAAAGCAAAACTGCGCATCACGGCACAATCTAATTTGCTCGGAGAATAGCTGTTTGTGAGGATTTTTTTTGTTTGCGAGTATAACAGTTGTTAAAGTTCTGACAGTCATTATAAGTGCACAGACCCTATAATTCTATAACTCTTGTGGGGGGGGGGTGGATGACCGTGGCACTCGAATAATCAGGGGTTTGGACAAGGCAGAAACATCACAAGAAAATCTGATTGGTTTGTGAGAACCTTTTTGGGAGCCCAATATCCATTATAAACGAGGTGGTCAGGTCAACTCTCTTTGTGGCTCTTCTCGTTTCACCCCAGTTTCTTTTAGGCTCCCTTTCTGAAGTTTGGTTCCTTCTTCTTCCTTGATCTCTCCCATCTTCTCTAATTTGAACCTTCCTGTAACATTGTTACCATTTGACATATATTTTCGTGTATCAACAATAATAATCAACCAGCGTTAACCAGTACCATGGCTCTGTATGTCTAGAAAACATAGAATGTCTGTGTGTGTGCGTGTGAGAAATTTCAGTGTATATATATATATATATATATCGGGCTCATACAATGTTCTCTGTGGGACTTGATTAATGTGGTTGGGATTTGGCCATTTCCTTTCAGTGTCACATTTTATTTATCTTCCATAATGCTTCTCCCACTTCCAAATTTCCCTGCACCAATTTTGAATAAATAAAGAATTAAAATGGAGCGGGAAATCGAGTCTGTTAGCTGTCTATACCTCAGATCAGTGGAGGGATTTCAGGATTTTATTATTATTATATTTTGAAAGCTTTGCACAGCCGATGGAAGAACTCAAGAGCAGCACTTCTCAGAAATGATGGGCCCTGGGAGTCTCTAAACAATCTTGGCAGAATATTTTTTTTTGCATACTGAGAGTTTGGAGACTTTGCATTACTCTGCATTTCAAAATCATGCCCTTCTTTTTTTCCACAAAGTCCTGTTTTGGACTTTTATTTTGTATGTCAGTGTCTTGATGGTGACAATGACAAAGGTCTCATCACATACGATATGACAAGTCCGGCTCAGCTAAAACAAACAAATGTCAAAGCTCATCATCCAGGATAGAGTTAAAAGCTGTAAACACTTCATTCTTATTGGGGAATCATATAATGCACACCATCCACCATTAGATTTATGGCATTTGGAAGATGCACTTGTAAAAATGTTTGTTCTCTATCTGGATTTGGAACATCTTTTTAATGTGTGAAGAAAAGAACCTGACAGTGATATTCCAGGTATGGAGAGGCAGACTTTTAAATTAATCGACAACTGAAGGCTGTCAACAATTGGGGTGATTAGGACCCATGTGATTCGGCAGGCTATCTTTGGTTTGAAAACCGAGGGGAAGTTCAGTCCATCAGGTCTTCCTTGTGTTTTGAGAAGCAATGCATCCAGTTAAGCATATTTCCAGGATGTATTCTGAAAAAAAGTTTTAACTAACATGGTCAAACCACCAACACAAATATGGTAAGTACTTTTGGTACAATAATGTTAAAAATGAAATGATAAAATTAAATAATAAAATACTAAATTTTAAAGGCTTACTTAAAGGGAGTGAGCAGTAAGAACCAGTCAACATTAATATTAAATTTACATCATCTGCATTCATGAGATGCCCTTGTCCAGAGCAACTTACAATCAGTTGTTACAGGGACAGTCCCCCCAGGAGACACTCAGGGTTTAGTGTCTCGCTCAGGTACACAATGGTAGTAAGTGGGGTTTGAACCTGTGACTTTGTGGTCTTCTGGTTCATAGGTGAGAGGGCTAGGCTACTAACACTCTAGCTGAGTGGTATGTTGGCCAGAGGTCATACTCAACTGTTGTAACACTACAATGTCACACGGTTGTAACACTACAATGTCACACTCCTCTACTTTTCCAGAGTGTGGAACTCGCAGGCATCCAGTATATTTCTCCTATCCCGTGACATCTTTGGGGTTCCTTATCTCAAACAGATACTAATCTACCCTGGGGTGAGGAGGGGTCCTAGACACAGCTCCTCCTGTGACCTCATGACAAGCAGTCTCACTTCTGATGTTAAAAGCAGCGATCCCACCTTGTCCTGAACCCTAGTCTGTGGGGTACCAAACATTAAACTTGACCAGCACTGGAACTTGACTTGAGCCAGAGCACACGCACAGTCACACAGATTCACAGATTCACCAATTTACCTAGTCTGCATGCCTGTGGGTGGCAGGAGGAAACAGTAGAAGAGATTTCAACTCACAGCCTTGGCGATATGGGATATGGCGTACCACCATTATGTTAAATTTTAATTCAAAATCGCTTGTATTTAATATGCCTTTCTGTCGCTCAGATTCCAATGGAGGGGCTGTTGAGACCTGTCTAAAAAGAGAACTGGTGTAATATCTCATGTTTGCTTTCTTGCAGAACTCAGGAGCCCTGAGAGCATCTCAGTGCGAGCTCCAGAAGTAGAGAACTATGCTATTGATGTGCTCCGACCAACAATGAAATGAAAGAAAAATAAAAAGATTATTGTTCCTCACAATTACCACAAGAGTGTTGAAGGAGCTATGTAAATCAGAGGACCTTTGGAGAACGAATTGATTCAATTATGAATTCGTACAGTTCAGGCTCGTCTTTCCTCGTAAAATATAATTCATAGCGAAATGCAGAAAAGGTGTGACACAAAGAGCCTTCTAATAAATACCAACATATTTTGCTCCAGTAGCTTTAGACAAAGGAGTTCCCATCAAACCATGACACAACAGAAGAAAAGAGCTTTGCATTGAATCACCCAGACCTCATTGTAAAAAAGGAAACGTGTGAACAATTGGACCTGGCTTGGTCGTGACTTGTTGGCCTTGATTTAAAGTTGTAATAGGCCTGGAAATGAAAGAACTAGTTTCAAAGGATACATAACACAGCAGATGCACTGAACAGACATATTACAAATCAGGTCTAGCTTCAAGCAAAATGTCCTGACCCATGGCAGACAAATGGCTAAGCTGTTGCTCGCTGGGTCATAAAACCATGTGAGTGATTGTTCTGATATTGTCCTTGTCTGGCGAAAGAATGACAAAAAAAGATATATTTTTGCTATGTTGTTTTTGAGCTATAGTATTTCATAAGCCCTGATTCCGTTGCAAAATATACATTGAGTGATGGGATAGCAATATGTCATGTGAGGCATCACATTAAAAGGAGTAAATAAACTGTCCAACCAGAACAAGATTTGATTATGTATTTTCCCATTTTGTTCTTATTGGCTTAAAATGACAATGCACCAACATGTGCACTGCTACACCCCATGAAAAAGTGTGGCAAGAAAACAAGCAACGTGCTTGGCACACATTGCAAAGCGAGGTGGAAACAAATGTCTTAGCGCTGCAAAATAGAATGTTTTGCTGAAAAAACTGTAGTGTTGCAGTGCATCGCTGGAAACAGAACAGGTATTCACCACTGTGACCCTGAGTGAACTGGGCATCATCCCATTCGTCACTGCTCCTGGATTTGGATCAAACCAAGACAAACTCCTCTAAGTGGTCTTGGTGCTTTTGTGTTAGTCCAAACTGTGATGTCCAGTGTGCCCAGATGAATCACACCATGAGGGAAAGTGAACCAGAATTCCATTTAAATGGAAGGAACTGTACTAACGTGCGAATACCCCAAAGCCAAATAGAAACAGGGTCATGCGCTTTCAGAGCCGAAGCTCTGAAAACATTTAGAAGGAAAGGGAGCTAATGAATAATGAAATGCATGAACTTCATCCATTAATGACCAGCCTGGCAGTGCAATCGGCGCAGTTGAAGGTATGAATGTGGTATCATTTGGCCCTCCGCTTCCATTAACACTGATGCTGTGCGTACCAGACATTCAGGGATATGAAATTACACTGTGACCCTCCAACCTTTCCAAATGAGTTTCAAAATGAGATTTATCATAAGCCCTTTTCACTTGACCACACTAAGCAGGAATTATATTTTCTGCATGGCTTTCATTCGGCCCCCCCTGAATGGACATTTCCAACACGTGTCTGCGGGGCTGTTTTTATGAGTGAGGATGTAAACCGTGCATTTTCCGTAATTAGTCCGGTCTGGGAGCTGCACAGTCGTGCGGTCTCTTTCAAAAGTCTGCATCTGTCGCGAGCTGATAACATTGATGAGCCGTTACCTTGGCCCGGCGCGTCATGCACGCTGCTTCAGAGCAGACAATGGTGTGAGAGATAGAGCGAGAGAGGAGAAAAGACGGGAGGAGAGGAGGAGGGACTTTTCCCAAAGGAGGGAAAAGAAAAGATGGAGAAACTGAAAGGCTGACCTTCACTCATTAGAGATGTGACCCTGTGTGATTGATCAGACGCTTTTCAATCGATGCCTCCAGTCAGCATGTCAGTTTCAATGCTTTGGCTATTCCAAGTTGTTTAACAACCACAATACATGAACAAATGCTTAAATGAATTGACTAAATACGTCAGATTAATATTCACATTGACACTGAGCAAATTTGAATACTAAAAGTGATATATGCTTGTCAATATGAAGCAATGAGAAGCTATATATGTCTTCCTGGTCTTCTAGGGGCAGTGGTGGCCCAGCGGCTAAAAAAACAGGCCCGTAATCAACAAAAGTTGTGGGTTTAAATGGTTACACTAGATTTATAAGTATATTTCTTCTTTCTTGTGTCTTTTAGTTTCTTATTTCCTAAAGACTTTAATTTTGTTTTTGAGACCCGCTTCAGGGCTCTTGGACACATGGCGTGAGCTGTGAGAGGTGCGTGGGGTTTGTGTGCCAAATGTTATTTCTTTCATTTTAATTTATGTACATATTAGGAATTTTTTGCATGTGTGTTATTTTGTGAATATTTTTTTTGTTCTTTTAATACTGTATATTATAGAGAGTGGTGCAGAAAGACGCGATGTGTGACGCGATGTTCTGACGCGATGTTCTGACGCGACCTTGCTTTTTGTACAGAATACACTCTGCACAGAAAATATCTTGGGTGTCAGCTCATCATTTGTAGTTCAAGAAACGAAATCAAAAAGTTACACAATGCAGAAGAAGAACCGCTACACTATGATGACTTTCACCTTGATATTTTAGCGTAGATGTATACGGGATGGTAGTAGCCTAGTGGGTAACACACTTGCCTATGAACCAGAAGACTACAGAGTCACAGGTTCAAATCCCACTTACTACCATTGTGTCCCTGAGCAAGACACTTAACCCTAAGTTGCTCCAGGGGGACTGTCCCTGTAATTACTGATTGTAAGTCGCTCTGGATAAGAGCGTCTGATAAATGCCATAAATGTAAATGTAAATGTAAATGTATACCTAGCCGAATTGCACTGTAGGGGGGCTCAAGTCTTCGAACTGTGAAATTACCACATCAAACGTGACGTGGTAACATGGATGCAGCTATTTAACTGAATAAACAGTTGGTTAACACAAGTACATGTTATTGAACATAATTTTTTTTCATCACCAATTATCATAGTTGAACAGCTTTCTCAAGCAGTTTTGGAAACAGGAGATGAGCCCCAGGTCTAATGCGCCACCTGGCTTGAGAAACCTGTTCCCAAAGACTTACTTTTTGTCATTATTTGGGTAGCACACATATTCTGAATGCCTTCGGCAGAATTCAAATGAGCCATTTTAATCTATATGAATGTAGATTAATGTAGATTAATATAGATTAATTCCAAGATTACAGTGAGATTAATCTAGATTAAGAACATTAATCTATGCCCACCTCTAGTTTAAATAATGAGTTTACCTTGAGTAAGGGATGGGTTAGAAGCAGAGGACACATTTCACTTTGTGCACTGAGTGCTGTTTAATCTTTTTTTAAAAAATGTTAAAAAAAAAAAAAACATATTTAACAGCTTCTCTGTGCAAGGATAAAATTGATGTCCACCTGGAAAGTTTGTTCAGTCAGATTTTAATTGAACATCTTGTAATTAGATTATTGATCATGCCTAATTGATCATGACATGGACACGTGTGGGAAAAGGTTCAGCTATGGAAAGATGGAGAGATGATAATGGAAAACCCCACAGACTTTGACAGTAAACACAATGGAAATTCTTAGCAATGAGACACGGGTGCCAGATAAAGTGAAAAAGTGATGTTGGTCAAGAAGACCACATCAAGACAGAAACTGGACTGTCAGTGCACCACAAAATGTGGATGTTGTTGGCTTTCCGAGTTTCAAAGAACAATTTCACAGTTTCACTATATTGCTTGGAGGAAGTAAACCAGTAATTAGTGAAGAGAAAAGATAATTTTTGACATTTATTATTATACTTAAATAAGTGTATGCTTTTGTTCCAGTGTGTGGACACAAAGAGATGGAGAGACTATGAAAGAATAGATATCTTATTAAATCCTCATTTTTCAAAAGCAATTTCCACTGCCTGCTGCATAATCGAATTCTCCCTTGAAGGCTGAAAGCCCCAACCTAAATTCATACACCCATTCAGGACATTACTGACAAGGGATAGTTATGAATGCATCAATATTTTACACACTCACAAACAGAGCAACAAAAACAAAACAACTACATCTACAAATCCTTTTAAACGAGTTTCTGACACGTACAAAAGAAATTGCTGCGTAACAAAATTTTAATAACCAAAAAAAAAGAGAGATAAATGTCCAAAAATGACCAAAAAAATGAGAGTGCATAAAATAAATACAAAACTGATGGACCTTTATCCTATGATGAAACTCCTGATGTCTTCCAGGACTCCTCATCCACAGGACACGTGCACCACTAAAGGGAATATTTTCAGTGAGCTATTAAGGACAAATGAAACGTTCACGAGTTCAGAATCGTCAACAGTGCTGCATATATTTATTTTGGCAGTGCCATGAACAATAAGTATCAGAAGGAAATAAAATGAGAAAAGGAGGAAAGCGGGTGCCAGATTTGGTGGCTGTAGTGTCAGTAGTCCCTCCTCTCACATTATGGCACTCGATAATACAGGAAAGTATGAAAATGATTTTATATGGTCTCAATGTTGCACAAAATGTGTGAAGGAACGACGTGCCTGTCTTTAAACGAACCAGAGATTTGTGACCAGAAGCACCTGAAGCAGTTTAGCATTTTAGTGAGATACTTAATGGTGTAATTCTCTTTTAATTTGTCATCTGTCTGCATAAACAGTGTTAGAATAGAACATGTTTGTTAGGGGGAATGAATGTTGCTGACTTGTCCTTGACTCGTCCTGCTCCGAGTCTCCACTCAAGTCACAGCTGTGGGACTCGGCCTCAGACCGCTTGTGTTGCCCGTTGATGGGGGCCAGTCAGGGACAGCTGGGGACGCTGGGAAGGGGCCAGCGCGCCGAGACACTGGTGACATGAGCAACGCCAGTCACCAGCTGTCGCCCACCACCTGCCCGCCCAGGCGCAGAGGTGACACCGAGATGGAGTGGCGTCGCGTCTCGCTCCCCATGCCCACACAAACACACGCTAATGGCTAAACCGCTGGCCTAATTTACAGCTACACCGTCTCATTAGCTGAGGTGGGGCCTTGTAAACAAACTAAGGTTCGCTGAGGAAACCAAAGAGCCCTGCCCCGGAGCCCTCAGGGGTGAGAGGGATATTTGTGCAGCAGTCGGGCACTGCGCCGATGAATCATCTCTCACATTTGCCCGTTAATTAGACCAACGTGCATAAACGGAAAAAAGGAAAAAAGCGTGCCCAGGTATATGACATGACGAAACGGTTTAATCTGCCGTTTCTGCTCACACCAAAGTCTAGAATTCCTAAAAATAAAAAATAAAACAGGAATGCTGCATTGTGAAACCTGGAATTTCCCCACTCAGAAAATGGTTGAATATAAATGCACGCTTTATTCCTGTCCTACTGTCTACATATTTGCATAAAGCAAAACATTTTGTTGTTTTGTGGCTTGCATTTGCATATCATTTGCATACATCAAGGCAATAAGGAGTAAATATGTATTTATTTTATTGTTCTACGGCTTAAGGCTGAGTCGAGTTTACTGAAGTTGCTCTCTGAACAGGTTTGTAGGTGCAAAAGACTGCACCTTCAGCACACCTCTACCATGCTGATGCTCGAAGTTTGTGTTGCTGGTCGGTCAGTGGACGGACAAACTCCAGACAGTTCCGAGGACATCCCTCTCTTTAGCTGCTGAGAACAACAGCGATGAAAAGACTCTGTGTACTTCATCTACGTTATGGCGCGCTCACAAAGATCGCCTCAAGGTTAATTGCGTGTAACGCAAGCAAGGCCGTTGCAGGAGCAAGAGTGCAAGATCAAACCGCAAGGACCCCGGGAGACGGCCAGCTGGGATTTGCGGCGTGATCATAAAGGTGGTCTGCACTGAAGTTGCATCAAAAAAAAAAAAAAAAAAAAAAAGGCACAGAGCGTGATGCAACACACGTTCACATCATGAGCAGCAAAGTTGTGGAGTCTAACATGTGTGTTTTCTTGTACAGTTGACCATTCGTTGCATAATAACAGACAATAGCTTTCAGGAAAGACTACAGGGCGATATATATATATATATATTAAATCTATAGACCTTGAGTGCTACTCTGCATACCTGACATGATACCAAGTCATGTGCATGCTCACAATCCTTACATAACACTGAATGCGGTTAAGACCTCACAATTTCTAGAAGACGTATGTAACCCAGTAGAAAGAGTCCCTCATTTCATATAGGGATAGTGTAATTAATGAAAAGTAATTTTTTTTGTTCTTATCACTCGTGGTAAACCAGACTATGAATAATTAAAGTTATTTGGGTGCCTGTCAAGTTTTGTTTATTTGCTATTGGTCGGGCCACTCCGTACTGTATCGCTATTGCAGGAGAGGGAAAGTCCTGCCCTGATTTGTGTTAGCCAGTTAGTCAGTACAACGCAGCACCACGAGGAGCGCACGCGAACGAGAGAGAGAGCGAGAGAGAGACAAAAGTTCGGTGATTGCTGACAAAAAGTGGTTTTAACCACCAAAACCAGTGTTAAGTGAAACACCCAAAGCACCTGAAATTTCCTAGAACCTGTGAATGTCTGTACAGATCGTCTTGGCTAGGTTTTTTTTCTATTGAGCCTTCCTTGGAAGAAATTGAAAGCTGGATTTCTCCCTGACGAGGGGGGTGGCGAGCCACCTGGAAAGCGGATGTTCTTCACCAATCTGAGAGGGAACTTCTCCATTCCTTCTCCATCACACAGGTCACCGGTGTGGTAGGACTTGATCTGACATCCTTGACTTTGACTGTTACCTACTGACTAAGACTTACTGACGAAAGACCTACTAGACTATAACGCACTGACTAAGAAGAAAACAACTCAATTTGGGAAGAAGGAAAAGAGACTTTATAATTATTGCAAATTGTTACGTGTTAATTATTATGTTATGGTTTTATAAGAGAAGTTTTTGTTGTTTTGTTATAGTGAATGCCGGCTGTTAGATTGTACATTTATTTTCTTATTTCCATTTAAATATAGCCTTTGTAATGCCTTACAAGCAAATGAAATGAGGGGGAACATAGAGATATAGAGACAAACAAAAGAGACTCAGTGTGGCCTTAAATGATACTCACGTACTTAATTATCATAAATTGGTGCTCTGCCCCAGCAGGTCTGAGGTAAAAGCACATTGATGTTACTCATTAAACTAAGTGAAAGCGCTGAAATGTTTAAATCCTCGCAGCCTTGTTCGCTAAACAAACACCACTTCATTGCACGAGCTTGCAATGAAATCCTTAAGCCTACCTAAACCTTCCATGGCCGCGACAGTCGTTCTCTTTATCAGTGTCTTATATCCGCTTCTCCTTGATGTTTGCACACATTCCTGAAGAGCTTATGTGAGTTTTTTTTTTTTTTTTTTATGCAAGCATTTCTCTCAGTTTTCTTCAAATACCACGCTGCACGGAGCATTATAAGACCCCCGCCTTTTCTCCTCTCTCAGAACTGTTGACGACTGGTTCTTTGCCATGGCAGAAGCACGATGCTCCAGTGCGGTCCAGACCCATGGAGGTTAGAACAGGATCTTTGAAACAGGACCCCCGGCGGTGAGAGTCATTGCAGCGTACAGCCCTACCCATCCTGCATCGTTCCCCCTGTAAGCTTTAAGGAATAACCAGCTGACATCACAAGCCATTCGGCACATATCTCTTCAGGATCTGACTGTGATGCTCCCAGTGATTGAACGGATAAGAGTGGCTTAGCTGTGGGGATGGAATCAGGCAAGGCCATCTTATGAGAGAAGAAACCGCCATGGCACTCATTCTTAGTCAGGCTCCCTACGCTCTTTTTAATGAAAGCTCATTTGGGTTTCTTAGATACCTTTTTATTGATTGTGAACCATTTTAGTCATATTTTGCAATGAGTGTTTTAAAAAGTCTGTTGAAAAAGACTGGTTGTGGGCAGCAATAAAATCTTTGTCGATTGTACAATATTAAATAGTTAACTTAAAATGAAACCATTACAAAGACTAAACAACCAATAAATAAACTGTAGTAGCAGAATGTTCTGATATGTTCTAATATTGCCATGATTTTTCTACTAATTGCATGTAACGCAAGTTGGAACAAAGTGAGACTGCAAGGGCTCGTGGAGACGACCTCCTGGGATTTGTGGCGTGATCATAAGCTGTTCTTCACTGAAGTTGCATCAATGTACAGAGCCTGATGCAACACATGTTTACACCACAGGCAGCAAAGTTTTAAATAATTTGTTTCATAATTGCATAGAATTGCTTTCAGAATCCACTATGGGGCAATATATGTTAAATCCATAGACCTTATGTGCAAATCTACCTACCTGACCTGAAAAGTTGCATGTTCACAATCCTCACATCAATGTTATAACACTGAAGACCTCAGAATTTGTAGAAGACGTAGCACATTGGGAGTGTTTGCAGCCGACTGACAGAATCACTGAATGAAAGCATTGACAATATATCTGCATGCTCGGTCTGTTGGATCTTGACAGCTTTTGGAAGGGGGCAAAAAAGGTCAAAAGCTTTAATGCAACAATTACAGACATTGATTTCATTATTTAGCCTTCATATTTGCTAAAGGTCAACCTTCATATTTGCTAAATTCATCGCACATTACACAAAATTTATCACACTACACACAATTCATCTTTTTGGCTGATACAGATATCCAGCATTTCAGTCAATACTTGTTTGTGGGTAAACAGTTGAGGTCTCAACCTTTTGAATTAAAATACAAAAATGACCTTTTTCTTAATATTCTAGTCTTTTGATGAAAAAAAAAAAAGATTCATGCATTGGCATTGGGGTAAAAATAAATAAATCGAGGTTAGGTGACCACCGACGTGTGCACACAAATGATACAGCGATGGTGACGGCCGATTAGCAGTTTATTTATTATTATTTATTGCAGTTGCGGTTTATTATGATGGCATTCATCTTCGCCACGTTTTTCCCTCGGCTGCACAAAAAAAATTAAACCTGCTTTTCATTTCGAGCAATGTGCCGAGAATGGCATGATTCACAAAGAGGAAAATTTGCCGGGCACCCCAACTCCCGGGCGGCCTGCTTTGGCAGACGTACAGTCACTTACCTGAGTGACCGCCAAGCTCAGAAGGCCAGACTGGTTGGAGGAGAGAAATCGAGTGTGGCTCATGCGGTGGATATATAAACCTTTTCTTCTTTCGGGCATTAACGCTGTCGGCATCAACTCGGGCTCAATTGAATCATGGCTGGAATTCGGTCACGGTCGATAACTGAACCCAAACAAAACTAACCTCCCTGTTCGCGGCTTCCTGCGTTGGAAGTGGAAAAGAAATAATTTGATTTTGACAGTGCATAACAATGGAGAATTGGGCTGTGTAAATTGCGCGCCCGTGCCGTTTGAAGAAATCGATAGACTGCAAGGGGGCAGCCACATCAAAGCGCTTTTTTTTTTTATTTTCTCTGTCCAGTGGTGAGTCAGACCTCAGGTCACAAAACTGCGGCATTTCTCTCTCGCTCTGGTTACTCTAGTGGTGCCCAGATGACTGCATTTAGAGATCCAGGAGCAGGTAAGTGTGGCCTGAGGGGCTGAACGGGCCCACAGAGCCCAGACCGAAATAACCCAGGCCTGGGGGAGATGGACAGCGTGTGGGTACGGTACAGAAATGCTGGTAGCGAGGAAATCCGCGTGCCGACCCACACCCCCTCGGCAGACGGCTGCCGGGACGCAGATTGTAAAATTTTGTTGTTATTTTATTCCCGCTCGGTGTCTCGGCTTGTCTCACTTTTACAGCTGTGTAAACGCGCGAGCTCACATTGCCCCGTCATTGCAAGCAAACTCTTGCATACAACAGACGATTGTAATTTATTCAGGAACTGAAGCACAATGCCAGTTCTTTTTACAGCGCAATCTATGCTTTAACGAATGGTTTTCACAGCACAAAAAAATTCTCTCCTGGTTGGATTTTGATGGAAATGCACCATTGTTTAAAACAATAGTGAAAGTCATTGTGAAAAACTGCAGCACAGCACACGGTGCACACAACAAAATGTGTCCTCTGCTTTTAACCCATAACCATTAGTGAGCAGCTCGGCATCTCGGTGGCTCAATTTTCAAACCTTCTGATTATGGGGCTGCTTCCTTAACCGCTAGGCCACCACTGCCCCCTTAGCACTTTGGCTTATGCATGTGAAAATACAGAGCTATTAAAAAATTCATTCATGTTAATGTCTTTGTGGACATGATATTGGAAAATGATCACAAATAAAAATGAAAATATTAATAGTATATAATTATAAACAATATAAATAAAACAATTTTAGTTAATAAATAAAACAATTTTTGAAGTTCACATTCAAAACTTTATTGTCAGCTTTATTGTGTACAAGGTGTGAGCCAACTATTACTTTTGATGTTTGGTGCATGTTCATGCCAAAAAGTAATTGATAAGTAATGCCAAAAAGATAAACAAATACTGACAGCTCCGGTGTATTAGCCATGCATTTAAAAAAAAGTATTCTGTGTTCTGAAAGCATCCTGAAAACACCACTTTATGTACTGTGTTGCAGTACATGACACAGTACCTTCCCACCTGGCACAGCCAATCCGTTTCAGTCCCATATGAATTCTTTATTATTTTATACACATACATATAAAAAAGCATTTAAATACCTCTATAAATTATTATTATTACTACTGCAATATTTATGTAACATTTTATGCTCTGCATAAAATGTTGCTGTAGTAGCCAGTATACAGTTTCATAAAAAAAAACATTAAATCCACTAAAAACTGAAGTGATCAACATTGCTCTGCTTGTGACAGTGACACATATCCATTGGTGAATATATTAGGTGTCATTTGAATTCTCCATGATTGCGCAGGACGTATTGGCCAAGTGTAAGGATCTGACATTGGGTCAGAACATCTCCAAAACCATCATTCATGCCAGATCTTTGCAGGATGTAATGGGTTGTGATGGGTTAAAAGCAGGGGACACATTAGGTTGTGTGCACTGTGTGCTGGGCTATGCATCCCAATGACAATCACTTCACTGTCACTTTCACTTCACTTGTGCCCACCAAATGTGAAATGAAAGCAAAGACTGTCTCCATAAAAATTAGAACCCCAGTCCAGTGGTGGCCTAGTGGGTAAGAAAGCGTAAATCCAAAACCGCCAAGGTGCCACTGAGTGCCTTTCATGGCTACCCACTGCTCACCAACGGTGATACATTCCACTGCTGTGTATCACAAAGACAATCCCTTTCAGTTTTATGGAAAGAGGCTGTCTAGTCTCATGAACTGTATTTTGTTTTCGATCAAGCGTATGTTTCTTTTGTGGAAGAGTTTGCAGCCGGATTAATTCACCGACGTATCACTTTGACATGGAATGACTAAAGATGTTGACCACTTACACCCCATTCATATCAAAAGTATTCCCTGATGGCCCTGGCATCTTTCAGCAGGATACAAGGCTACAGATGTCTTTACGAGCACAAGAAAGCATTCAAGGAGGTCACTTGGCCTCCACGGATCTCAGACTCATCAAGCATCTATATTATTTTCAGAGAACACCTTCAGAGCTGTTGCAGTGTTTATACCTCTAGGCCAGAACTCCTTCAGGAGAATAGTCAGACCTAAATAGGCAGGGTGTTTGTTAGACCTAAGTCAGGCCTTACAGGCAAGCCTATTTAATTCAGCGCTGGAAGTGACACGTCACTTACTTGATTTTGGTGAATGTGGTCCTCCTTCTTGCTGATATGTGCACCCGAGTCTATGATGAGCGGTAACGCTGTTTTGGGCTCTTACTCACTTATGCAGCTGTGCTGGCAAACCAGTCGAAAACTCCACCAAATGTTCAGCGGGTGACTCACCTGAATCCGTGTGGAGAGAATGAAGGTTCTGAGGCAGCAGCCTAGTCAGGCATCTGTGACTAGCAACAGCATATCCAGCCCTCACGTTATTTAGATGAATTTGGCATTTATCTGACCTTCCATTTCGGAATGTCGCAATTGTCACAACTAACGTAGATTTAACCAAAACTCATAAAATCTGGACAACCTTGCAATTTTGTCCAATCACTGCAACATTTCTACAAATTTAGACCAAAAAGTTTTGTCTGATGTCCAAAAAATGTCCAAAAAGATGTCAAAAAATGTAGGTAAGTTGACTTTGAGGTAGATCATTTCCAAACTTGTATAATTACTGGTTAACAGTTTTTTTTATAAAATTAAGTGAAATGAAAAAAAAAGCTGCGGATTTTTTTAGAATCAAGGGCAACTTGGAGAGGCCATTTTCCTCTGCTTCACTACATCTGTGTTACTGACCTTGCCAAGCCCTGTCTTTTCTTGGAAATAACACTTTACACCACACTAACACATTCTGGTGGAAGGACCACTGAAATAGTCTGAAACAAGGGTTTCGGTGACAAATGCTGCATCGGGGGAACCAATTGAATTCTCTCACATCAGGCATGTCTATATCACATACGGCACAGGAGGCTGGCAATAAAACAAGAGCTCACAAAAGAGGAGGATGATACTTTGGAGGAGTCCCAGAAACGCACACAAGCAATACAAAAGCACAGTCATTTTGATAAAATTGGCACATGATTGAGCACAAGCTTTGTGTGCAAGATTAGATGCACAAAGCCCATAGGATCCATGCAGCCACAACACCATTCTCACTACCGTGCAATTTAATCTGAAAGTGAAAGTGTTTGTTTTTGTTATTGTGAAACACACAGCACAGCACATGGTGACAGAAGGAAACATGCCTTCTGCATTTAACCATCACCCTTAGCAGTATGTGGGGACCTTGATGAAGGGGACCTCAGTGGAACCGATTTGAACCCACAACCTTCTGGTTTCAATTCCGATTCCTTACCTGCAAGGCCACTGCTGCCCCATTAAATTAATTTCTGAGCAAAAGCCTGACACTCCATTGACGTAACAGCATTGACCCACACACATTCTCAGGTGAATCCACATGATGAAAAAAATGCGTGTGAAAAAAAATCAATTCCTTGTCATGTTGCAGGATGTAGCTCACACTGAACTCACATTACATGAGGTCACTAAAGTGGATTTTTAAGGTACGGAAAAACAAAAACAAAATTGGTATAAGTTGGAGTGATTTGATCATGAAAATAACAGCCTGATATTTCAGTCAAAAAAGTTATTGGTGGAAAAGAGGAAGCCACAAAGTTAACACCCTTATTTGTAGTTTTATCTGAAGTTTCATTCTATTATGATTATGGTTTGTGAGGTGGGATCAAAGAGAACTGTGTTTTCATATTACATGTAGCCATAAATGTAATTTTTTGAAGAGGAAAGTGTATCACTTTTCTTCATAGGTTTTCCAGACCAAAATGCTTTGGTAAGAGAAGATGGGCCTGGAGGGGGCTGTCAGCGTTCCTGGATCTGAAAATGGGAGTGCACGTTGCTGATGAGTTATTGGAGAGGGATGCAGGCCGGGAGGTTAATGCACAGATAAGTGGACTCCAGTGTTTTACGACAGAGGTCAGGAACGAGAAAACAACTTCATCTAGATAAGCCTTGAGACGTAGAGTTTCCAATTTTCCTGGGAGAGGGAAAGTGTGCTAAAGGGTTGGATCATGGGTATTTATGGTTCATCACATTCATCATGGCCAGCTGGCCAGCTGCTGATTGGTCCTTCTCTGTCTTTAAATTATCCTGTTGGGTACTGGACCCTTGTTTCTTTGGTTAACGTTGAGACATTTTGACATTTGGTGATTACAGCTGATGGAAAATTACAGATATTACTGCACATGCGTAATTGGACAGTTTTCTGTCATCCTTCATCTTATATTTAGCAGTTTCTTCAAAAGAAAAGATTATTATCATTATCAACATATTATAATTATTAGAACGGCACCCAGTACACTATCCCAGGATCTTAATATTACGCCCATGCATATGCAACATATAATTTCTTCCATTCAGAATTATAGCTCACTTCAAAGAAAGACGAACAAGTCATCTTGTGATTACTGCCCTTTCAACAATTTGATGTCTGTCTTTAAAAAAGCTGATGACATTTTGTGTTTTATTATTTTCCCCAATGTCTGCATTCAAAGCAAAAATACATATGAAGACGAGGATTTTCTTAAGGGTTCAGGGTGAGAGTGTTAATTAGTTTAAACCAAGGCGCCAGACGTTTTCTTCTTAGAATTACAAAAGATTCAAAAGTTACAGTCTTCACCAACTCTATCTGGTATAATTTTATCTCTCTGTATTATACAACTCTCTGGGATCAAAAAGAAACAGACTTTCTTATTTCCCATCTTGCATGGGTCCCCAGGTCCTCTGCTGATACTCGACTGAGTGCATGATCCTTGGATGCCACTGAACCATGAATGAAAGGTGAAGGCATCATCCTGCGCTGAACCAAAGGGAATTCACACCTTGTAAAATAGAATCTTCCTACCCCAAACCATCATTTTAACTCTTGCTTTTACTAGACAGCTTCTCTGATTCCCGTGTCCGTGAGGATTAGACATGCTTCCTTTAGGAGCCGTCTTTGTTCGGATTTTTTTCTGCAGTCCCACAGAGACTTTTCTGTTGGATTGAGTTTGGGAAAAAATGGACTGAGGTGTGGTCTTCTGGTACATAGGCAGGTGTGTTCCCCACTAGGCTGCTACCACCCCATACGTGAAGATGTCTGATATTCGTCTTGTTCTAGAGTGTGCTGTTCTTTATGGTGCTCCTGTGCTGCGTGTTTCCACCCCCTAAAGGACTGACCCTGAATGCAGTGACTGATGACAGGAGCCCGGGTGCGTGGGAAACATGGGAGCCATATGTAACTGCATCTGTCGCGCCAGAGAGGTGATGTCAGCCATGTCGACAGCACCAGAGAATGCAAACAACATGGACCTGAATGAGAAAGACAAAAAAATAATGACAAATAAAAAAACTACATGTTTTAATCATTTTAATTTATTCACAGATTTAAGCAATAATGAAGGCAAATTAATTTGTATTGCATCTATCGACAACCTGCTAAATAGTACTATTTTGGTACATTTATTCAGTCACTTACCTGTGCAAGTCTTCAAATCGAAAAAATCTGAAACTGGCACAACACAGCTGTCCCACAGCTTGACTTAATTTACAAAACAAACCAAAAATGGGGATGATGCCCCAAAATAAAAATTGTACTAATACACAGGACTCAGATATTCACACATTAGCACAACAAGGGACACATCAAGTCTAAAAGAATATATGTCTTGAAGTGACCACAGCCGAGTCCTTATGTGTGGTGGTGCAGGGTATTGACTGGTGCAGCGAGAGGGACAACGGCATGTGGACACACGACATGCAGACACAGACTTAAACCCTAACACTCAATGGAAGGGGGCGTGTCGTGGGGGGTGGAGCAGATGCGGACGTGACGTATTAACCTCCAACCTGACCTTACATTTACAGCATTTATCAGATGCCCTTTTCCAAAGCGACTTGCAATCAGTAGTTACAGGGACAGTCCCCCCCTGGAGCAATTTAGGGTTAAGTGTCTTGCTCAGGGACACAATGGTAGAGTGAATCTACCATTGAATCTACCAGGCGAGTGAATCCCACTAGGCTACTACCACCCTATGATTCACCACAGAGGAGAACTCGACACGAAACAAAGAGAGCACTTTGTCTAAGAGCAGGGAGCTACAGCGCCACTTACAGGTGTGGAGGGTTTAAACTGCGTTCTGCATCAGTCATAGAGGTTCCTTAGAAACCAAAAGGCCATTTTAGAGGAAACGTTTTTGTGTGTATTACGTTTGTTAAACATTCACCCCCCTCAGTGTCCTTTCGGCCGGATGCCCTTTGCTTCAGCTTCGTTTGATTCTGCCCGATGAGTGACAAGCTTGCTCATGAACTGGATCAAGGCAGGTGAGTAATTAGCCAAATCAGCTGGAGCTGTAATTCATTTCTGTGGGGCTTCTGTCCTGACGGGCCGTGATTGGGACCCTCGGGACCCTCGAGACGTTTGCGCTTTGATGAAGTTATGCTCGTGCGCGCCGCCGCTGCAGCTGTTACGGCCGTGCACTGATAGAGATTTCTCTGTGGCTGCCTCTTCTATATTTATGCGCGGCGCCTGGGCACCGTCCACACCTGCCAAAGGGCCAGATGTGTGGCTAATAAGACACACTGAGCGCGTGCCAGCACACCAAACAGCGCAGGTGCCTCAGCGCGCCAAGCTTTCCGCACAGGTGTCCTCCACGCTCCCCTACCAGTTCCATATATACAGCACGACCTTTACTTATTACTTTTCCCCCCATTCTCGATCGCATTTGCATCTGCCCCAAGTCCCCAGAAGATTTATTTTGCCAACCTAGCTGTGAAATATATTACACTTGGCATGCGCAATATCGTCCGTCAGAGATTTATGCGGCGAGGCATAAGTGCTGGATCATGCAGCATGCGGCCACGGTTGCTACGCGAGTTATTATTCACGGGCTGTAGTGTTGCTCACCTGTTTGCTCATCAGCTGATTAATCTCACGGCTAAGTAATGAGCCATTGGCAAATGGTTCTCAAGTTTTAATTTTGTTATCTGGTATATATGTAGTTATTAATCAAAGATGACGACAATTCAATTCAACGTGGGAAATGTCGGGGAAAGAAGCGCTATAACACCGGTACTAACAATCCACCAAGTAGATAAGCAGTTGCGGCCCTGGCAAGGGTTTGGATTGGAGACATTCCCGCAGTTTGGTACTTCAGATAATATTTTAAACTGAGCTCCTGACTTCCCGGGGCTGTAGAAAGATCTGTGGGTTTCTTTCAAAATGAGTCGGGTTTTTCCTGCTGCACAGGATAAGTTTTCAATTTCACAGTGACTTTTCAGGGAGTCTCACAGACATGCATTCATTAAAGTTTCTGACAGTGAGGTAAGTAACAGCGTTACCGCAGCACACGGTGACACAACCAAATGTGTCCTCTGCTTTTAACCATCACCCTTGGTGAGCAGTGGGCAGCCATGACAGGTGTGGGGACGCTGCTTTGCTCAGTGGCACCTTTAGCGGTTCGGGATTCGAACCGGCAACCTTCTGATTATGGGTTTGTTTCCTTACCCGCTAGGCCACCACTGCATGTAAAACCTAATAGTTAAAGGGCATTACTAACGTGCATGGATGGCAACATAAATTGCTATGTAATGACTGCACAACATCACCAAATGTTTACCATTATTCTGTCTTTAAAAAATATATATTCTCTTACATGAAAGTGGAATATATTTTAAAGCTTCCTCTAAAATACTTTTCAAGGAACTTGAATCATTTTAAGGGAGCTGAGCTCACCTTAGCTTCCTCAAACCTTCACAAAAGATCTTAAATCTTGGTAAACTGTGAAACCATTTATCTTTGCTGCATTTCACATGCTCTAACAGAAGATTTAATGTGATTGTCATTGCATGTACCAGTACAGTGAAATATATAGAGCTAAGAGCGTACATCATTAAAAGCATTCAGTTTATATGATAATAACAATATATGAATATATTGTTATGTAAATATTTGTAGATGAAAGAGTTGCTGCATGATAAATATTCACACGAGTGTGACGTATGTTATATTCATTTCAAGGCTGTTGCAGTGCTCCAATAAATAGTGATGCATAAATAATTACATACATGAACAGATGGGAGGGACACAGAGGCTCAAAGGTAAGTGTGGTGTTGACAGGAGTGTTACACAACTGTAGAAGATCTATAAATTAGAAGTGTGCAAAAAGCAGCATGAGGTGTCGGATGAGGGAGGGTGGGGTTAAGAGTTCGTCGTGGTCTGATATCTGAGGTCTCTGCGCTCTCTTCCTAATGAAGGGCAAATCAGGTCGTGATGCAGATATCAAATGCACTAGAGGTCAGCGAGGCGTTGGCCCATTTTGACAACATGCTACTGTATCACATTGTCATGCTGTTGGTCAGGATGCTCTCAATAATACATTTGCAAAAGCTGACTAGAATATAAGCAGACAGACGGGCTTTCTTCAACCTCTTCAGAAAACTTCTCACATTACTCACCAGCCTGGAGATCGTCAGAGAATGCTGGAGGAATCTGAAGTGCTCCACCTCTTTTATATTACCTGACGCTTTTTTATTTTGGGGTATTGGCTACTTTTCTGCTTATATTGATGTCTTTTTTTCACAAAAATTACAATTCTTTAATTTAATACATTTGTTTTTGTTTGTTAGCAGCTCATTTTGGAGCCTTAATGTGTTTAAAATGGCTAATAAATCCCTTAAGCATTTACATATAATGTAGTTAAAGAGTTAATGTAATATGACTTGCAACCATTAAAGTAATCTTACTGAATTCTTGTGAAGGCCTATTGATGTTTGAGATGGTATTGGAATCGTCTACAAAATAAGGCAGTTCTGCTAATTCATTCAACAGTTAGAGCAGACATATCCACCAAGCAGGGCGAGACTGACAACCACTGCTTTAAGATCTTTCTCAACAGACCAGTAGATCTGACGGGTTATATCCGTTGTAATTATAATTAAAGCGCATAGAAAATAATCTACACCGCACACATATTTTCCCCGGTACCTTCACATTTTCCGGTGTTAAGCGCGTCCCTTTTCCCAGGATCTGTGCATAAATGAGCCTCAAGGGTGGACTGCCGCGAGCAAGTGCTTATTAAATGCCGTGCCACTGATGCTGATGAGTACAGACTCGCCCTCCGTTGCCTCTCCTGTTTGTTTGTTGAAGGCCTGCCTCTGCAGCAAGAGAACCCTGGAAGTCTGCAGTGCGCCACTGCAGAAGGCCATCCTGCGATTCACCTCATTAAAAATTGTTTGATTGCCCTTGTCTCTGCGGGATTGTTGCCTAAATTATTCCTCCAACAAATGCTAAATGAGCTTTCCAGGGTTCCCCCCTTTTTTAAAATAACCCCTTTGCCTGGGCTGAGTCACTTTATAGTCGCATTTGCTGCATATTCAATGTTTTCAATTTACAACTGGGAATATCTGTTATCTTATAAGAAACAGAACTTTTTATTTAGTCTTACTCACGTCCAGCAGTCTTTAAAATGACTTTGCATGGAAAATGAGTAAGAGCTGAGTTAACATAGGTGGTTATTCTACAGCATTAAGCAACATAAGCTGCAAAAAAAAAAAACTAAACTTCAAACGTTGCTCTCCCTTCTTATCCTTTTCCTCCATCTCCCACAGGTCCAATCTGACAGAGTCAGGACTGATGTCTCTACCGTAACTCATTAGAGATAAGACGCCATTAATTACTTGGCTTTCATCACCTCGGCAACTGTAAGTGCCACACACCGCTGGCGACAGGACCCGCATCAGAATTTCCATCCAGAGCGGCTGTTGTTGAGATGGAGAAGCGTGCAGATCCAGGAGCAAGCATGCTCTCCTAGCTGGAGATTAAATGAAAATCAGGAAACTGTGTTTGTGCATGGAGGTCAGCAGGTAAGGAAGCGGACCCATAGTCATAAGGATGCTGGTTCAAATCCCAAGGTGCCACTGAGCAAAGCAGCGTCCCCACACACTACATTCTGTCCGATCTGGCCTTGTGTCCACACAGAGACGGCGTCTCAGGGCCCCAGAACGGTTATTTTGTGAAGCAGGTTCCAGAGTGAATTTCTCTTTTCCACGTCTCCTTGTGGACGACAGAGCGCCTTTTTTTGTGAATGCGCTGACGTACTAGAGTCACATAATTCACCAGGGAGGCCCGGGAGAGATTAAACCAGTACACATGAACATTTAACCAACAAGCATGAACTTTGAATGAACAAGACTGCAGCGAAAGCACTCGTGCTGCCCAAGCTGTACAAAATAAGGAGTTTCAGATCAAAGCAAAGCTCACGTCACGTTTGGTCTGAAAGTGGCTTTATTTTCCGCTTCGGCTCCACCACACATCCCTGACGTATTAGTCCAACCTGACCTGACCTGTAACCCCCAACGCGTCACACATACACATTCATCAATTCATAAGCGAGTGTGTTACCCAGTAGGCTACTACCACCCTATATGTTCATCACCTTTTTTTGAGCGATGAACATCTGCATATTTGTGCATATGCACGTGCATGTGCATTTATTTCAGTAATCTTAAAAGTGCGCTGGGACTATAATAGGGTCTAGAATTATTTAATATAATGGCATTAGGGGCAGTGGTGGCCTAGCAGTTAAGGAAGCAGCCCCGTAATCAGAAGGTTGCCGGTTCGAATCCTGATCCGCCAAGGTGCCACTGAGGTGCCACTGAGCAAAGCACCGTCCCCACACACTGCTCCCCGGGCACCTGTCATGGCTGCCCACTGCTCACTCAGGGTGATGGGTTAAATGCAGAGGACAAATTTCACTCTATGTGCACTGTGTGCTGTGCTGCTGTGCTTCACATGTGACAATCACTTCACTTTACTTTTATTATAAAATATAATATATATCTTATGTAGCTGTCTTTGAATGAGGGCTGAAAATATTTCCTCTTAACGGGTCCCTGTTTGAGACCCACTGGTCTATGGGATTTGGACATTCAGCATTTTTCATTTTATTACATCCAACAAGCCACGTTTTTTTAAAATAATTTAAGTTCAATGAAAGCCCCATTGCAGTTGTGTAGCTATGCACTCAGCCTTCTTTCATGCAACAAACATAACAGGCAATCAATACATACAGCTTAATGTTTCTCATCAGAAAATTTTGGTCACCTGGCAACATATCAGCAAAATCAACATAAAAGCAGCTTTTGATGCATTATTACGAAATTAGCTGAATACGTCTGAACATAGGTTTTTTTTTTTTTTTAGCCCCACAGCTTTGAACTAGTATGTACCTAGCTAACTATAATATGACATTATTTTTCCATGGGCTTAGAAAATGATGATTTTCCATGTTTGTTAACATTTGCTTTAATTTGGCCCTTTTGCCAGCGTTCCTTTCAAAGCAGAACAAGGACAGAGACACAGAGAAGACGGTTTGCAGCCATTATTTCCAATTCTGTTTATATCGCTATTTTACACTCTGCTTGTTCCAACATTGAGGTAATTACTATTCCCACTTTCCAGAAGGCTTGGGGTGTAAAATCCAATCAGAGGCCCGGCTAGATTTAAATCCCAAACTCCCACGTGTTGAAGCACTGGAGCACATTTTATTGATTCTGATTCTGAACTCTCCTTGTTTCTATGTCTTCCTTTTTAAGACAATCTGTTTTACCTTGTGTCCTCCATCTGGAACACGAGCATATACTGACGCGGTCAGAATTTTCTTTTTTAATGCATCAGTCTTTTAACAGTGAAAAGTTGGTGTGTGAGCCACCCTCACATCAGAGTTTTCTCCTTTTCCCTCTTAGTTAATATTCATTTTGCGTTACTGCACTTTCCCTGCCAGCATGATGGAGTTTTGACTGTACAGGAACATTATTTTGGGGGAGTAATTAAAAGCCTATGTTTTATTCTGAACAGCGATTCCTCAATGGCAAGGTTGAATGATGAGGAACAGGCCTGACAGCCGTGGCACCATTTGTCTTGCTGATGCCGGGAAAGTGTTTACTGAATGTGCATTTGAATAACAACGAGTTATCTAATACCATGCTGATTTCACGAAAATATGCAATGACAAAAAATTGGAATATAAAAGACATAAAATGACTAAAGTCAATTACAGGAGAGGAGAGAGCTCCCCGGGCTAATCTCCCACTCTGGAGGGGCTCCGATAGATATAACTGCAAAAATCACATGTGGTGCTTTTGATCGTACATAAAGCCTTTGAATGGATGTGGCCACTGGACGTGGAACAAGCCTTACCCATTCATCTCTTTACACGCAGCAAGCCTTTCTCTTTCCAGCCGCACCTTTCTCTTTTTCTGTTCCATGCATAAAGGCTCGCTTTAAATAGCGGCAGGAAATTACCTGGGCTGCTAAGCAAAAGGATGTGCACAGGCACCATTGTGCAGCCTTGTCACGCTGACCAGATCCGAATGTACAAATTCTCACTGGTGAGCAATGGCACAGGGCTGCTGCGCCGTACAATGAATCATGCAAAGCAATCACACTGACGGGTTCAGCTCTGAGTGTGTGTGTGTGTGTGTGTGTGTGTTTGTGGGACAGAAAATGAATCATTCTCAGTCCTCTGGAGGTGTGATTCATTGCAATGGATGTGAGAGAAAGTCATAAACAAGTCCATTATCTGTTACCGTTAGCAGGTAGAGTCCGTCCTGCTGTTGTTGGAGGACCAGGGCTGGGATGGACCAGGATAGGGCAGGGCTTTGGAGTCTTGTTGAAGAACTAGGGTCCAAAAAAAGCTTTCCTATTCCTCTTGCCAAAAAGCTGCATTATTGTCGACATGTATTAGAATCAAAATCTTTTATTTATAAAAATGTATTAATCCTAGAAGAAAATGGCTTATATAATTACTGCCACATCACACAAGTACACAGAGACACAAGAAAATCAAATAAATATAAATTAATATTAAATATAAAAAATAATATAAATATAAATATAAATTAATATTAAAAAATATGTCTCAAACCCATATATCTGTTAAAACAAATTCAACATGGAAAAAAAGGAAGTATTGATAAATATGATGAAGAGTGGACAGCAACCATTTAAATGGAGAGAGTTTTCATTGGAAAACCTTGATTAGATATTTCATTACACCAATCTCATTACAATAACAGCCCCTAAATATGTTGGAGAAATTGTGGAAGCCAAATATACACACACACACACACACACACACACACACCACACACACACACACACGTGTGTCTAAATAAAATCTGTAGTATTGCACCTGGTATTGTACATATTACCGCATATTTTCATGTGTTTTTGAGTTCAATATTGCATTTCAATGAAAGCCTGCGAAACAGCGGCAGTATAATAACGGTGGCTGGATAAGCTGCCGCTCACCTTCAAAAGAACAAGACACACAGCAGGTGTCGCCAAACCCCTGACCCCAAAACACATCTGTAATCTGACTCAAAGCCCCTATCTTCAAACAGCCTCACAGGTGTCCGGTATGCCGATCAATCGATACATCAGACAATCCAATATGTCTGCCGAGGTTCAGACGATAAAAAAAGAACGCAGTGCACCGTGAAAGCAAATAGAATAACGATTCCGCCAAACCAAAATGGCCTGAACTGATGAAGATACAGATACCCAGAGAGCAGAAACATTTGAGCTGAGTCAGAAATCTGTAAAAGGTTAAAATCTCAACTTCACTTTCTATTTGCTGCCATCGGTTTGCATTGGGTTGGCCTTAAAATGTGTGTGTTCATGTAATTTCAAGTTTTTTACAACTTTTTTGGCTGAACAAGGTCTAAACTAAAATAAATGTTGGAAATAATTCCGAAACTGATCTAATTATTGTAAAGCAAAATTATTGCCAAAACATTGCCTGAACCTACACCTGAAGCCTATATATTGCATCCGAAAAGTATACACAGCGCATCCCTTTTTCCACATTTTTTATGTTACAGTCTTATTCCAAAATACACACAACACCCCATAATTACAACACTAAAAAGGTTTACTTGAGGTTTTGAGATTAAAAATAAAAAACTGAAAAGTCACATGTACATAAGAATTCACAATCTTTGCCATGAAGCTCAAAATTGAGCTGAGATGCATCCCGTTTCCTCTGATCATCCTTGAGATGTTTCTGCAGCTTAATTGGAGTCCACATGTGATTGGTCATGATTTGGAAAGGCACACACCCATCTATATCGACAGGTGTGTGTTGGGGCAGTGGTGGTATAGCGATTAAGGAAACGGCCCTGTAATCAGAAGGTTGCTGGTTTGAATCCCGATCCACTGAGGTGCCGGAGAAAAATGTGGAAATGTGCTGTGAACACTACCCGGATGCACTATATATTTGTATCGATGCAAAAATAAACATTTATGTCCATCGCACGTAATTCTATGTCTAAATCGCTAAGAAGATTGAAAACTAAAAAGTGGAATTTTAAAAACTATTTAAAACTTAAGGCTGGCCCTGTCACTTCATGTTACGACTGGTGGAATATAACTGTGACCGGCCTGCCTTTGCGATGAATGCTGTGTGCCAAAACACAGAGCTAATTAATGATCTTAATGAGCTTACTTTCCATTTCACATTAGGTTTTGTCGGTAGAGAAAGCGTTGCCAGGCACAAGGCAATTTTAAAACAGAGTGGGTGTTCCTCTGTTGTTGCTCTGAGCTCTTCGATTAAAATGTATTAAAAGTAACTGTAAACTTAGTGGCAAAATAATTGCCACGTGCTAAAGAACAGTCATCCTGCAGATTGCTGTTGCTTTAGGTAATGCCAGCAAGAAAAGAAAATGAATAATAAATAAATAAATAAATAAATAAGTAAATAAATAAATAAACATACAATTTGTGTCGTGCCAGCAAAAGGGGATGTGCTTCAATAGAAGCCAATTAACTGCATTTTTTTCTTCATTTATTGTCATGTAGGTGTTGCTGCCTGTGGTAGTTATTTATTATTATGAGCACACACACACACACACACACACACACACACATATATATGGTGGTGTATTGCAAATGCAAATGCATTATAGCCGCTTGATGTTCTCTCTCTGATTAGTGCTGTTTGATAGTTGATAGGCCATTTTCCTACAGTCGGCATTGCTATTCAGCTGTGATGTCTTGGCTGGACATTTTAAATAGTCCTAATGGAGAACACTTTCTTTGAAAAATGAGAGCTGTAAATTCAATCAATTGCCCTTTTGTCTAAGTGTGAAAGGAAGAGGGGATTTTTTTGTGAACGCTGGGCCAACTGTCTTTCCCATTAAAAAGAACTAAATACATCAAACCAAAGGTCAGACATCTCATATTCAATTTTTTCAGAACAAAGGAACTCTCAGGCTTTCTTCCCTGGGAGCATCAGAATGGCCTGTACTCGTTTTGGTGGAGTAAATTGACCTCATGTGATTGTGTCTTTTTTCACACTTGCCTTAATGCCACATGCCGTAAATGGGTATTGACACTTCAACCTAGTTCAGACAAAGCAGTTTTAATCTTGTTCTTTCAGGTCACTGACCAAAATCCTATTTGCCATTCTCCACTGCTTCAGAAATGCTCCATGCTATGAACAGGTTATTGTCTCCATGCTGTTATGTGGGATGCATCATTTGCTGACATTTTTACATTTCTAACTGGTGATATGCAATGAAAAAACAAGATATTTTGTTGAATATAAATCTGAGTGAATGTTGATAATAGCTATGATGCACTGTACTGTGATGCTATGGAAATGGACTAAAGGTGAGGATGATACTAGTAAAGGGAACTCGGACCAGACACCACATGGGGGATATTTTACGACACAATATAAGACGCATGTGAATGTCAGACACACTAGTTTGCCAATCAGAATAAAATTGCAGATAGTCCTGTTTGTCCTCAGATGTCTACAGCAGAGATCACATTTGTCATGTTTGCTGACAGTTCTATTACCAGGAAAGAAAATAAAGGAAGAAAGGAAGACAAAAGACTTCAGTTTCCAATTTGATTTCTTAGAAACTTGTTGTACATATATGCATGCTCCGTAGGCATGGCAGTTACATGTGTGACTTGTTCAATTCATCCAGAATGATCAAGTGGGAGCTGTCAGTCATTCATATACACTCAAACAATGAATTGTTGGGTTAACTTCATTCAATTATGACACCTATTTATGACACACATTATGACACACATTTGAATTATGCTACTTGAAACTAAGGCAGGCAAATTTAAGGGTCCTGTTTGCCTGCCTTCGTTTCAAATAGCATCATTCAAATGTGTGGAAATAAGTGTCATGATTGAATTAAGTTAACCCAACAAATCATTTATTTGAGTTTAAGCTCCACCCTTTTTAAACAAGATAAAGATTACTTGCTGTCCTTTATCTCTCATTATTTCTGGAGATTCTGGAGATTTTTGCCACTTAAAATACACTATCAAATGAAACAACCAACTACTGTTTAGCTGCAGAGGAAGTCAGCCATAGTATTTGTTTCTAGCACATCGTATGTGAGCCACTTAAACAATATTTTGGAAGTTGCAGTGCAAAGTTATTTTTGCGCAGCCACCCCACATATTTGATTGCAATTCTAGAATTGAAGACTTCACATTAATCTTGGATTAGAAATAGTCCACTTCTGTTCCTAAGCAACATATCATTCCAGCAGCAGCTAGTCATGTTACTGTAAACAATGTAATGAGGTGGAAATATAGTTAAAGTCATCCTCCCAAGTCCCAACCTTGTGAGACATTGATACTGTGGTACAATGATGTTTGCATACACACACACACACACACACACACACATACACTAGTCTGTGACTTGTATTGGACTTAAGTGTACGACTGCTTTTCAGATTTCACCTTCACTAGTTTAAAGTAATTTAGAATGAGGTTTATTACAGATGAACATTGATTATAAGGCTCATTAACATGGCAACCACACGGATTGTGCTGTAATGAGGTGTGACAAGTTGAGCACAAATTGGCACAGATGTAAAAGAGATACTGTGCAGTACCTTGGAAAATATGAGGGAGCTTTCAAGAGCTTTCTTTAATTAGAATAATTGAATTATATTTGTGAGCGAGCATGCTGAAAAATCTGAACTGCAAAGTTTGGACACATTTGTTATCAGGTTGCGAGGTTGAAGGCTTTGATTAACATTCTTTAAACAACTCCTGTACACTTAAAAAAAAACGTTGCAAATTGCCTTTGGCTTTTCGAACTCTAATGAACGGATCATTCATGCAGATGTATCCTGTCACCTTCATTTGAAAGCAGACTGGGTGGACGAGAGTTGCTAGGCAGCCAGGAGGCTCGGTAAGAAGTGTGTGTTTACCCCAACCACTGTCACTTTCACCATCAGGGTGGTTCTGAGGCTCCTTTGCAGGCATTTGAAAACAGCATATTATACAAGTTCTTGTTTTCTTTATGTGACATCAAAAGAGAAGAGGTATTTTGGGTTGAAGTGACTGAAGTGTGTATTGTGTGCCTAATGCACATCCTATTTGCACATCACAGCTTGAATTGCTTACAGTATGTCGCTGAAATGATTTTCAACAGCACTATCGCTGCATTGCTGTTGGCAGACACATCGTTTTATGTAATATATATGTATATATTTCATGCCTAATGTTTTCTTGCTTCAATTATGACAGACAAGACTAAGGGGCAGGGGAAAATTATAGAGAAAAGGAGAAATTGGGAAGGAAGTCAACATATAGAGGGGGGAGAGGGGAAAAAACGGGTGAGTGGGTGGAGAAGGATAGAGAATGAACACAAACGAACGTCTATCTTACCTGCTTAAACAAACAAAAAAGAAACAGCAGAAAAATCTAATTTTATGATCTGTTCGGATCATACTGATTGTGCTTCAGCAAAGATTCCTGAAACAATGGAACAAAATATATATATATTTTTGCTTAAAATATTAAATCATATTTCCTGTGCCTTTTAACTGCATGCCCAGGTCACTTTCAGATTTTAAACAAGGCTGGTCAATCATTTACATGTTGGTGTATATTCTTATTGTGGACTGTAGATGTCTGGACAAAGAGAGCAGAGTGGAAGGTGGACTCTATTGAGGTCAAACACATCAATGAAAGGCCCCCGTGCTGCTGACTTAATTTGTTGCAAGGGTCAGATAGAGGTAGCAGACCATGGATGACCGTGTTTGTTAGATTTATGCTTTGTTCAGATGGGATTGGAGAGAAACTTCATATTTGTGTACGATGCAGAAAATAAACTGTGTTGCTGCCCTTGCTCCAAGGCCAAGTTTTATGTACCTGGATTAAAAAAAATGAGTCACACGCCCAAACATGGCTTGCAATACTGAGCGTATCCTGAATCATTGTCACACACTGGTACGGATGTAGACTGAATCTGCTACTTTAATCCCTATATTACAAAAGGTTTCATTGCATCCCCAACACCATAATATAAGTCACAATGATTAGTGCCCACACATTAAAGAAAATTCAAGGGCAATGTTTCAATTCTCTTAGCTCCAGGAAAAGGTTGCCAGATGAGAAATAGAGACAAGGACCATTTCAGCCATTGCCCATTTCTACAATCAGGCCTAGACCTGTTCTTCAGTACATACCACAGATTGTAAAAAGTATGGATACTGTAAATCACCACAGGTCTAGTGCCCCAGCTGGATGGGTGCTAAACTAGTTTGTAGTCAATGGGATGAATTTTGAATTTTCATATGCTGATATTAATTTCTCCTTCAGATGTTCCCTTAAAAAACAGATTTTACTTAATTGTAAAAATCTTACAGTGATTGGTGGCCTTGTCTGGTCAGGTCCATCAAATGAGTAGGTGGGCCTAACATAAATAAACTATCCCCTTTTGAACGCCATTCTCACATTTTCGTACCTTCTGTTAATATCTGACTGAGCCCAAACCTTAGAACGTATTAGAACAAGGGCAGTTGAATACTGACGCACCATTTGGTGACCTGACCTGTTGACCAGAAGCCTTTCAAGTTGCTGTGGTCCAAATTATTCTCCCAGTCTGGGGACATTTCTTTCCATTTTTATCCTTTTAAAGCTGTTTTTAAAATGTCATTTTTCATTTTTCCTGGGGTATATCAACTAGTCACTCTGAGATTTCCAAATATTAATATGAACATTCATAAATCAGTCATTACTTCCATCCATTAGCATATCGTACACCACAATTTAGTGATATCAGTTTCTGCAAAGCCCGTATCTTCATAATGAGGCAACATAATTTTTTTCCTCTTTTCGACCCTGAAAACACCTACCCTTATCCAAGGCTTATCATCCTCCTGCACAGAATTCATTAGAACCGTCAGTGGGCAGGAGGCGGGAGGGCAACATGGGTATATGACAGATTTAATGAGTCTATGGATGAACAATATGATGAGGAAGAGGTCTGAGGCAGGGCGATTCACTCAATGCTTGCAAGCTTCTGCTTTAATGGGGTATTAAATTGGATGGACAGACAATGGACACGGTCCTAAGTTTGTCATTATTTATATAAAGCTTCCAACTCACCTCCGAATGCCTAGTGTTAGCATTTCAGACATTGGCCCATGATTTGGTGCTTTTATGTAGTCTGTTTTGAGGGCTAGGCCTCACTAATGAATGTGCATTGCACTCAGGGGGACGTGAAAGTGAAGTGATTGTCATTGTGATACACAGCAGCACAGCACACGGTGCACAGAGTGAAATGTGCCCTCTGCATTTAACCCATCACCCTTAGTGAGCAGTTAGCAGCCATGACAGGCACTTGGGGAGCAGTGTGTGGGCACCTCAGTGGCACCTTGGCGGACTGGGATTCGAACTGGCAACCTTCTGATTAACCGCTACGCCACCACTGCCCCATCACTGCCCCATGTTGACCGACATCAGACAATGTGTGGCTTTAGAAATCATGTGCTTTTTGGTGGCTGTCAAGAAATACATGTATTGCCTATGCTCAAGCCGACTGGCAATGTTTTTATGCTTTTCACTGTGCTGAAATTACAGAAACATGTTTTTAATTCAAATTCAATAGAGGAGGACTTCTGAAAGATCTTAATATGCAAACTCTATCAACTCATACTGTACACCCAACAATAACTGATGGGCTGCTGGCAATTAGGTTGTAACATGAGAATATTGTCTGTGACATCACTGATACTGGATGTCAGCAGAAAGGCAAACTGTAGAAGCTGAAGCAAAGTTAATAAAGCACATGCTTAGCATAGTAGCCGTCACTTTCATTCAGTCTCTCTTTTCATCAGACATTTGTATTGTTTTCCAAGAACACACTGTAACATTGCAAAATAAAAAGTCATTCAGCCATTCAATGCATCTCTTTAAAATTATACGTTGTGAACAGTGACTTTCATGACTGGAAAAACGATTCACACCTTTCCTATTTTTTTTTTCAAAGTGAAGGCTAAATTGCATGTTGTATATACAAAAAAAAGTTGAACTTGAACTGTTGAATTTTTTTCTCTTTGACCACATAGGTAACTTACGTGTTTGCTTTGTTCTGTTGCTGCCAATATAGAAGTAAGAACCATGCTGTCTTTAGCTGCAGTTTTTCCTCACGGTCTGCTATCCTCTGTCGACCTGCAGCACATCAAAATAGAACATCAACTTGACTAGCAGGGAGAGACGGCGCTGCCTGTGGCAAACCTGCCACGTCCTCACAGGTTGCGGGTTAGATGGATGCAGGTATTGCGCCAGCAATTAAGGATGACATTCTCTGGAGATGCTGCTAGGCATCAAAGGGTTGCTCCCTAGGGAGCCCTCCCCTTGAGGAAAGGTTAAGCATCCGACCAAAAAAACTCCCTCCCCCACGTTCCCCCCATTGTGAGTGAAACCAGCCTCAGTCGACTTGATTGCCGCCCACCTACCGTGCACCTGCATCGCACCCCGTCTTGTTACGGCGGATTCCGCCGTGGCATTAGGGAGATGCGTGGCAGTTATCTCGCCCCCAGCAAAACTCACTCCTCTCTCAGGTTGGTTGCCTTGCTCGCCATGCTTCTCTGATTGAGTGTGCGCTGGGGATTCACACTCCTCAAACGCCCTGCTGGGGCGGCTGGAGAAGAGCTGCCGCCTTGAGACCTTTTATGGTCCCAGACTGTCAACCATGCTTTCTTCTTGTTAGACACACCAGCTCATCCTCCCAGCAAACAAATTTTGCCTTCACGGTTCAGCAGAGCTCCGCTGGGCAGATCAAGGGTTCCTTGGCACTTTCACTCAGTGATAAGTTGCTCAACTCTGTTTTCTTGGTTACTCAAAATAAGTATTGATTTCGTGGCGTTTGATTGACACATCGCTGAGAGAATCTGGGACCCTTACTCATGTCTTTGTTCTACTCCAACTTCGATGGAGAAAAACAGTCCTCCGGCTTTACTAGGCAGCTCCAACAGTGACTCTAGAAGATACTGATGATTACTCACAAACATGGGGCCCAGAAAACAGGCTCCTAACTCCTTTAGAGGGAGCTCATCTTGGTTTTTGGGTGCTTAGAATAGGCTTAGCAGTTCTATATCTAAAGGTCATGTGTATAACAAAATATGTCATCACTGTGGCAATATTCATTCCATTTCTTGTTTGCTTAAATACCTGCAACTAATAAATATTTTTAAAAGATCATTATTGATTATTCTTATATAAAACTAGATTTAATTTATTACATCATATATGCAATTGGTTGTTCTTATATGAAATTCAATTTCATTTATTATATTATATGTGTAAATTCTTGTACAGATTAAATGTTCATTGTGCAAGGATAACTGATATCACAATGAATTGATATCTTAATAGTCCATTCGGACCCTCAATGCCAGATTATGCAACAGCTTCATCCCACAGGCCATCAGATACCGAAAAACTCTGGAACTGATACACACTCTTCCTCGTATTTACAGTACATAACTTTATTATATTTCTGTTACAGCAGTATTTACACATTACTACAGCAGCCATTTATTATTAATTTCACTGATTTTTAGTCTTCTGTCTTCTTTGTTGTCTATGTGTGTTTGTTTGATTTAAACTTGCCACCATGACAGTACTCTTGTATGTTTGTATGTTTCTGAAATGGCAACAAAGCTCCATTGTACCTGAATTTGAATACTTGGAAGTACATTTCAGACAGGATAACATGAATTGATCTCTCTTATTTATCTTGTTTTTACATGAGAAAGGCAAAACCTTATTCCAGAGTAATTTTTGATTTCATCTCTGAACAAAATTAACGACAATATACTTATGATAACTAGGTTAATACTGCACATATAAGTTTTTCGTCAAAATGCAGCACATACCCACTTTTGTCTGACAGAGATTGAATCCTATTTTCAAGAAGGTAAAACATTTTCAAGAATTGTAAAACATGCCCTTGAGGTATTTTTTCAGGACTTTGGAAATGAACAGATAAAGAAAGGACTGGTTGCTAATTATTTGCATCTTGGAGAGAATGAATTAACTACCCGTTCACCCCTTATTGAAAAATGAGAAGTCAATTGCTATGATTGACAACTCTCACACATTTTACTTCCTCAACTTGCTCCTGCCATCACATTGCAGAAGTATACTCAGTGTTGCCAGATACATAATTATTTCTGGCATCTGTCATTCCAGCCAAATCATTAAACATGCACAGAAATAAGTCTAAAATATTTACATAAAAACTGGAATCTTCCATAATCATTCGTGAAAAATCACATTCAGAAAGGTCCAAGCTGGCAACATAGTGAGCGAGGTCTTGTCTCCATCCTTGGACAAATTTTATCTGAACCCCACAACAAAAACGTAGTGTTTTAAGATTATGATTTCTACCTCTGCAAAACATTTGTGTTCATTTTCATATTTTTTCTATTTTAGATGACCTTTCTGACCCCATTTCTCACATCTATAAGATGGGGCATTTTTCCCATTACTCAGTGATGAATTGCAGAAGGCAGAGTGTAAAAATAAATCACACATTCAGAGGCATATCTGAGCTCATGGCAGATTGACGTAGATTTTTCACACCAAATAGCAGCCATTGCTTTAAAATGACTTTTTCGAATTTAAACTTTTTTTGCCATTTGTTTTTCTCAAGCTTTATTGCAAGGCTCTATAAGACAATGAATTCCACAGCAGAAGGGTAACAAAATTGAATCTGCCTGTTTTTCCCGCTCAACGGTGAAAAAACTGATCTGTGGCTGCCCAACCTGTCGCCTCACGGTCTGACACGATGAGAAATGTAATGTTCTGCTGAAATAGGGCAGAAATCCTCCAATCAATGGAAACAATCTGTGCTGCTCGTCGGAGAGAGATTGGCAAGCGTGTACTTCAGCATGATTGAGCGTAAAATGATGTGCTTACCGGTGCCCCACCCCCTTCATCCAGAATAATCTGAGAGTGATAGGGGAGTAAATTCGCAGTAAAGTCTGATATAAGCTGATCCAGAAGTCTTCCAGATAGAAGAGGAGCTGTACATCTATCCTGTAGTCATACAGCTACATTTTGAAATGTCACCCCAGAGAAAAGGACTGACAAAAACGGACAAACCATAAAAAAATGCTGTTCTTTTGATCTCTTGAGTGTTTCTGTAGTTGGAGATTTTTTTTATATATCCACTGCCTGAGGGGAATACAGTGCAATACTCACTTGTGCAGTAATGTATTTTTCACTGTCGATTATTTCCTTGAAAAAAAATCTCCATTAGCAATAACACATAATTAAGAAAAGACCTGCCTTCACATAATCACATTTTTTTGAGCGGGCTTGAGTTTCTGATATGTCACTCAAGCAGGAATGCGCCATTTTCAAGTGTCTCATCACAGCACTGCAGACTTAATGATAGATTCTCCTGCATGCTAATATTCTCATCAGATGAAAATGCTGTTGTAGAAACATGATTTTTCAATTTTATTAACCCAAACATCTTTTTGGAAAAATGGCTTGGTAATGCATATGTATTATCAGCCTGGCCCAAGAATACAATTGTTATTGTTTGCTGACTTCTGTTCATTTCTGTCATTCATCTTATTTATCACCAAAATGCTTATTTTATTGATTAAAACCCTGTTCTGATCCCATTTCCCTGCTCATAGAAATTGCTTTTATCACCATAAAATACATTATTTGCAAATAGTATTGCAATATTATGACATGGTCACTGGCCCTTTTATTCATTGAACCTGTTTTAGATTGGACATGTGCTGTCCAGTTTAAGGCATATTTCAGCTCTATCGACTTTCATTTGATGTCCAGTTTTGCAGTTTGAATAGGGTAGTGATGTCAGATTTCTTTACTCACAACCTTCAGTTTTTTTCCTGGGCGTCACCAATTGACATACATATAAGGCTTCAATGACCATTTATTTAATCTGTTTACATTACAAAATGGAAGTAAAAAGATGGCATTAGACGAAAGTGGTTTTACATGTAGAGGCGAACAAGGCATGAAAAGACCTTAATTTAATGCAGCAACCAGAATCCTGATTCAAAGTTTGTGTTACACTCAATTTATCTGGGGCTTAATTAATAGGACTTTAATTACACTTAGTTGTGATAATCAGTCATGATCAATGAAACTTCTAAATGAATGTGCATAAAATTGAAGCACGCTTGGACTCTATCCCTTGTTTCTGTGGTATTGAGGGAAGATGAAAAGTTGAATTGCTTTATTCATTTCACAGAGACAGATTAAAAAATGACCATGAAAAATAGATTTTTCAGCCAGGAAGGGGGTCTGCCCGGGAAGCCCCCCCACCATTCTCTGGATTTTTATTTTTCCTGAAGAAACTGTAGTGTAAAAGGACAGCAGAGGCATTAGGTTTGCCCTGATTGGTCATATGCACAATATCCTAACATGTTAGCAATGAACAGCGTTTGGCCTTCAGGAAGCAAACCTCTACATTTTAATCAAATATTACTAATTCACTGCTCATTCCAGCTGTCTCCAAAAACCAAAAAGGAAGCGGCAGTCAAAACCATGCCGTACACAAGCATGTTACATCGAGAAGAGAACCTTTCATTAATTTATTGATTTGTTCTACATGCCATATAATTTTAGAGAAACAGTGAATGAGTACAAAATGAGAGCTATGCAGTGGCCACTGACAACGCCAATTCCAAAGCATTCCAAGACTTGAGTTGCCACGTTTTACAAAATGGTAACAATTTTTTGGTCCCCATCCTTTTGGCATTTCATTCCTCACCCGGTGTGAATGCAGTAGAAGAATTAAGAATTGCTGTAAACTACCGTGCTGAACACAGGCTCAAAAAAAAAAAAAAAAAAACCATGGCTGTACAGACAGTGTGAAGGCTCATTACCATCTGGCTGCCTGCGGAGAATGTGAGCTTGTCACACCAACACCAATTAAAATGACCTGCAGAATTCAAGACTGCTCTGGTCAAAGCTTTTTTTGTTGAAAATGTCCGCAAAAAGGGAGAAGCAAAGAGTTGTTATTTACTGCTCCTGATCCGACAAAGTTGCCCTTATTGCACGTGAGGTTAAAAGGAATTAGTTGGCACTAATCAATTTATATTTTTAAAGCTTTCATATTTTGTAGTCCATGCACAGCATGTGTGTTTTATTCCTTCACATTCGTATCGATTCACTCACATTGAAGATAAAAGTTTTCTTTACAAAAATGTTAATAATGAAAAGTATTTACTGTTTTTTTTTTAGTATTGATTATGAATCATCTTTATATTCTTAGATTATATCCTGTTCAATGCAGTTCACCTGCTGTCATGACACATTGGCTCCCGGCATGTGAAAGCATTGTGTGTGTGAAGACATGACATTTGTTTTTATGATTGTTTTTCATAAATAAAAGTCTTGTATTGTTTTATTGTTTGTGTATATTTGCAAACCCTGAACATTAGCAAACCAGCACTTTAAATTTTATAATATTTTATATCTAATTTATGTTTGCACAGTGGTTTTCAGAAATTATATACATACACACACAAACACACACACACACAAGTTTGGACACACCTTCTCATTCAATGTGTTTTCTTCATTTTCATGACCATTATATTGGTAGATTCTCACAGAAGGCATCAAAACTATGAACTACGTGGCGTTGCGTACTTAACAAAAAATTTTGAGGGGCCGTTTAGGAAATATTTCAGACTTTTGTTACACAAACACACGTGAAACACACACACATTCACATATGAAACTGACAAGCATGCATTTATACTACTGAAAACTCGCACATATGAAAGGCGGTCCAGCTCATCCCAAACCATCTCGATTGGGTTCAGGTCTGGTGACTGTGGAGGCCAGGCTAAGGCCAGAAGAAGTATCTTGAGTCGCCTTCAGAGCTTGCTGTGTTTCATCACTCTTGACATGCTTCGTAGCATTCAAGAATGAACTATCCAACATGCACAGCAAACGGAGAATGCTCATTGGTTCATGACCCTCCCTGAACTAATGGCATTTATCGCGATTGTCATCTTGCGGGGGCTTACCAAGGTTCCATCACTACATGACTACTGGTCAGAAAACCTGGGAAACCCACAGATCATTGTAACTATGCCGCGAAACCGCTTCCAAGACATCATGCGACACCTACACTTTGACTACAGGTCCACCCGCAGTGATCGAGCAAAGACAGATAAGTTCGCTGCAATTTCCAGTGTGTGGGGATCATTTGTCACCAACTGCATCACGTCCTACAACCACTGCTCCAGATACACATGTGGTAAATGCAGACGGGAGATGCCATGGCAGTGCCAAGATTGTGAGTGATTGCTGAAATGTACTCACTCACTTTTTATTATTATTTGTAAATATTTGTACAAATGGTTGGTTTGTTGTTTATTTTATTTTGTACTGTTTTTATCAATAAATCTCTTCAACAAAGGAAAAAAAAAACATGTGTGTTAATTTCTCCCTAAGATATCAAAGTGAAACACGAGTGTCCTTGGAGTGGCTCAGCATGGCCCCGCCTTGTTTACGTAACAAAAGCATCTGTTCACAGGTAATTAAGGATATTAGTTAAAAGTCTTCCAGTCCATCGGCTGTCCTGTGGGTTTTATAGGTAGAAATGTCAAATCACAACTCTCTGGGACTTCTAGTGTTAAGTACATAACTCCACATGTGTTCATTCATAGTTCTGATGCCTTCAGTGAGAATCTACCAATGTAAATGGTCTTGAAAGGTGTGTCCACACTTTTGGCCTGTACTGACCACTACCAAGCAGAATATGAAGATTTTCACTATAATTCTTAATGTCTTTTTTCAACTTTGTAAAATATGGCAGTTTGTGTCTGTACTGAATACGTAACCTCTCCTTGAATTGTTGGAACTTTCTCTCTTTGTGTGTCTGGCCTGTTTTCCTTCTTGAATGCTTTTACGCCTGTGCTTGCTTTTCTGCCTTCTGCTTCCCATTTATGATGTCTTTGGAGGTACGTGGACCATGAATCATTGTGAGAGAACCTCAGCGAGTGAACAGAGTGAACTCTCACACAGCCGTGAATTCAGATTTCCACATTTCATAGACTCTGCTTAAAGTTCTCTAAATCTGATATTTCAGGCAGCCTCAAAGGTCATGGTTATGAAGATAAAAGCCTTGTCAGTCATTTTAGCAGATAATATAAGAAACCCCATAAGAGTCCTCAGTGACCTCCCCAAATGGGATGTGAGAGCTCAAGGTTATTCAGCAGCGCATTTAGTGCAGAAAACTTATGGAGCCTCTAAAGTGAGAAGAAATATACGGCTTTTCATCAAATAATTGCGCCGGGTTGGTACGGTGGTCTTGCACTTCCAGGCTTGTGAGTCTGAATACATGCTGTCCCTGTGTTGGCATGGGTTTCCTCTGGGTTCTACAGTTTCCTCTGTCCATTTACATTTACATTAAATTTACAGCATTTATCAGACGCCCTTATCCAGAGCGACTTACAATCAGTAGTTACCGGGACAGTCCCCCCCTGGAGCAACTTAGGGTTAAGTGTCTTGCTCAGTGGGATTTGAACCTGGGTCTTCTGGTTTATAGGCGAGTGTGTTACCCACTAGGCTACTACCACCCTGTACAGGTCCAGTGGCATGTACAGTAGGTGAATTGGTGAATTTTCTGCAGGTGTAAGTATGTGAGTGTATGTGTGTGCGCATGTGTGCGCCCTGCGGTGGGCTGGCGCCCTGCCCTGGCTGAGTCCCTACCCTCCTCCAACTGTCCCGGGATGGACTACGGCAGTTATGAGCGCAGAAAATGCAAATATGCAAAACAGACGTTTGCTTTGAAACAGTTCATGTTTGGTTCATTAACCGGAACATCATGGGGAATAAACAGAAATGTCTCAAGGATTTTGTGATGTTCAGAGGATAATTAGGCTTCTAGAGAAATAAATGATAAAATTTGCTTTCTGACGTCTACCCTGGGTTTGGATAATTTAGTAAAAGGAAAAGGAAACGCTGGTATGGTTTATACAAACACTCCACAGCATAGAAAGATGTCAGCATGAAGAGGAAATACAATTACAATGAGAGTGCAATTACAAGGTTGAGAAGCTTTATTACACGTAATAATCAATATCGTTTCTCTGTTTCCACTCTGTGTATAGATGTGCCTAGGACCACTGCACAGGCTTTGCAGAAATACAGAGAGAGACAGTTTTACCTTATGTCGGACATTTTCAGGCACATGAACTGTTAATTGATTTTTGCACATTGGATGCTGTTGAGTGCCCCGGCCAACCATGTTGGTTTAATTCAAGCTGAAATAATTTCTACCAAAAAAAACAAAAAAAAAAACACGGGCACAGCATTGTTCATAAAAAGCGAAGGCACCACAGGTCCGGCTCCCCTACTGTTTGGCTGCAGGACATTTTTTTTTTCTTGGTAAGAAAATAGCCAGGCCTCTTTTCTTATTTAAACTGTCTCCTGTCGTTAATGGTTTTCCCTACATTGATATATTGGGAGAGCTTTATTCCTCAAGCAGTGCATTCTCATTGCATCAGTGCATCACTGGCGTTATAGAGTGGTACTGCAAAATGAGTAGGTGGATGTGTTTAAGCTTAATTCCTATAAATCGAGCACAGTTGAGCTTCACTGCACACATCAGTATTGTTGATGGACTGATGGACTATTGTTGATCTACCACTGATCTTAAAAAGCCTTTTTTTTTAAAAACAGTCACATCTTTTAAGTAGAAGGTAGTTTCAACTGTATTTAAAAAAAAAAAGTCAAGTGATTGTCACATGTGAAACACAGCAGCACAGCACATGGTGCACACAGTGAAATTTGCATTTAACCCATCACTGCATTTAACCCATCTGCATTTAACCCATCACCCTGAGTGAGCAGTGGGCAGCCATGACAGGCGCCCGGGGAGCAGTGTGTGGGGACGGTGCTTTGCTCAGTGGCACCTCGGTGGCACCTTGGCGGATCGGGATTCGAACCGGCAACCTCCTGATTACGGGGCCGCTTCCTTAACCGCTAGGCCACCATTGGTGACATGATGGCCAAGACTGGTTTTAACTTTAATCCTTTTCTGACTACTGGCTGTCTTAATTATAACAAAATGAAGGGAAATGGGACAGTCCTTTAATTCTGAGACATTGCATGCTTCAAAGCTACTAAAGCACTTAAGAGCACTAAAAACAATTCTGGAGCTTCGGGACCATTTACTAAAGTATTTCTCTCGAGCTATAACCTCAGCAGAACTGGTTCGCCTGCAGGTTTTAGTGAGATTCATACGCTGGCAAATCTGTAATGATCTGATAAACGCTAATGTGCTCGTCCCGCAGCACCCACTGAATGGAAGTCCAGAGGAGGCCGATCATTCTCCCTCCACATCTCGACAGACATTATTACATTTCCAAACCGAGCAAGTGACCTTTTTCACGGGTTGAGTTCCCCTTGTTGGTTATGATTAACAGTCTACGGTGGCCTGAAGAGGGACAGTTTTTTTTTTATCAACTCACCGCCCGTTCCCAGCTCACCCCTTTCAATCATTCCCCCTTTTTCCTCCACTCTGCGAGTCGAATTGTATTTGTTTGGCTTTGCTCTGGTAGCCTTCGTACATCTGCAGTGAGTCACAGCCTCCATGTGATGTTGTGCAACTGTTTCACAGCGAGCTTTGATGGGCTTTTCTCACGCCGCTGGGTGTTTCTCAGCTGCTGCCCTCTGAAGCACAATTCACAGGCACACCTTTCACATTGCCGGCTTTGATGCACAGTCCTGGAAAGGGTGGTTTGGCTAATGCATCACAGGGCCTGCATCCCAAGATGAAATGTCTTTCATTTGAGGCAACATCTCTATCCGTCCATTCACTCGGTTTATTGCAGGCCCCCCTGCCCGTCTCGCTCTCTATGTGAGCCCGGAGCCGGAGGTTCAGTCTCTTTTCCAAACAGCTGGCTGCCATGGTCACTGTGATTCCATCCCAAATTACGTCTGTCTGCCTCGACATGGCATCAATTCAGAATCTGTGCTGGTGCTGGGAACATCGTGTTACTCCATCAGCTATTAAGAGAATTATGATTGTTAATGTCCATTCAAGACTAATAATTACAATATGAAATATAGTTTTTTTGAAGATGATTCCACAGAGAGGCAATTTATTGCACTCGGTCAGAAGCTTCAGGTATCAAACTGTTACATCAGAAGAGCATTTTTCAGACTTGGTTTGTATGAAGTAACTCCTTCAATTAGTTCATTGGCAGAGGTTACCGACAGGTCAACTTTACCATGTGATATATCTGAATGACTTTTTGAGAAATTACAAAATCATTTTTAATAAAGTAACCTTGGTGAGGAACCTTGCCTGCGCGATAAGAGGCGACTTTTGATGACGCTGTGGTAATGTCACCGGGTTTGATTTGGAAAACGATCTCATGCTGGTCCTTTGAGGAGGGAAGAAAACCAGCTCCACCGGCTCTCAGCCTCATATTCATGTGAGAAGACCGTGAGCTCATTTCACAGTTAACAGCCATTCTGAAAAGCCGCGCCGCAATTAAGTCCTTCAGATCCGTAGGTGACGCGTTTAGCCTCAAGGCTGGTGCTTTTCAACCCCTTTCCGGTGAATAGATATTTGATTTCTAGCAAACAGCTCGGTTTCAATACGAGCAGCGCTACAGAAGATGATAAATAATCATGGGTGCTATTTGAATTCCTGTTCCCTCCTTCCTTCATTTTAACGACTCCGCTTTCGAGCGATGATTTGACGGCGAGGCTTGCGGCCTCATCCCGGATTTTCCTGGTTATGGCGGTGACTTATTCAAGCGGTTTCCTTGCCCTGACTTGTAACCAGTGCCTTTGGATAAGTACATGGTGTCAGTAGTTCTCTGAAGTGCCTGTTTACGTGTCAGGTGTTAAAGATGAAATGTTGTCTACCTGCCAGCCTTCAACTGCCTCCGAAGATTAGAGCAGGTTTGTAATACGGCGTGAACAAAGCAGCGCCGCGCTGACAGCGGTTTGGCGCTTTGAAATGCTTAAAAAGAGTTTCTTTCACAGGGCCCGGTGTTCTTTTGTCTTCTTCAAAGGCAATCGCTTTCCATTCACTGATCAACAAATCGCTCTCAATGCCACTGGATAAATGTATTTGGTTTGAGCGATTTATTATTTATAATTGAATGAACACACCTCTGCCCTCATTGCTACAGCGATAATATTCTGCATTAGTACATTAGGCCCGTGTCCCCATGTGACATCATTTGACCTCTGAACTGCAAACAGCATCAGGGCCCAATTTGTGAAGCTAATTTAAATGTCATGTTAAATCATGGTACCCCCAAAATGTCACTGACTGGTCGTGGTCGCAGACTGTTTGTGTGTCTGTATTGCCACGGCGAATTCCTTCCACGCCACATGCATCATGACGGAACAGGCAGAATAACAACATGCTGATAAAATTTCTCATTTTCCATATCATCAAACTCAGTGATGGTCATTAATTTTACTCTACATTCATTACATAGCAATTCACAAATTACCATCTCCCTGTGTTCACAGGGGATTGATCAGGGGGTTTGCTACAATATTGATTAAAGAACTAAATCCTCAATCTGCATGAATTCAGATACATGAAATATTTGACCATTTTAATAGCTTAATTGCTTCATAATCTGTAAGTTTTTTTGGATATTGCATTTCATACACAAGCAATTGACATTACAAATGTTTTAAAATGCTAAAAAGACTTGACTGCTTGCATTTGAGGAGAAAATGGCTTCTCAGAATGATCAGCATGTGCTGCTCGGAATACAGAATCTTGCTGCTTATCAGGAGGATTTATTTCAAACAGAATGTCCAAAAAGTAGATGTTACACTTTATTATAGATGACAATTTGGACTGAAGTCAAAGATTCGGAGCTGTGATTTAGGAGGAAACATTTTGATGCATTTTTATGTATCAGGTGCAGCAGGCCTATATGGTTTAGGTCAAAGAACTGCACAATAGATGTTTCGCCTCTGGCTTGCAGAGCTTCATAAACAGGGCTGTCATCACTTTGTCAGTCACAAAACATAAAGATGAAGTAGCGCTCATTTTGAACCATCCTGAAAAAAAATATATCATATTTGGCCCGCGCCATAAATCAAAACGAAGACAGGAGCGGATCATCATGCGTAATAAGAGCCCAAACTTGACAAATGAGACATGAAAACAATCACTCTGAATAACGACGGGCGGCCTGGAGCCGAGCTATGCTCGAGCGTACACTGCTCTTGTTCAATATATAAAATGCCAGAAAGCATCACATGCAAAACGAACCCGAAACTCTTGAGGGAAAATGCCGCCTTTTGTCACGCATAAAACACTTCCAGGGCTTCGCCAGCCAGAGGGCAGGAATTGAGATCCATCAGCCCTTTGTGCTAACAAAGTTCATCCCTTCATTTGCGGCTCTTGAAACCGAGAGGCAGAATGTAATTTCTCCCCATATTGATTTGGTCAAAGTACGACCCGTGATTGCACGGCCTCAATGGTTTCATTTACATCTGGTATCTATGGCTGAGAAACGTTTCATTTCAATATTATGCCCCGGCAGCAAATGGGTTTTATTCCAGCTCCGCGGCGATGAGTTCAGGTTCCTCCCTGGGTAATGGATTGCCGGGGAATTGAGTTATGTGTGGGAATAATGCTCGGCCGCTGGGTCCGTAATGAACTTCGTCAGAGTGCAGCCGTATATGGGCGTGTTTTGTCACTGAGGTAACGAATTACTTTCTGCCTCATTACGCCAAGACGCAGTGCACCGCTTTCTTCTTCTTCCCTTCTTGACACCGTTAGTAGATTGATGATCAAATTCTTACGCTGATTGAAAATGTCACTTATCTGGGTTCATTGGCTGGAAACATAGTCCTCATTTTCTCAACAACATTAATTAAGCTAGAACTGTAAGGACTGGTTCAGTTGTTTCTGGCAACCTATCTTAATTTTAGTTTTAGTCTAGTCTTTGCGTCAAGATGTCATTTTTGATACTCTTAGTCATGTCCGTATTCGTTTTAGTCTTGTCAAGTTTCTGTCAACTAAAAGTCAGAGCATTTTAGTCTAGTTTTAGTCAACAAAAGTTGTTTTGTATTGTTTATTTTTAATGCAATTCTATTTAACCCAGTCAATATAGTACAAGAACCGAGTAGAACAGACAAAAACAAATTGTTTTTTAGTCAACCCACTTCATAATTGCTGTGGTAGTAGCCTAGTGGGTAACACACTTGCCTGTGAACCAAAAAGACCCAGGTTCAAATCCCATTTACTACCATTGTGTCCCTGAGCAAGACACTTAACCCTGACTGTCTGTAGGGGGGGACTGTCCCTGTAACTACTGATTGTAAGTCGCTCTGGATAAGGGCGTCTGGTAAATGCCATAAATGCAAATGTAAATAATTAGGTAATCTTATTATTTATTATTGTTACCTCATAGCCTCAAGAATACACTACATCCATTCCAGACCTGGAAGATGCTCTGACTTGTTCCATGTTTTTTGACCACATGTTCTGTTTTCTTTTCCTCTTCATTGTAAAGTGCGTCCGAAGATCATCTTCTTCTCCCAGTCATCTGCTGTCCCAGGTATTCTAAAGTCTAAATCATGCCGCAAATCAGGGAATTTTGTGTGACTCGAATACAAACTAAAGCTTAGTGTTAGTGTATTTTTTACAAGATAGTTCCAAAGCTATTTTTCCACTCCAATCACAGTAAACAGCAGGTACATATTCACCAAACCTTCTTTACTTTACTTCTTTTACTCTGCATTCATTAGCCTCTCCATAATTTTGTGATTGAAATTTGTCTGCAGCTTTTCCATAAAACTTTCTCATGAGGGCACAATCCTCTATGGCAATAATGCCATAAAAAAGTATGCCATAAAATTTCCAGTTTTTTAATGTATTTAAAACAATTATATTAACAGTATTGTTTTTTAGATGGCGGTAGAACTCCTACAGCGACCTTTTCATTTAAATAATTAATGTTGCGTTACATAAACATTTTTGGACCAGACCTCAGACGAATCAACTTAAGAAGTCATTATCTAAGCAGTTTACCGCGGCAGACAGGATCCTCTGAAGATGCGACTCGATTCATTGCTGGTCATTATACGATTTTTCAGCAAAACACAATCTCATTAAGACTAATGAATGTTGTGATGGATGACTGTGTCTCTTCTGGCAGATGAGGTAAGAAATCTTTTTTGTTCAAACTCCAGAGCGACATGTCAGGTATGCAGGTATATAGCAGTGCATGAACAAACCAGGCCAGTGCAGAACTAGTGAGAGGGACATCAGTTTATGGCAATATCGGCATAATTGTAATTCTGTGTCTTTTTTGCAGCATCTGTACTATTTGTAACTATCTACTTTGCAGCAGTAAATTCTTTGAGTTGTAATACTGATTAAAATAAATTTGTGGTAGTAATAAAGGGTGCAGCATACCGTGCTTCTGCAATTATGCAGCGTCTTTCGGCATCGTGTTTTCAAGTGCAGAAAAAATAAAGAATTAATGAGTGAATTTCTTTTCCTTGATCAGCCCGAACCCCCCCCTGTTACACCTCTGTCATCTAAATGGATTTATTTCCCCAAGTGCAAGAGTGTGTTCTGCTATGAGGGGGGTTAATTATCATTTCCTTAACTTCTGGGTAGGGCTCCCAACAGCCCTGATAAATGATGACACGGGCAAAATTACTGTGCCATCGCTTGCCAGATTACAGACGTTCTGCTAACCTCTGATCTTCCACATGATCATGTCTAGAGGAAACTGTGGTTTCTATGCAGGTACATGCTGAAAAAAACATAAATAGAACAGCAAATGTGTTCTGACACTAGATAAATAAGCGCCTCATCATAATAAACCAATTTGCTTGCGTAAATTACTTTATGCATATATTAACATGTATGATTGACAATACAATTATTAAGATGTTTACAGAACATTTCCAGATTAGAGAGAAATGCTAAGTGTGTATCTGTTAATTTTTTTCAATGTTAAGTTTTTACATTTGGTTACTGTTATTAAACAACAGCTACCGAATAATTGCATCTCAAAAAAGATGCAATCCTCACACTATAAAGAGTCCATTTCTAGAGCAGCCCATATGGTCCTTATCTCCCTGGGCATTCTGCTTCCAGCCTTAAGTAAATTTCAGTTCATTTATTTCACTGGCTCATAATTTATTTCACGGCCACACGTTTTATTGTGGAACATGTTCTCAGAGACGTCATGAGTCATCATATCGATCAGCTGCTCAAACACAAAAATATCTTAAAGCCTTTTTTATTGATCCTGTGCAATGAGCAGAACATGGCTTGGACTCGGCTACAGAAATCCGAGGAACAAATGTAGAGTTCAGGATGCAGAGTGAGGTGGGAGGAATGACCAGCAGTGACCTCAGCACGCACTTGAACAATGTGGCCATACGGTCCCTGCCCCGCCTGCCGGCTGGAGTTCAGCGTGGGGTCTTGCGAGTAATGATTATCCCAATATTCATGACTTTTGATTCGTACTTTTTCTTTTTATGGGACTATTTCTGCACCCACTTCATGTTATGTAGGCAGAGGGGGTGGAAGGTTTCCTGTTTGCTTTCTTGGATGATTTTCAAAAGTGCCCAAAACTGAGTTCTAAAGACTTGTAGGAGAGAAAGTGCAGCAGTAATAATGCACACAGGCCTATGGATTTTCTTCCATTCGCTGGAACTATTGACAGAAACCAGACGCAAACTGGGATCTGCGTAGGTGGTGCCTTTTGTTTACATTCTTCAGATTTACTTCTTGGATAATGTATCTGTGTATGTGAATTCGTTTCATATCTCTAATTTGAATTTAAGGGCACTATTTTCAAATATGAAGATCATCTTTCATTGTTACTTCCTTTACCTGGATTATTTAATCATGGCCTAGCGGTTAAAGAAGCGGCCCCGTAATCAGAAGGTTGCCGGGTCTAATCCCGTTCCGCCAAGGTGCCACTGAGGTGCCAATGAGCAAAAGCACCGTCCCCACACACTGATCCCTGGGTGCCTGTCATTGCTGCTCTCTGCTCACCAAGGGTGATGAGTTAAATGCAGAGAAGCAATTTTCTTTTGGGATTAACAAAGTATTAAAAAAAAAAACGTTACCTGTACAAAGATCATTAAAGATCATGTGTCTTTCTTGTTTGTTTCAATTTTTTCTGTGCCATACAGTAGTAAACAAGCTCCACAGGGAATGCACTTTTTACAGTTATGCATAAAACTATTTTTCAAAAGCAGTCTATTTCTCCATGTCATCTGTCTACCACTCAGATTCTTTGTTCCTCTGGATGCTTCATTGCCTGAAACCAAGTCCAGGTCTACAGCACGTTCTCTGCTCCGAACAGCTCTCTCTTCCGAGTGGATGTGCCCATTCAACGCCGCCTCAGCACTTTCCGCCAGCTCTTTGGGAGAAGGAGAGGTGAGAGCAGATCCATCAGACAGTGCATACGGTGCACAGTATGTGATAATATATTACCAAAAAAAAGAAGAAAAATTTGGCCGTCAGTGTTTGTTCACTTTATGCCCTGACATGTCAGCATTTTGAACACCTTTGAGGTTCTCCTCTTTTTCTGCTCACACTGTGCATTCGACTTTTCTGCACGTTCTCTAGAAAATAATTGTTTTGCTCCACTCACCCAGCAAATTGCGTAATGCTTCTAAGCATCATCATCTGCTGCGCCACGCTGTCATCCCTGAAAACACTTCTTGTGCTCAAGGCCAAGCTCCGTCTGCAGCATGTGCACAAATTAGCCAGTAAATCTTTCCACTCTGAAAATTCTCTACTGCTCAACAGGGCAGGATAATGTTTAAACGTGAACAAAGACCAACATGCGCATGCTGAACGCGCTCACGCCAGGGGTTGGCAACCCTGAGCTTGTATTAATGAATGCTGATGTGCCATCAAATAAATAAACAAATAAATAAATGGATGAAGTTTGAAATGTGACTACAGCCATGACCCAGAATCCGGAACTTTACAGTACGTTACATAGTGGTCTAAATGGCTTTGATCTTCAACCAATCTCATTTTTATGCGTCATTGGAAATGACGGTCATCAAGGAGCATGTATGTTTCTGTAGTGCACTGGTTATTGCATGCAAAAGGTCCTCGGTTCGATACAGACCTCTTCCCAAGGGCAGTGGTGGCCTAGTGGTTTGAATCCCCATTCGCCTGGACTTTTTACACAGATGTCACACTTCAAGGCTCACTCATCATTGGTGATCCTCACATATGTCCTGGACAAATGACATTTGCAGTGAGGACAAAACCATATATTGAATTCTGATCATAAAATTCAACACAGGCCTTGTTTCTATCCAGCTGCCTATGATTTGATTATTTGTGAGACAGGAAATGGCAGACATGGGTGATAAGGTTTGAAAGCCATCATTTGATTACATGGCAACACTGTTGTCATTACTTATTGAGCGTTTTTACCTCACAGTCTGACATGCAGCAAACGTGACTTGTATAATCCCACAGAGGACGCGGTCAAAGTTTATGAGACTGAGTGATGAACTTATAATGGTGATGTAGTATTACATGGAGATACTCAAGGACGTGCTTTCCTTGTCCAGTGCTCAGTGAATGGAGAAGTTGTGCTGCATTGTGGTGTAACATCTCACTCTCTCCATGTTCTTCTCGTCATTATTTTAGCTGTCAGCTTCAACGCTTGAGGAACATTAACTGCGACGAATTGTGCCAAAGTGAGAGATGCAGTGGTGCAGCACAGCCAGCGCTTGGTTTTGGGCTCTGTTTCTTTTTTTTATTGTTAGACGGGGCATTGGCTGTGATCGCAGATGATTTGGCAGTGACAAGGAGGCGCTGACCGGCCTGGATCTGTTTCAGGCCCTCTGCTCCCACCGCAAGAGCCAGGGCAGGGTGAAATGAAATATAGATCTCTTTTTTTCCCCAACACCCTTTTTTTGAAAGATTTTCACCATGTTCACTGCAGTGCAGTCCAGGCAGATGCAGAGCTCACTGTGTGTGATGGCTGAAAAGTAAAAGCTCTTCACCTGTGCCAGAGCAGCTACTTTTGGTAGAGGAAAAACTCTAATTCACTTCAGCAAAATAGATTTTTAATTGAAACGATTAAAAAATTAAATGTCTCCTTTGTCTTCCAATCCCTCAGGTATGCTTGACTTAATTAACTAACCATATAAAGTCCTGGCTTCACACATTAGGCAAATTAAATGGGTATTATAAACACGCAGCGTTTGAACTGATGCCCAAGAGATTGGAAGGTGCTGAAAAACCTTATTTTTTGATGAAAAAATGCATCAGGCTTTGTTGAAATAAAACCATGCCCTTTTTTCACTGCAAATGGAAAGAGAATATTCTAAGTTGTACCAGTGTTTCTGCATACATACCCCTGTACATGGTGGTTTTCCTTGTTTTCGTGGAGATGTCTCAGGGCAGTTGTTGTACACCTCCAATTCAGATGTTTTGTTGCCAGGCCTTGATTAGAACTGCCGCTGTTCTCATTTCACAGCTGACCAGCTTGGTGCCCGCCATCCTTCACTGTTTCACCCAGGGTGTGGAAGGGCTCCCACTCCAGCAATTGTACCCAGTGTCGATCCGAAGCCACCTGCCTACAGCTCCCCGTATGGATGTTAGAATGCCATCTAGTCCAGTGTTTCAAATTCTCGGTGAAAAATTTGAGCCATGTTTCCTTTTTGTTCCATGATGAAAGATTCAAGTTAAACAGAATGTGATGCATTTGCAAATCTCATACGCCCATGTTTCATTCACAATGTGTCATTTGTGATAAAAAAAAATTAAAATAAAATTTGGATTCACCCGATCACCAATTTTTTTACCTTGCCTCTTTCATTTGAAATGAACTTTGTCCCAGAAATTGCAATCTGTAAAATTTTAAGTTAATGACCATTGTTCTGTATTTGGTTCCCAAGTTGTACATGCAATTTGACAGATTATGAGTGGCCATACATAAGATGTTTATTCTTTTCCAGCTTTTTTGTTCAAAACGAGCTGCTATGTTATAAAAAATGGTAATACTTCACTTCTTGTATGATGCTGTGAATTAATCGTGGGTTTATCAGTTTTTGCATTCTGTTTGTAGTTAGGTTCACTGTGTCCCAGCTTTGGAATAGGGGTTGTAATTTGTTTCTTGTAATTTGTTCCTTCAATAACAATGGCAAGATGGCTAGATATGCCCAAACCGAGAAACACAGGGTGGGGAAACAACCAATGACTGGAGGAAGACATCATACAAAAGGCTAACTTAAATACACAGAACAACAGCACCTAATCAGGAAAAATGGGGAGACAACATGAAACGTTGGACTGGAACACAGAGCCGAAGCACTCCCCAGAGACAGGCCTTGACAAAAATACCTAGTCATTAGACTTTTCTTTTACATATAGTGAAAGTGAAAAGGTGAAAGTGAAGTGATACACAGCACACGGTGACACAACGAAAGGTGTCCTCTTCTTTTAACCATCACCCTTGGTGAGCCTTACCTCAGCAGATCAGAATTCAAACTGGCAACCTTCTGATTACAGGGCCACTTCCTTAACCACTAGGCCACCACTGGAAAGTATAGTTGAGAACAAATGCAGTTTGAAATTACATTTTATAGCAAACTATAACATGGTCAGGCCTCAAATATATCTTCATTAAGTACAAAAATTGACATTTTCTGATCTGTTTGGTGGAGTGCTATAACGACACGTTCCCCTGGCATGGTCCTGATTATTGGTCCTGATTCCCCATACCTGCTTCCCCTTGATTTAAGAGGACTGATTGTACCAGTGTTCTGGGCCCGGCCTCATTGAATAAATGTCTCATCTATGTGTTTGTCAGGTATCAGCCCTTCCACAAGAGTCGGATCTTCCCACCACTAGCACCTGTGTGAACGGATGCGGTCTGAATCAGCATCTGTGTTTGATCGTCCGTTCATGTTAGTGCAATTCGGGTGTCTGATCCTGATTGCTGTTTATCCCAGTTCTCCTGTCCCTGGGAATATTAACAATAAACCACCCTCTTTAAAATTTAAGTTGTTTTGCTCAAACCCTCATTTTTTCATTTGTCTAGTGTTCTATGATCAGTTATCTGAATGGGGACAAAGTTGAGTCACTTAAACCACAGCTTTGTTCTTCAGCTTATTGAGAATTTTTCTTTTTCTCCCGCCATACACAGAGCTAAACCAAAAAAAAAGTCTTATGTGTAAACAGAGCAGCACATTATCCCCTCATTCTCTTTGTGGATGAGAACTTCAAATGCACATCAACAGAGTAAATTATTTTTCCATTCCATTTTCCATTTCAACATCAATGCGTCCACAGCACAGCAGCATTCTCCACATCTGAATAACTTCAGAAGAAACATTTATATAAAAAGGAAAATTAATAATAAAACGATGCAAAAGCTAATTTTAGATTCTAGCACCGTGGAGGGTGCTGGAAGTGTGCTGTTCAGACTACAGGATCTCTGACTGCCCGACTCCTCCATAATCAATCACCTAAATCTGGGCATACGCAGTGCCTGCACAATTTTTCCAGTCCTTTGGTAAACACCCAGCTGAAATTGTACGACTGAAGCTCATTATTTATGTGCGCACACTGCACGGTCTGATGCGCTGATGCGACCTGACTGCTCACACCACACGAGCGATGTGAACACGTCGGAGGCAGAACAAGAAGAGACACCCACACAACAGCAAAATGTGCTGCTTTGGGCATTTTTGCCATTTCATGCGCAGAAAAATCCAAAAAAGGGCAGCGGTGCATATGATTGCACTTTAGAGGTTGATAAAGGAAATAAAATCACAAAAATTCATTTGATGTTAATATCTTCCCCAATCTTGTTCGCGTCCTGATATGTGGGCGAGGCAGCGTGTCTGTGTGTGTGTGTGTCTGCCACATCCACAACACACTCTGTGTCACCGGGCGTGTACTTTAGTTCTGTGTTCGCACATATGCAGTGAGGACAATCCTCACAGCGGGCGACAGATTTCAAACAGGTTTTATATTCCCTCCATCAGGGAGGGAGGGGTGAATTGTACACCATGTACACTGTACGACGCAGAACGCATGATCAAGCTGCGATTCGGCCGAACTCGAGGAATTATCGCACAAGCGAAGTCAGCTCAGAAATCCACAGTGCAATAATTGTACATTTACAGCATTTATCAGATGCCCTTATCCAGAACAGGGGACAGTCCCCCCCTGGAGGAAGTTAGGGTTAAGTGTCTTGATCAGGGACACAATGGTAGTAAATGGGATTTGAACCTGGGTCTTCTGGTTCATAGGCGAGTGTGTTACCTGCTACTACCACCCTAAAACCAATCTACATACCAAAAGCCTTCCCTTCACCCATTGTTTTGACTGAAGCTGACATGTAGGGCCTACAGAAATCACCCTTCCCGTGTCTTCTGGGTCCTTCAGGTTCTAATATTTGAAGAAGTCTTTTTAAAAATGCCAAGAATGCGTCCTTCAGAGCTGGCCTGACCGAAGGAAGTTGTCATGGGTAGGATTTGAAGGAGCCTTCCTTGACACTTAATGTATCCATTTTGCTAACGTTACATTAGCTAAGAATGGCCTTGGCTTTTGACGTGGCACATTTTTTTTACCCATTTGGTAGCACTTATTGCTGTATAAAAAGACACAATGGAGGCCTGTTCCGTTTTAATCCTTCAAATGTCATTACATATATTTTCTTTCCTGCCTACAGGAAAAGGCTTCACTGAACGTTTAGCATTCCTACGTTTCCGCTAATCCTGCCAACTGCTGACAGGTTTGACAAAAACAAATATTTGTTTCAGACAGAGGAAGTGAAAGCCTTTAAAGCGCTAAGCTGCAATGATTTGACAACTTCTCATTTTGCGCAGTGTCAAAAAAAAAAAAAAGAATAATAATAATAAATACCCGGTGAAGGTTTGCAGCATCTGTGAACAGTGAAAAGAGTTAGCGGTCGGGGGTTAGAGAGCTTGTGGGAGACTGTTTGTATTTGTGACAATGCTGAGGGAAATGCGAGCGCCAGTTTTTTTTGCCCACCATTTGTTTTCCTCCCATGGCACTTTCAATTTCGCCAGGGAATTAGGACGACGATGAAAGGGCATTTTGGGAGGCCAGCGGGAGGACTGTGCCCAGCATTCAATTGTCTCATCAGCCATTCGTTAGGGCCGCTCCGTATGCCGGCTTCTGGAAATGTCACTGCAGTCATACTCCGAGTGTGTGCGCGTGTGTTTTTGTGTGTGAAAGGGAGAAGCCGGGCTGAAAGAACAAGGAGGACCCAACAATAATTGGGCTCAATTTGGATGCGATTTTTCAAAAGTGTGAAACGCTGGTGACAGCTGTCAGTGAGGCCTGTTTCATGTTGGGCTCAACTCTCAGGTGTGTTGTTGAATGTGTGTGTGAGTGTGGGTGTTGTGAAAATCTGTGTTTAGAGTCCTGTCCGGTCCTTCGCCCAGCAGATGCCTCTGAAGGTAAGCACAATGACCAGAGGACTATCAGGCCTTAAAGCAGCCAGCTGGGCAATTATCTTACGTGGGACTAATGGTCAAAAGGAAATGATGGCGCTTGAGAAATCACTGTAATGAGGCTTCCAGACACAGATTTAAGGGGATTCTTTTTGGTTGGATCTTAAAAGAAAAGAAAAGAAAGAAAACTAAAACTGATTGAGTGAGGAGCAATAAAATAAAACTCTGGAAGAAGTCTGATGGTCTCTCCTGACTGTCTATAACACCAAAAAAAAGGACACAAAAATCTACCGCAGTGCAGATCTTAGGTGTATTGCATCCGCACGTTCACACATGTGAAGCTACGATGAACACTTTATTAACATGCACAGTATGTCAGTAATTTGCTTTAGCTGTGTTTTGCTCTTTCCTCCAAAAACATTATTCAGTTTTGCATCCAGCATTAGCAATCATAATTAGAATTATAGGAATAGTAATAATAACAACAATAATACTAATGATAATGCAACTAGGCTGCAAGCATAATCCCAAAACCACCATAAATATAGGAGTGACAGTAAAAGCACACTCAGTTTGCACAGCCAAATTTCTAGCGAATAAATATTTATTGAAAATGGAAACCACTGAAAGGGTGGACAATTACTTCAATTGCATACAGTAAATGAAGAAATTAGTAAATATACATTACAATTTCACTACTTGTATATGCATGGATAGATACAATATATAAGACAAGAAAATAATATTATAGAATAATATCTTAAATCATTTAATGGGTCATAGATATTTTTGGAATTGAATGCATTAATCAACAAATGAAAACAGTATTTTTAATGTCTATTACTGCTGTTTAGGTAATAAAGTAAAGATAAATATTGAAATAAAGCTAAAAATCTCTTTTCCATAATAATGAAAAAATATATATGCAGGTACTCAAACTTACAGAAAAGACACTGTAGTCGAGGAACCGCTCATACATCACTAATCCAGTGCATTGTGGGTAACATGTTCCACAGTGTGGCGCAGAATGCTTTTTTACATTTTACATTTACATTTATGGCTTATAGCAACCGCTCTAATCCAGGGCGATTTTCAGTCAGTATTTACATGGACAGTCCATCTGGAGACACTCAGGGTTAAGTGTCTTGCTCAGGGACACAGTGGAAGTAAGTGGGGTTTGAACCTTCTGATTCATAGACGAGTGGGTTCCAGACTAGGCTTCTACCACCCTGTCGTGCTGTATGCTCTTCTGTCGTATTTTAGAAATTACATTTGTGTAACAGACTGGCTGCATCCTAAGCTGTTACTACAGAGCTGTCTGTGGTGCTGATCCCAGGAGTTTAGGCATTTAAATGGTTTAAACACAGAGGTTTTGGCAGAGTGATTGCACTCTCTGCACGCTGTGCCTGACTTCCCCGTTAATGATCACAGAGCCACTCCCAGAGGACTTTCTTTAAACACAGCCGGTTCTCAGACTGACCCGACTGCACTCGCCCCCACTGCTCATTTGCATCCGAATGGCTGGGCCTCGGAAAGCTCTGTCTTCTGCCGTGGCCGGGAAGTCGCCGTTGATCACCTCTGAACCTGTTGAGTGCTCCTTCTGAGCGGCAGGGGATGGATACTTTACTCAACAGCACCGTGTTCAAGGCCATGCAGCAAATCAACAGGAACTGGTCCTTATCGCTGACATCATGACACAGTGGTAGAGATGCTAAATGTCTAGTCTGCCGCTGACGAGACAATAGGAGCGCTGGACAGAGGATGACTGGAAAAGGAAGTGATCTCAGAAGGCCAACAAGATATTAGCGAGAGTATCAACCCTATTTATTTACAAAAAATGCATCATTTTTTTTAGAACTAATCATCGCGCATACAAAGCATACCACTTGTTTACCACTTGTTCTATTTTTAAAAAATCCTGACAAGAGGGGTCACGTCATGTTATATTGGAGAGCTGTAGAAATGGTTCCGAACTGACTGACTGTGCTTTACAAATTTACAAAACCAAACTGCATAGTCTTTGCACAGGGCACCTGTAACCCTCAGCAACAAATGAAGATGAAGAGCATCTCTGCTACTCGTTCAGAGGGCACAAACATCACAGGTAGACGGGCTAAATGAGGAACGGGGGGGTGAAGAACTGCGTAGCACAGACAGCCTCCTAATCATGAGAAGCTTCCTGGTACAAACAAGCCTCAACACACCCGGATGTTCTTCAGACAGGGCTTTAGAGCAGCTTGCGACGAGAGTGTCTGATTGGCGAGACGGCGAGGATGCGGCCTTGCGGCCGGTGCCAAAACAGGGATGACAGAAATCAGTCGAGCACAAAATTGCGCTGTCAGGCGCCTGCCCGGCGCTGATCACGCGGCCGCATTTCGAACTGGAATTAGAGCGCCCGCACAGCTCAGCTCGGTTCAGGGTGTCGTGACCAGATGCCGCTGAAGGACTGGGGTCAACAAATCAGACTGAAATGTAAATACCGCAGCTTGCTCTCATTGAAGAAGAGATGCTGAGCCTCATCTGCTCTGTTTTTTTCGGGACTGCGCTCTTTTCCAGGTGACCTTGCACTCCGGTGTGTCTTTCCTCCTTCCGGAAGGGGAAACAAAGCAAGTGGTCGAGGAACCTCGTCCAGCCCCTGCCACTGATGATGAAAAATAAGGCGGCGGCTACAACTGAAGCTCGTGTTCTGCCTCACTGGCCCCGGACAAACACGCCGGAGCCGGCCTTTTCCCTCGTCCTAATCAGACATCTGACAGGAAACGCTGGAGGTCCCTGACCTGTCGGCCGGCTTGGCTGAGAGGCCTGCAGTGTTGAGAGGTGGTACACAGACTTCATGCTCCATCTGCCAGGCCTGACCTCCTTCACTGCATTTCCTCACGAGTCCCAAACACCACACCAGAGCTTCAAAGGGAAACAATCTACCATCCCTATTAGGCTGCTACAGGAGCTGGCAACCCTTAAAAAAACACAACAGATGGAAGACTGCACAGAATAATTTATTAAGATATTCAGAGGTTTGGTGCACACAAATGCAGTCAGATGCCAACACTGAGGTGTTAAATCGACCCGATGGACCTAAAAGTCCATTATGGATTCCAACTGTCACAAGAGTTCATCAACCCCAACACCAGGGGGCGCCATTGTTGAAGCATCAAATGCACCTAAACTTCTGGATTGATATAGATTTTTTGCATTTAGCACACGCCCTTATGCAGAATCAGTGGGAGAGACTCTCAGGGTTGAGTGTCTTGCTCAGGGACACAAGGGTATAGTGAGTTTGAACCTGTGACTCTGCTATCCACAAGGCTACTACCGCCCGGGTTTCCCAGCAAAGCTGACAATAGCCTGGGGCATCGAGCTGAAAGATGTCCTTAGGGGATGCTTCATAATGTAATTAAACTACAACTATTATTATGCATTAAACTGTGCGGTAGAAAAGTCAAAGTGAAGTGAAACACAAAACGTGTCCTCTGCTTTTAACCATTAACCTTGGAGAGTGGGTCAGCATGTGGGGACGGAGCTTTGCTCAGTGTGCACCTCGAGATTCGAACCGGCAAACCTCTGACCCGCTTGTGTCTTTATGTGAGTGATACCAAACTAAGGACTGTAGTTAAGTTTGCAAAACACTGTCAGAGAAGGAAAATCCAGTTCCTTCTTCTTTGTCTTCATGCAGTTCATGCAGTGTAAATTAGCAACATCACAGAAGGACAGAAATTTTTCAGCTATGGTAAAAAGAATTTATTTTCACCCAAAAATATACATTTATTATGGTGTGGTCAATATATTTATAAGTGGGGTGAATTGATGCAGAATTAGAAACTCAAAATTACTTAATCACATTATATTATTTACATACAAGAGAGGGGCTAGGTGGGGGACCGACACCAAGTAACAATGCACCTTGCTCTTCTACCATGACACATGGTGGTGCAAAAACAGGTCTCATGCATCTGTTTTTAGGAATATTGATTTTGCTTTTTTCATGCACATTTTTCACCACTTAATGAATGTCCTTCTAATCCAGGAATCCAGGCCTGATTTCATTGAATGCAGGTCCCTCCAGGTCCCCAGTGGCCTAGGGCCCACAAAGTGGTTTGAGCAATTCACTTTGCTATTTTGAGCGCGTGACAGCCCACAGTTTACTCTGAGTACCCAAGCAGTGCACTCATAATGGCCAAAAACTAGTCATTTTCTCACCCTCAGTGGTTGCCATGGTTAGCGATGCTGTGGATGTGGACTGACTAACAGCGAGGAAATAAGCTGCAGCTATACAACCAACGCATCATAGAATGCATCATTTTCTAGCACTATGTTCTAGACATTTTCTTTCCTAAATTAAATCTAAGCTAGTTGCCCTTATGTTGTACGTTTGACCTTTTCTTTGACTTTTGGATTCTCACTTTCAATGTTTTCTTATACTTGGGTTGTGGTGTGTTGACCTTTTGACCAATTAAACACTACCAGATCCTCTTTTGTGATGAGGAAAATAAAGCATCACAATGTTTCTGACTAGCTTTAAAAGGTTTCAAAATACCAAATAAGTATTGATTGCTACAAGTAAACTCTCAACATTTTAGTCCTGCCCCCCCAACACCCCGCTGATAGGCCCATTACTGGAATGGTTGTTTACAAACAGTGTTACATACAAAATGAATCGTATTTGTATGATCACTGTACAATCAATAATTCCAAAAACCCATTGTGTATGATAATTTCACCCCTTCAGTTATTTTGTTAGCACTATAAAGTAGTGAGCAGTCGTCTTATGTGCGTATAAATGAGCCAATCTTTGCAGACAGGGGTGGACCAATGGGCAAAAAAACCCCACACGTTTCAACAACTTTACCAAACAGAAATTCCTTCAGCGCCTTTTAAAAACAAATCAGAGATTTCAGTTTTAAGCACGTGTTCCATGAAGTCGCTGATAACACTCAAACATCAGATCCCATAATGCAATGCCTTGCCAATCGCGATCCCATAATGCAGTACAAACGAATGCAAGCTTTCCATGAATGCATAGCTCCCGAACGGAAATTGCATGTTTCTGCGACCATTTTTCTCAAAATGCGATAAGCTGCTGGAATGATACTTCAACATTTAGGAGCTGGTAACACTGTTCAACAAAGAACAATGAACAAAATTTCAACTTTGGCAGAAAGGAGGTGTTCACAGAAGTCTACACAATCTCGCAAGATGAGCTCATCCTGGATCACTAATAAGAGGGGCTGTTAAAAGACCTTCTTCTTCATTGCAAAACTCTGTTTACTGTTGTGGTAGCACACTTTGATCATTAGATTTTGAGCTGTGGATAATTTAGAATGCTACCTCGTGTTCTATAGCAGAACGTACAAAGCCCCTTGCTCTTCCTCTTTCGCACCAGCTGGCTGGAGAATGTGAGGCCAGAGACGGAAGTGGAGCAGGTGGGGGATTAATGATCTGTTGAAACCAGATCTGTGTCTGACGCCATCAAGTCACTGATGCTCATCTTGGAGCGTGACTCTGCTCATCTCCTCGGAATCTCCTGCGTCGTGCCCTAATGAGAGGGAATTGGCTCCAGATTTGAACGTTGCCCCCCCCCCCCCCAATCCCCCTCCTTCCAGTGCAGCAAGTGTGAGGATCATGGTGTCAGATTGATATGATGCGCTGCATAGTCACTCTCCAGTGCTCTAAATGCTAAATGGTCTCTGACCCTGTGGGACCAGAGGGAGAAAAGGCTTTGCACGCACATGCTGACCAAATTCTCCAACGCTGGCATTGAACTCTAAGCCATTATTGGTGTTTCAACAAACAAACAACAGCAGAAGTGCCAGGAGCAGACATGAAGCAAAGATGCAATTCAAGAGGACCAACAGCTTGTGCAGACCGAGCTAAGCCTCCATTTTGAAATTGGCTGTGGTTTTTCATGGAATACTGTTCACTGCTTCATCTACTGAGTTCACAAAGTTGCCTTCGTTTTTGCCAGGGAAACCGAAGAACGGTCTTTCAACACTGTAGAAAATGCACCAAAAAGACAATGTTGACAAAAGCTCAAACGTTGGTTGTATCTCGTTAACCTTGATGTTTAAAGCAAAAAGACAGAAAATGCATTGAGTCGGTTAAGTGTTACTGCTTGTTACCGCAAACCAGGTGGATCACTGTCTGGTTTGGGAACTGCACTGATGGCAAGAGCCTACAGCGGATAGTGAGGACAGCTGAGAAGATCATCAGAGTTTCTCTTCCTTCCATAATGGACATTTACCACACACGCTGCATCAGGAAAGCCACCAGCATTGTGAAGGATTCTACACACCCCTCACATGCACACTTCACCCTCCTGCCATCCGGAAAAAGGTACCAAAGCATTCGGGCCTTTACTGCCAGACTCTGCAGCAGCTTCATCCCACAGGCCATCAGACACCTGAACACTCTGAACTAACACACTCACTTATACACACACACACACACACACACAATCGCACTACCTCTGTTATGTTGAGTAATATCATCTATCTGTAATATTATCTATTAATGCAGTATTCCATTTTGCACTGCAAGATTTGCACTGTTGTACTTTGCACATTTACTATTTTTCATTTCACCTGTTTAGTGCTCATTGTTGTCTACATAGTTTTTTTGTTGTTAAATGTTGCCTATGTCCCGTTGGCAATTTATTTTGTTTGCACCCAGTTTGCCTGTGACACTTCATGTCAGTATCTAACTTTGTTTAATTGTTCAAATGTTACATGTAGCACCGGGCTTCACTATGTACTGTCTAACACCTATATAGCTGAGATGACAGCAAAGTCAACTTCAACTTCAACTTCATTTCACTTGGATACAATTCTGAATAATGTGAAACACTGACACATACGCTTTTCTACTCAAAGGATGTTCAGAGTCAAAGGTGAACACAAAGCTGCAGAACATTTTGTGACACCTGAATCACCACAGGATGGTACTGAGTAAGAGATTTTACTTTGAGGATGCAGTTGTGTGGCTTTGCATGAATTATGAACAGGAACAGGAGGAAATTGCCAAAAACAGTGTTAATATCATCCTGTCTGTCAGCTCTGTGTGTCTCACAATCAAGTAGGTGGTTGTGCAATTGTCGCAGATGTTCCACAGCCTGTACAAATCCATTTGGTAATACAGTGTGCTAGCACAGTAATTTACTGATGAAAAACCATCCCTTACAAAATCGGCATATTGCTCGTCTTTTTTGAACTACAATCATGAGTGCCATTTCATTGTTGTTGGAGAAGATTTCTGTCCAGAATTGGAAGCATGAGTTTTATGATCAGATGTTTAAGTTAATGACATTCTAATTACATGACTGCTCTTTAATTCATAAAGCTGGAATTCAATTAACTTGGCCAATATCAGTCATTGGAATGTTCTCCTGCACCTTATTCCCTTTTTATCAAGAGGGCTGGTTTGAAGAGCCTCTGTGGGATAATCATTAAAAAGTACATTACATGCTAATCATTTTTAGAATATTTGATCATATTCAGAACTGTTTCAATTGAAAGAGTTCATATATTCCCTTCTTTTGCTTGTTTAATTAATATTATTTAATTAAAATTAACTGATCAGTCAAATGGAAAATTGTGTGAAACTTTATGTTTACTGCACCTCCAATTTCTCACTGAAAGGACCAGGCCTTTTGTGCAAATTTGGGCTTGCATTGCCTCATCAGAAATTTCCTAAAAGTGGAACTGAACCGTTGTGCAGGACATGAAGGAGGATAGGAAACATGTGAAATGTTTGCAGAAATATCCTTCATCTTTTGCAAAATCTTGCAGCTAAAGGAATTTAGCATGGGAGAAAGCAGTCTGCCAAATGTGAGAGACTAGTGAAAAGATATGCAAAATACCTGCCTTGTATATCTGATAAAATGGTGCAATAAATTGTAAAACAAGGGTCTGAACAATCCATTTCCTTTGCATTTTGCTTTCAAGTATATCACATATAGCAATGCAAAAAAAATGTTTTTGTTCCAACCCGTTGAAAATGTTTGTTATTTTACTTCACATGAATATTTTCAAGGTATGTGCTGTGCAATATGTCAAGATATATTTATGTTCAAAGGGGCCTTAAAAATAAACCCTATGAACTGTATATGCCCTACCATTTTATTTAGAGTTAAACCTTTCAAAAAACCTGGGATATAGTTTGCAGCTTTTCAGCTTGAACACTGAAGTCTAATGGAGATTCAGGAGTCAAAAGTTCAAGCCTACAATTCTATTTTCTAACAGGACGTTCCACTCTTAACTTTTCCACGCTGTGAGTTGATTTATTATGAATTTAATCTGAGCATTGTGTAGCTCTCCATGGCGCTTTTCAATTGGAGAAGAAAAGACCAAACAAGGGGAGAACCTAACCTGTTTCTATTCCGGAGTTTAAATTAGGTCTTGGTCAGCAGACCTGGCTCATATTCATTTGAAACTGTGGCACAATCTGCTCCCCATGGCTGTGTTAGCGCTGCCATTTGCAGGGCTAGTAATTATCATTCGGGATTAGCCCGGGTGTAGGTGCCGCTGACCGCAAAAAGCTGATTTTACTGCACAGTGTGGGCCAAGTTCAGCTGCAGTTCAAGGCCGCAGAATACAAAGCAGCCCCACGGAGGGGAGCTGTTCAAAAAAACCCTCTATGGCAAACCTTTGCTGGCAAATACAGCTGTCAGATTGTCTTTATTGTCCTCTGGAAAAAAAGTACAGTGGATGAGCATTACTCCTGTTCAACCAGAAACTTGAAAGGTGACAGTAAGTAGTTCGTCAAGGATGTAGCAGTCCTTGAAAACCTGGAAAGTTATTGCAATAAAATGTAGAAGGGTATGAGCAGGATGACAGTCATAAACTAGATTGGCGGTTTTATGTACATTTTTTGTAGTCTTTCACTGTCCTTGACAAATATTGTGTGTGTGTGTTAGAGTGTGTGTGGATGTAATTATCTCATTATTTCTCTAAATTAAACATTGCTGTGGAAGAGTTATGATGTTTCTGCTAACTACCAAAACTATGGGAAAATGAAAAATGCACATCTAAGATTTAACACTTTATTTACAAACTTTCCTTTTTCCCGCAAAAAATTTCAGATATGAATGAATCATGGAATGATATCAACTGCTGGGAATCAACTAATATAAACTGTCTTTGCTTTATTTGATAGCTTTGGACCTTTTAAATATTTTTTTCAGCAATATTTTTTTTTTTTACACAAAATAAATTAGCAATTGAGTTTCAACTTTTAACAGTAATTTGGTCTGTGGATATGAAATCATGAAAATGACTGAAATAACATCCAAATTCCCTACTCGGTTGTGTTGGGTCTGGTTTGTGGACATAATGGTGGTCATTCATGTGCAGGAATCCTATGGAGAAACCACTAGTGTAAAAATCGAACGTGTGTCTATAATGTGTTGCCCTGCAGGGGAAAAATATATCTGAAAAAGTAGTGCTTAGAGAACCAGAGTATAGTCTGGGGAGTCCATTTAACTCCAAAGATGGACGTTTGCCAAGCTCAGGCTGTGGAGTTCTGGTTCTCTAGGTGATCGATGTTACAATGAAGTCAATATAGCACTGCTGCTTGCTCTTGATTGGTGGAAGTCCCCTGGAAACCCCCATTCCCACAAGGCATTGTATTCTGTGTATGGTATTTTTACGTACAGAAATATTCTGTTTGGAGCTACATTCAGCTTTCAGTTTTCAGATTTTCTTCATGGTACAAATATTATCAATACAATAGGCCAATAGGGACAATAACATCAAAAATTATTTGTGTACCATTAAAGTGAACACTGAGTATCACAGATGTACCATAATTTGAGATGTAAGGTCCCAGTGTAGTTCTTGTAAGGCTTTTTAGACCCAACTGAATCCAGTCCAGTGTTCTGTGCCTGCCAGTCCCATTTGAAGCTCTTGGCTGCCTCTATTACAATTTGCAGACCCTCTGTCTTTTAAATGCAATATGCTCCACTTATTTTCCCTCAAGGTTTGTGTCCTGAAAAAAAGTATAAATATTTAAACAGGAGGGCATGCAAATGTTGATTCTTGCTTTCAGCTGCTTTATGAACTGTTAACCTGTGGTATTTATCTGTCAAATACTGTGAGATGAGGGTGAAGTAACCTTATGGAGTTAGTGATTTCCTCATTATACCATGTTTGTAAAGGCACATTGACGGCTGTGCACCAGGGCAGAGGGGTTCGTTCGGGATGAGTCAACATTTTTATGTCTGGGAGTGTGAAAAGCAAGTCCAGCAGAGGTAGGGTTTGACCCCCAAGGACATGGACATGTCCTACCCAGAGGAAGAGTGTAGAAGGTGCCACAGTGATCGAGTGAAATAGAGTGAGACTCACTCCATTGCATTGGAATTGCTTTTCTGAATCTCTTGTGTATTTGGGCTCCCAGTTCCAGCATTCAGATTAAATCTCTCTCTTCGTGGGTTTTACCATACTTCATGTATGGCCGTGTCTTCCTTTCTCACATTACATTCCTTCTTCTGCCAAACAGCTTGAAGTACAAATGAGCTGCCAAGAAACTTACTGCTCGCCAATGAAAAAGGAAAAACACCACCTTTGAAATTTGACAGTTCCACCGAAATGAAGACAAATGCATCCATCGTGCACCTGCCAAACAAACAGACAGCAAGGCGTTTTTTTTTTTTTCTTTTGCACAGTGTAAATGTCAGAATATCCTTTACACCATTACAATATCCATACTTTCACATTAGCTTGGTTATTCCTGGGTGAACAGAGATATTTACTGCACACACACACACACACACACACACACACACACACACACACACACACACACACAACTGATTGCAATCAGATAAATCATTTAGTCAGGTAATTTCCATCAGTTTAAAGCCTTGATCCAAATATGCAGTAAGGCATTATCGACTTTAGATTTTTTCATATCAACTTATCTGTCAATAAAGTCAAAGTTGTCTGATGTATTGTCTACAGTATGAATGCCCAGAGGTGAAAAAATTACTGAAAAAAATATTGAAGTAAATTACATTGCTTAAATTATACTCAAATAAAAATAAAAGTAAAAAATCTACTAAACATCTACTTAAATAAAAGTAAAAAGTACTTAATTTAAAATGTACTTTGAGTAAAAGCTACTTAGTTACTTTCAATTTACTTGATATCTTGATAGCATAATATCTTAGTGATCTGCTAATATTGTAACTGAAGTCTTTTTCTGAAATTCAGCCTTAGTTCAGCTGAAATGTAGCACCCTCTAACAGCCACTTTGAACCAGTCCCACTTTGAGATTTCTGAGTCCGTAGCTTTAAATGCTGAGGAGGAGGAGAGAGGCCTAAGTGAGGAGGCATTCGCGGAACTGACGTCATCAACTACATTCACCAACCATAATGTTTGCCACAGACAGGAAGTCGCATCAGCGTTTTCCCAGAAAATTCGATTTAACCAACTGGTTCTTCAGAGGCTTGCATGACAGAACTAAAAAATAAATTTGGACTCATTTTTACATCACCGAGCCACTACACTTCACTCATTTGCAAGCTATGACAGTCAGTGGAGCTCCTTTTTTAGGGAAAGGGTTCAAAAGCATGAGAAATGGGAGGTAACCATTCCCCATATGACATTCCCCATATGGGGAGATATTCCAGATCCGACCATCTGCACTGACGCTGTCTGAATGACAAAGCAGAATGACCAAAGCACTCTTTACACCATCACATTTCTAGCCACTACAGGATTATAGACATGTATTAATATTAAATAATATCACAAAGCGTTCCAATATAGCAGAGTAAAATACTTGGGTAAAAATGAACTTGATGGACACGTGCGGCCAACGCTGGTACGCTGACCTACTGGCTCGGAGGACGGGCGGCAACCATGACACAATCTTAGCCATATATATGGACCTGAAGCACACGTGCGGCCAATATTATAAATATAATAAAAACAATAATACAAAAAAAAAAAAACACCACTATCTCTAGTTGTCATTTCCTTTTATTAAGTGCACTTTGGTGTGGTAGGGCAAAACCATTTTGAATTATTTGAAAGAATTTAAGGACCTCTGTCTGGCCTGTAGCAGCCCTTCAGTGCTGTATTGAACCTGTGATGCCTGCAACATGAATAAATAGCAGGATGCTTTTAAGGACATGAAAAGAAACATGGAACGCCAGTTTCCATCATTACTGGAATAAATGAAAGTCTTCACATTCCTGTGCTGTCTTTCGTGCAGCCTTCTTTTGAAACATAGAGCAAAGTTGATGGCTTGGCTCTGATGGAAGATTACTGGTTTCTTTCCACTGAGAGAGTGTATTTAGGAATATTTGAGAAATGTGGATATTTTGCATTTATAGAACATATGAAAATAAATGTGTACATTTATAGAACATATGATCTAGGTTTATAGCCTTTGGTACCCTGTCAGGAACTGACTCTGGAGGGGACTCTGGCTCTGTGAACCAGCTTGGAGGGTTGTCAGCAAAGATTCTCAGTCATCCAGGTGAATTTGTCCGAAAGTTGAGTCATGGCAACTGGACTTTCTTTCTTTAATGTAGAGACGTTTCATTCTGCATCCACAGAACTTTGTCAATCTCAACTTTCAGACTGCTTGGAGTTTGTTGTGTTTCCCTGATCCTGATTCTGTGCAGTGTTTCTGAATTCGATTCAGTGATTTTCTCCATAGAACAGTTTAATGTGTTGATTTTGACCACCCTATGTGAATGTGTGTTTCTTTAAGAAGTTTAGAAAGATAAGTGCTTGAGGGCATGTGAGGAGGTCTTTTTCTGAGAATCCTTTTAGCTCAGGCAGAACTGGAGAAAGAGAGGAGAGACCCCCAGAGAGTAAGAGTAGTATGAGAGAGAGAGAGGGAGAGAGACAGCGAGTTCCAGAAGTGTGAGAGGTGCTGAGAGACCGGAGTGAGAGCATCAGCGCCGCAGCGGGACACCGGAGTGGCAGAATGAGGGATATTTCCTTAATGATGGCCGTCTGGCGCCGCTCCCGGTCCTGCTGCGGATGAGAGGCCCTCCCTCACTCTCTCAGGCCAGGAAGGCCTCCTTGATTGGTGACTCAATTAGTGCGATGCCAGGTCCTGTTTCCGTGCCGAGTGGGAGATGAGTGATGCGGTGAGCTCACGCACCTGCAGTTCTCAGAAGTTATCGCCATGGTGATGGAAGCATTCATGCAAAGGTTCGGATACAAAATCATTTGTATCTATGAGTGAATTTTGAACAGATTGGTAAACAAAAAAATAATAAAGGCATGCAGTCTACCTACTCTTTTCATTGCATGTATATGTATTATTATACCCCTGCTGGTTACTGCAAAAGAAGCAGTAACCAAAAGTTTGCAGGTTCAAATTGCAAGTTCAAGGTGCCACTGAGGTTCCCTCAGTGAGGTTCCCTTCCCTTGAGGTACTGTCCCCACACACTGCTCCCCGGACACCGTTAATAGCTCCATACTGCTCATTAAGCGTGATGGGTTAAATGCAGAGGACACATTTTGTTGTGCGCACCATGTGCTGTGCTATGCTGTGTATCAAAAATAAAATCTTTAAATTCTTCCATCTTGTGATGCCCAATGGACACTGCAGGATTTCATTTATTAATGGGAATCCCTTTATGAATGTCTCGATGAGGACTGAAGATACACATAGAAATGTATTGATTGTAGAGGAAATGTTTGCATCATTAAGTGTTCCATTATTTTAATGCTTTTCTTTTTGTGTGTGAAAGGTAAGCAGGTAGCTCAAGTGAGCTTCATTCCTGGGTAGATTTAGTGCCTTTGCTCTGCTCTGCGAGTCGAGTTCCTCGTGCTAATCAGGACTCCACTCTGTACCAGCAGCAGAGGTGGCAGAGTCTCCACTGAGACCAGATTATAAATCATTCAGTATCAACCCCTTCGTGCTCTCTCTAGCTGGGCTTACCACACCTGAATTTAGTCTGGGCCGCGCCAAGGCTTCTATTTGGTGCAGGACTATCTGAATTCTATTCTGACAGGTGGTATCACTCTTGCACTGAAGGGATGGCCTGTAAAAATAACCTACAGGAATATTTTATTATTTTTTATGACAATCTGAAAAGAGAGTGAGAGAGAGAAAAAAGAGAGAAAATTGTACAAACACACTGACGTACCCCTATCCAGATCTTAATAGAAGATGCCTTAGCTGAAGATTATGAAAATTTATAGACAGACAGTGTTGTACATGCTACTGTGTGTGTTGTATGGTGAATTGGTCCTGTTCTGAGAGATTCGAGAGGGACACACTCCTCTTGTTGCGGTGAAGATGAAAGGCCGACAGCAAATAATTATGGTGCTGGCCAGACCTCATTCCCAGCGGGAGTTATGTATTCCCCTGGCATTTTTATTACCGCCACTGAATAAAAGAGACTATTAATGTAATGGATCAGTATGCGCATGAGCCTCTGTTACCAAGGGATAAGAAGGCCTGCAGTGTGCGAGGTCATGTATATGGTGGTTTGCTATGAGCATGTGCATTTGCAGTGTTTGCGTCTTATCTGCAGTTAGGAGTGGCGGCATGACAGCGATTATCGCCCCTTTTTGGACACCAGGGATGAGGCTGCACCTCTTTGCTCTGCAGATCTGGAACAGGGCAGGATCCCCAGATCCCCCCACCCCACAGTGTGCACGTGTCTTTGAGTTTGCATGCTAAGCGGCTGTGATTAAATCTTGCAACAGCCTGGAGCCAAATGCATAATTCTTCATTACCTCTTACATTTCAATTAGCATTATTACTGTACCTGTCATGGTTTATTTTCTGCCAGCCATTATGATGCATGCACAGATTTTTTATTTGTATGTAATATCTTACCTGATTTACCTCATCAGACTTTTTTTTAATTGTGTAACATGAACGTAAGGGTTCAACTACCTACATTTTAGCCCATCCTCCAATGCCAGGATTAGAGGGAGCCTGATTTATGTTTTAAAAGAGCTTCAAAATTAAAGCAAGCCCATGAATTTCCCAGTACCTCTGAATAATGAAGTGAGGCATATCTAATTCGGAAGTAGCAGGAGCTTTATAATCAATTTTTCATTGGTGCTTAGGTGAAGCCACGTCCGCCTATGCACCACTGGAGGCTTGACTAATGGTGCCTTAAAACAAGGAGATCAAGGTTTTTGTTTGTTTTGTTTTTCCTATTTTAATCCTTTATTATTTATTTACACTTTGCTAACAAGGGGTCATGAACATGCATCAGACAATTATGACATCGGATAATCAATAATTGGTGATTAATAAAAGACTTTTGATTGGCTGTCAACTGTAAGACTGTCAAAGCCAGGCTTTTTGAGGCTTTTGGGCTGAAAAATAAACAAATATCATTGTTTCACACGGTCACACTAATACCCTGCAATGACATCCCCATGAATTAGTCAACAACTTTCTAAATTATGTTCATTTCTTTCCCTTTTAATGGATCATAAAATATGTGCATTTTTAGTGCTCCAAATGTACTGCAGCCCCAGCCAAGATCTATTAATGTTTCACTACACCTCTAACAGCTCACTTGATGGTGTGCTGAGTAGCACAATATGTGTAAATATGGGTGAATGTCTCTGGGTATATCAGATCATACCTGCCACTTGAATAAGTTGAGTGTTGAATGATTTCATGGTTTCACTTCCTTCTTTATATGCCTTAACCCACATTCATTTACTCAGAATAACTGCTGAATCCATGACAGGATCACAGGTGACAGGTCACCCCTGGACATTAGTGTTGGCCCATCGCAGGATGTACGCTCCCTCACACCTATGGCCAAACTAGATTCTTTGATCTACCCAGTTTGCATGCCTTTGGGAAACCAGAGAACCCCTAGGAAACCAGAGGAGAGTGTGCAACTCGAGTCCAGACTGAAACACCCAACCTTGGAGGCGTGAGGCCATAACACTAACCGCCGCAGCGCTGTGTGGCCTGTACATTTTTCTCATTTGGAAGGACTAAATGGTTATCTTTTCAGCACTGAAAGGTAGCAGTCCACTTGTGATTACATCACCCAAGATGCGTGTCACTGCCATGTCTCATTATTTAGTGCCAAATTGTTAATCTACCTCCGGTCATGTCAAATGTTTCTGGGTTGTGATATGAATGAAAAAATTGGCTACAATGAAAATGCATGCATGAAAGCACATTGAGGGTCCCAGCACCTAATTAAAATCTTCAGTGAAGCTGTCATTTCACAGTCTCCTTTAACTAAAAATGTAACACCCTCTAACTCCAACATAATGAAAGATCACATTTTGTAAGTTATAGGCTTTATTTTTCAGGTAAAATGTCAAGCAGTAAATTTTCTACAGAAAAATACAACCACACGGATCAACGTACATGGCTACATAGAGATAAGGATGAAATCGCTCGGCATGACGTCACAATGTACTTGGTCTACTGTGAGGGAAAAAAAGAATCAGACATGAGAAACTGAAAATGAGTGAGGCTAGCTAATACGCGGAAGTGGCCACAATAATCTTCTATGTACAGATCACAATAAAGCCTACTCAGTAAGTGTAAACCCCTATGGGTAACCATGGTAAAGCTGGATACCAAAGAAGAGTTTAAAGGACTGCCAAATATAATGTTCCAAAGAAAAAAGAAAATATATAAAATGTGTTCACATTAAGAACAAAAAAACTGTGTTATATTGTAAAGATCAAATAAAACGGCTTAATTTGAATAATGGTTCATCCAAATGGTGCGAGTCTTAATTATGCATAGACTTTGTCCATCAAAGAACAAAAAAAAGATCCCATCTTTAAGCACAGAGGGCTTTGTGCTTGCGGAATATCAAAGGCTCAGCTGATTAACACTCTCTCGACTGAATGTTTAAAGCATTGCGATTTCAAATCGAAACCTACAAAAGGTCAAAAGTTCCCTCGTCTACACAAACCCCGCAGTGCAGAAAGCTTGTCTACCATTGCTCCACGAAAAGACAAACGGTCTAAAGGTTCACTGACACTCCACTAAATGTAAGAAACAAGTCCATTATCATTTCAATTAAACATAATTTCAATTAAAACAAGACAAGTGTGTTGTATTGCCAGATGTCACAGGCAAAACGAACAGTTATGTTTCATTCTGTGATATTTGGGGACTTTTTCTTTTAATAGATGAAAATATTTTTTCACTGAAATGTTGAGTTCGACTTGAACTTCACCTGTGATTGAATATGTTGCAGTCAATTAACAGGGTCCCACTGATCCGCCAACACACTGGATGGCTTTGATTCGGTGAGGAACATCTCTTCCTTAATCTACTCTGTGTGTACAGCCCACTCTGAGATTAAAGGTCGTCAAGCGCACCATCGCCGGCCGACGTCTCAATGTTCACTTCAAAAGAGACGCGGTCTCACCGAGACTCTGGTTTAATTAGCCTCCATTGGCTCTTGGTCTGTCGGAGATAAAAATGCATAAACAGGGAGCTTTAAACCGCGTTCCTGCTGTAGGGGGCAGTCAGGGGGAGGAGAGAAGCGTAGACTCAGTGGGAATAATTATCGTAGACATATGAAGTTTTATTTTTTTCCACTTCGATTGGAGTTAGTATTCCTTCAAGGCACAGGAAAAGACGTGGGCCAGGAATATATTACCAAACCAACTGAATGTGTTATTTTTCCACTTTCATAAGGTGTACATTACAGTTACATTCATATCTCTAAAATATCAAACATTCCCTGTGCAATAGCATTTTAATTAATTCAATATTTTTTACACATTGGATGGGGTTTTGTTACAATTAGAAGTCAGGCCACTAATTAATTTATTTTAAAAAGGTAAAATCTTCTGTTGAAGGTTCCATATCCAATACATAATTTTTTAACAATCAATTTGCTTTTTTATTGTCGGAATCATTGTGTTTCTTTCATCATAAATGAACCAGATTCAGTGCAATGGAACTCGCCAGGTCACTACGGCTCCCCCACCCACACTATAGTGTTCCCTTTGGGAACATCGGTGATCTCGCAGTTCAGCTTGTCCAGTCGGCCATCCAGGATAAACAGGGACTCCTGGGACGGGGTCATAAGGTACTGGCCGAACAGGCCGCTGCCAGTCATGATGCGATTCTGGCGGCTCCATCTCCACCGCCCGACGGGCGTGGGCTCCTTCAGACTCTTAATCATCTTGACGTTGCCGGTGCTGAGCTCGACAAAGAGGGCATCAGTCTGCCGGCTGGAACTGCCGAATACGTTGTACTGGTGCACCTCAGTGAAACTGGGCATGAAGGCCAGGTCGGAGAGGTGGAGATTGGTATGGATGTCAAAAGGCTTGCCGATCTCCCCCCGCACCGAAATTGGCTGGAGGCGCATCAGGCCATCCCTGTCGTCCACGCTGACAAGATAATGGCCATCCGGAGACACGTAAGGTGTACCCGTAACATCACCGTTTACACCAATAACAGTGTCCGTCACATCGTCCACAATAAGCTGGGGCCGCCGTGCGTCCGTGGAGTCGGGACGACAGTTGACAAAGTAGTACCCGCCCAGGTGTGTGTAGGCAAGGGACTGTGGAATGCAGTTGTACTGGTGCAGACTGATGTTCTTCACGTAAGAGGTTGTCTCCAGGTCGATTTTGTGAAGGACCAGCTCATTTTTGTGGAGGATGATTCCAAACCTGAAACAAACACGAAAGGTATGAGGTATTTCAATCAGGTAGGATCAGCTAGCAGCATCAAAACTTCATATCAATAATAAAAATAATAATGATGATGATGTACTGCATTATAGTATCCAGGTTCAGCACTAAATATGTATGGTTGAAAGGAGAAACCTACTGTATTTTGTGTATTAGAAGGTCGCGTTCACAAGGGAAGTGTTTAAAAATAATGACGGGTAGGGAATTACTATTGCTATAAAAGTCTAACTGAAGGTCATTGTGACTTTGCACTGTGGTAATCTAATGATGACAGTAGCACAATACAATCCATGTAGCATTGGTATTTTTAACTTAGCAGGGTACAAACCATTTTCTGTGAGTTTTCTGTGACTTTATCTTCCACTTAATAAAATAGAAGCTTGATTATTTTTGCCATGTACATGTTACATTTTACTGCATTAAATGAAAATAATATATTGATTTTGCTGCAAATTTCATAGGCACACACTTAATGATCTTTTAGTAATTTCATTAAATACAATTTAATACAGATTTTTTTTAATACAGCAAACATATGTTATTTGACATATGTCAATATATGACTAATATATAATATATTATGAGATAGAGTCTTTTCAACATTTTGAACATTATCATGAGGAAATGAGTGCAGGAGCAGGACATTTTTGAAAATTTTATTACCCATAAACAAAACACGCACGTGGGACAGAAAAAGGAAACCCAAAAGCATGTGTCAAAGGACAGGAGCAAAACAAACATAAAGGTACTCGTCCCACATTAACGAAGCCGCACAGCCTGGGTGCCAACTGACTGCTCTGAGTCCTGATCAACCCAGCCTAATTGGTTTCAGCTTTGATCGATCAGGACTCCATTATCAGGTGCATTGACACAAGCTGTGTGTGCCCAGCAGCCACTGGATGTCACAAACATGATGAATGCATAAGAAAAGCAGGAAGAATGTAGTGCTATGCATTGTATATGCAGTCATTGGATTAGATTAGATAGATCTAGTCAATAGATAGTAGTACCTAGTATCTAGTACACATTTGTTGAAGGGTTGATATGTAACCAGACACTGTCCATAAATCATGAACCATCATTCATGATATTTAAATGAATCAGTGAAGTCATACACGGTCTGCCTTTTTTTGAGCACCGTTCTGAGGCAGCGGCTGAAAAATGATAAACGTCTGCTCCTTAATTGATCTGCACTAAAATAATTAATATTTCAGTGTCGCTGTATTACCCATTACGATTCCCATTCCAATAATTGGCCATTACAATCTCTTAAAAGGGAAAAAACGTCAGAACTCTATGCCAGCAGCTGACAAGGCTCAATTAAAATTGAATGCCATCTGATCAATTCTGACATGCTCTTCAAGCCGGGTGTCATTCGTCTTATTTTACTTGCCCCTGTCCTGTCGCTGTCTGCCCTCGCTCACACACATTACACCAGGAGAGTGATGGTGCACAATGTCAGCTTTGTTAAAAAGCCTCAGTGAACTGCCGATCTTATCAGCCATTAGGGTCATGTCAGATCTAGCCATTCCAAAAGTGGGTGTCTGTCAGGTTCACTCTCACAAAAGTTCAGCATACCTGGCCAACACCTCCTACCATAGAACATGTTGATGCTTGTGTTGATTTTTTTTAAATATATGTGCTTTTTTGTGAAGTGCATTTGAAACCAGGTGAAATTTTTACAAAAATTATTTAAACATTAAATATTTTAATATTTGTCAATTTTCGCTTACCTAATAACTATTTCATTGATTAAAGAAAAAAATCCCATCAAAACAAACAAACAAACAAACTAAAATCTCTTATGACTGTGGTCACTGATCCTCCCTGTAGCCTTGATACAGTTAATTTACAGGGTGGGCCATTTATGTGGATACACCTTAATATAATGGGAATAGTTGGTGATTTTAACGTCCTGTTTTTGGCAAATTAGTATATGTGAGGAAGCAAACTTTTCAAGATGTGTGGTGACCATAGTGGATATTTTGAAGTCGGCCATTGGATCCAACTTTCCTTTTTTCAATAGGAAGAGGGTCATGTGACATCAAATTTATTGGTAATTTCACAAGAAAAACAATGGTGTGCTTGGTTCTAACGTAACTTTAATCTTTCATGAGTTTTTTACAAGTTTCTGACCACTTATAAAATGTGTTCAATGTCACCAATCATTCCCATTTCATTCAGGTGTGTCCATATAAACGGCCCACCGTGTACATGTATGGCACTTATCAGATGCCCTTATTCAGAGCTACTCACAATCAGTAGTTACAGGCACAGTCCTGGGTTAACTCAGGGAGAAGTGTCTTACTCAGGGACACAATGGTAGTAAGTGGGGTTTGAACCTGGGACTTTGCGGTCTTCTGGTTCATACACAAGTGCGTTGCCCGCTGGGTTACTGCCATCCTATTTGACCTTTGGTAACTATAAATGGCATCATCCTTCACAAAATGGACTGACCTGATGGTCCTGAGATGTCTTAATAGAATTCCACAACAGTGACAAACATGAATTTAGGACACATCCAGATTGATACCTGGCCATCACCAATAAAAAGAGTTCCAAGGTACAAGGCGGACAAACTGCATGTGTTAAATACAATAGCTGCGGTGACAAACGGAGAGGCAGGGCTGATTTATAAAAATTAAATCTGAGAGGGAATTCATGCCATGGACTGATTTTAAAATGAAATTTTTGTCCTCGTGTCTGGGTTTGCATTGCTGAAACTGACAGTAGATTTAAGTGCTGACGGTGCTATCAACAAAATAACTGCCAACAAATTGCTAATAACTTATGAATTAAAAACATAAAAACCATGAAAAATAGACCATTGCTGCATTGCTGTGCTGCAATAGACGATTAAGTTTGCATGCCTAAAATATGTGGACAAAAGCATGATGGATGTTCAATAATTGTTATAAATGGTGCCCCTGAGGTTATAATTTTCAGCACATTGCAGGTCGTGTTTTGAAACACCCGGCTGGACTGAATTCCTTGCTTGAATATTAAGTAGTCTGGCCCCAATCTATCATGGAATATAGGTGGATACTGGACCTGGCTGATGATGAAGCAATATCCACCTTCAATGTAATAGCATACAATGCAATATGAAATTATTGACAGTTTTTTTTTTATTATTATTATGATTTTTATTACAAGAGTGGCCTTATGCTGTAATAGATGTTCGCTCCCTTAATTCCAGTGACTCCCTGAGCCAGGATGAGTCTCTGCTTAACACTACTTTTTAACCTCTCTGGCTCAGCAGTGCTCTGGTCAAACGTAGCGGTCGGCCTGCTGCACACACACAAACACACCCTGCCGGGCCAGAGTCGCCGAGACGACAACCATGCAAAATGTCACCTCCCGCAGGAGGCATGAAGCCCAGGAACACTCGTGCTGGGCATGCTGCATTTCCTCGCATTGCTTAAATAAACTGACTGCATGGAGTGACGTACTTTCTGTTTATTTTTATGAACTCTCTCTCTATATATAAATATATTTTTATATATATTTGCGCTGTGGTTGTTTCTTGTGCATTTAGACAAGGTGAAATAATTTTCTTCCATTGCTACCGCTGTACCCAGGCCAACAGCACGGATTTAAACCCAGACGTGTGGTGCAGGCTGGAGCCCATGTGAGCTGGAGAGCTGAGCCGAGCATGGTGTAGAGCGAGAAGCTCCACCGGAGGCCCGTGTAAGCCGGGTTATCAGCCGCTTCGGGGGATTGGATATTAAACAGGGCTTTGTGCACCACACTATATCCCCGGCATTGACTCAACGCCGAGTCCCTAGCTGGATTTGGACGCTTGATGCCTAAAGCCCATCCCCGTGCTCGGCACTGTGGTCCGGAAACCTGCCGGGTCTCTTGACAATGACCTCCCCTGTGGAATAGTAAAGCAGTAGAGGACGCCCGTTTTTATCTCGACAAATCAAATCTCCCCCCTTTGTTTGCACAGCGGATAAAGTGGAGTTCATTACCGCTGTAAGTGTTTGTTTGGCTAGCTTTAAGCCATTCACTAATGCCCATACCAAGTGGGAAAATTGCTATTGAGCGAGGGAAGGAATGGAAACGGCAACATATTAACATATCATGAAATCAGAAGCAAGCGCAGATCTGTCAGCGCTGGAGTATAAGCGGATCAGTAGTGTTTGCTCTTTAATCTTCAACTCGGATTTAATTAAATCAAACTACGTTTTTTTTCCTTCTACACTTCCATACAGCTCAAACATACAAGTTGTGACTACAGAGGAAGCATTTCATGCAAAAGTCAGTAAACTGTCTAATTGGCGTAGCACGATCTCTCGATGTAAAAAAACAAGAAACAGAGTTGTGTACAGTACTGAGAGGACTGATTGGCCTAAAGAGATGGAAATTTAAACAGATATGAGCATGTTATTGGCAACATGCTATTTAATGGCTTGCTTTAAGCAAATCAAACCTGTGAGATGACTTCAAGTTGGGTTAAGAAGTATCCAACACATTCTGAAAACCTGGAAAGATCTCAGTGGGTTAAAGAAACAAAACCAAAAAAAATCCCAATAGCCATGATGGGAGAATATTAAATTATTTGGTGAAGTCAAATAGTAGAACTCACAGTAATGCACCGTGCCCCTGGTCTTGTTTGATGCCTGTCTACTGCACTCATTCACCATACCTGCCACATTCACCACCTTCTGCACCTTCTGCTGAGCCTCATGGTAGTGTTATGCATTTTGCGTTATTTCTATTCTAGCGTACAGTACAGGCCAAAATGAGTTGAAAGAGTTCCCAGAGTTGTTTAGCACTTTGCCTTCACTCTGCAGTCTAGCTCACTCCAAACCTTCTCGATTGGGTTCAGGTCCGGTGACTGTGGAGGCCAGGTCTCCACTTTTTGTTAAGTACATAACTCCACATGTGTTCATTCATAGTTTTGATGCCTTCAGTGAGAATCTACCAACGTAAATGGTCATGAAAATAAAGAAAACACATTGAATGAGAAGGTGTGTCCAAACTTTGGACCCGTACTGTGCGTGTGTATGTGCTTTGGGACTATTAAAAGCTCACTTTGTGACACATGGATATGGATCCATGGTTATTCATCACACTATGCAACAAGAACATAAATGTGACACAAACAGACCACTTATAACTATTTGTTAGTTAGGCTAATTGCAAAAAATAGGACAGTATAGGCTATGAAATTTAGAGCAATAAGCTGTTGGGGTTGTTGCTAAGCAACATCATTAATTCTTCAGTCAGGTAGCAGATGCTGGTCACTTTGTGCTAAGGTGTTCAACATAAAACTGTTATTCAAAAAAATACAGGCACACCTACAATCACTACAATCAGAATGTGAGTTGAGATATACTGTTTTATTTCTGTGCCACAGCCATGAGAGTCTTTAAATCTTTAAAAAATAGACAAGTGACCAGCGGTGACTTTTGTGGATGAGCATGGCTGTCTGGAGTGTGTTAATGTCTGATCGGAGTTTGGCTCACTGCGCCCCTCATTATACCCCACCCCCCCTCTGACGTACACACCTGATGTGATTGATGATGAGGCTGGCGCGGGGAATGAAGAAGTCATCCACCCTGTCGAAGCGGCGGCCCACGGGCTGGGTGTGGATGGTGTGGTGGGATGCACTGGCGCTGGCCTGATTGATCACCTGGTGCATGAGGAGAGGGAGAGCGAGTGAAGGAGGGATTTTAACATGAGCTCCATGAATAATCGACTCTGTGGCGCTGCATCGGATTCTGACACAAACACACTCAACGAGATGTGTGTGACTGAGCTGATAACCCTTAATTATGTTAAAGAGTCAAAGGCTGAAGCATGCTTAACCCTTAAAAAAGATAAAAAGCTTTCATGAATCAGCAGTTAGAGAAATGCAAATGAGATTAAGTAAATGTCACACATCATAATCAAAAACCAAAACACATTCAGTGCTTCCAGAAGCATACTGTAAAATTAAATATATGTGTATTGTATGTTATATTATATATTGTAATATTATATAAAAAGTTGGGGCTGTCATAATTTCAGGTATCAATGGACATTCATGCACTGCATTGAGTATTATTTGTATTAAATGAACTTAAATAAAGGTGCAATTGCTGGACACAAATGTATCAAAAATCCATGGCATTTATGGTGCTTAGACAGTCATAAAAAGTTCATAAAGACATTGACAATTTACATTACAGCTAGGTTATCTAAAGGTCCTTGCATCATTCATTGAAGGGTCATTGCCCACTGTGCTCATGGATACAGTGGTAGTAAGTGGAGTTTGGACCTGTGACTTTGTTACCCAGAAGGCAACTACCCATCAACTGTGTAGTCTTGCTGCTAAATACTGTATGAGCATTTTATGTCCAGCAATTTGTCCTGTCTTTTGTCATTCTGTCTCACTCGATGGTTCTGTAGAAAACACCCCAACCAGAAACCAGCAACTGCACTATAAATCATGGGAAACATCGAGATGGGAAACATTGGGAAAAGATGGAAGTACAGAAGTGTTGTGAACTTGCCATCTGTTTCATTTTAACCAGTTTCCAACAGTACAAGTGCGTACAAACAGCAGAAATAGAAAATAATATTAATAGAAAAAAAACATTTAGAATCACTTATAATGAATCTGCAGTGAGTGTGACGATACAATCTAATATCTTATCAGGATAATTAGGAAATGCAAGTTTCCATCTCTCTCAGACACATAAACACACAATTCATACATAACTAAGCAATATCTATAAATGTTAATTTCATAAATAATTCATGTAATACAATCCTGGCTGTGATGTTGCTCACCTTTTGGTGTTTAACACGTAACATAAATCCCTGGCTAGATAAAACCGGAGCGTTTTTCTGCCGGCTGTGCGCAGTGGTAATTGCAGCCTGTAAAAGCTGATTGTGTGATTAATGGAGGCGGCAGGAACAGCGGGTGATTTTGTGGAGGAGCCAAATGCCGTACCTGAAGTGTGGGGGTGTTTTTCTCCAGGTCGCCCCAGCTCAGAACCCACACCTGGTCAAGTGACTTGTCGTAGTGCAGCTTTACAGGGACGGGGTCTGTGTTCACAATCTGTAATAAAGAAGCAAAGAGGACCCATAATGTTAAATTAAGGCCATACAAAATCTATCAAGTCAATCGTGGCCCAAGTTTTGTTATCTGTGTGCACCTATAACAAAATTAGTTTCAACCATCATTGTGGGCACATTGATATCTAGTAAATGTAGCACTTCTATTTATATTATTGCACCTTAGGTATCTTGTCTTGCATTTTAAAAATGTCATATTCTATTATGCCATATGTCAATGACAGTAATCATTACAGTACATTTCCATAACTATTAACTATTAGCTTAACTGTCACTTTGTGTAAAATATGCGAATGTCACTGTGTGCTACGTTATTTTATTAAACAAATCTTTTTCTTACAATAGTGCACTGTAGTAGATGCATCTACCTGTTATCTAAGCACTATATAGCACCACACATTAGACATTGCTGTTTGGTGCAATTACACAGGCTAATACCTTGGAATTAGAGCTTGGTAAGGTGACGTTGCTAACCTGCTGTGCTTTCTACAGTAAAATCATTTCTTGGCGCGCTGCCGCAGCACCCTGCTACTCACGGATCTGCACATTCAGAAGCTTTTAGTGAAGTGAGGCTGAAAATATATATATATATATATATATATATATATATATATATATATGTATATATATATATATAGATATATATATATATATATATATATATATATATATATATACTCTATATATCTATCTAGTATATGTATATATATATATATATATATATATATATATATATATATATCTATATATCTATCTATATATATATATATATATATATATATAATTTTATTTTTATTTTTTTTTTTTTTAATATCCCTTACTGCTTGTCTGATGGATGCAAAGCATTACTATAACAGTAGTTAATCTATGAAACATATGGAGATGGGTCCAAATTAGATTACTGCTTGACTACACTAGAATAATTTCTTAAAGTCTGTAGCTTATATCTGACTCCTGAGTACAACGTGACAAATGTTGCACGATAGAAATCATGAGAATGTCAGAAAAACAATTATATTGTTTCTGTCAACTAAATAGTTTGAACCCTTGAAAACTCTTACAAACTCTGCACTCTGTGCTGCACACAGCCTTAAATGCCTGGCATTTGAGGGTGCGGCGAATCCGTCTTCTGTTTGTCTCGAACGCAGCTTCTCCATGCATGTAGTCATTAGAGAGAACAGATGTGCTCCTATTCTGGCTTTTTCCTCTCTAGCAGAGCGTTCATCTCACTGCACATCATACTTGATTTTTCCCTCTGAAAACACCAGACAGGCAGCTCCGCAAGTTGGCACAATATCAGAGTTACTTATTGACAACCACTTATTGTTACTTTAACGGTGCAAACTGAAGCTAATGCAAACATCTAAAAAAAGCTCATGCTTGGTCAACTTTGCACAGGAACAATTTCAAATCAAACAAATGCAAATAAATATTACATTTCCAACTAGATGACTAGTTTTATGTATGGCATGGTTTCTTTTTTAGTGAAGTTAGCAACACAGTTATATTCACACTCTCCTGGAGAGAGACCATCTTTAACAGAATCTTAATGACATACCAAAACTGGGAAGCTGAATTAATTTAGCAATTTAATACAGCTGCAAAGTTTAACACAGCTTCCAGCAAGGCATGTGATATACTATAACATGAATTTTACTTTTATATAAATTACCATTATCAAACTAAACAAAAAATATTAAGTAGGCTTTTTGGCACATTTTGAAATGACACTGTAATCTATTATATATTTACATATGACACTAATGATAAGTGGTCAGCAAGGAGGGAGAAATAAATTGTTGACCAGGTGGCAAGCAGAAGGCAGCTCTGAGAGTACGGGAGGAAAGTAGAGGAGTCTGAAAAAAAATGATTCTAGGATGTGATTAGAGCAATGATTGGTAACTAAAGGTCCATATGTCATATGTCAATTGATTCTGCCTCTGATTTTAAAACTTTGGGCTGTGACATGCCTCCTTGTGGATCTGTTGCTTACATTGCAGAGAAGTTGCCAACACAGAGAAGTATGTAGCAGATATTGGTTGAAAAATCAGAAACAGTCACCCTTATTTTTGGAAATAAGAGCCATAAAGTGGACAGAGCTGGCTGGAGACAAAAAAGAGCAGCCACTGTCAGTATCAATGTGACAGTCTGAGGATCCCAAAGAAGAGCTATAGATCAGTCTTTGGAGCAGCAAACCTGCAGGCTTCAGGGCTCAAAAGCTTGTGTCTAGAGTTATAGAATCATCATGTTTGACATGTAAAGCCACACATTCCATATTTGGGGTCAGCCAGGTGGTCCTATGGACAAAACAGAATATTGTACAAGATGCTTAAGAGCAGAGTGCTTGTGTGCTTGACCCTCGTGGGAATATCCAGAGAATAATATGAGAACTTCAACTACCAAAGATGTGGGCTCTGACCAACACTAAATGTTGGATGAGAGCCGAAGGGTGACAATTTATTGAAAGTAACATGTATCCACACAATATTTTCTCCATCTAACCCCAAAATCCTAGGGAAACAATGGGTGGTAGAAGCTGCAGATGGCCTCAGCAGACCATGAAGAGGTCGGCAATCTCCTTCAGTGGTGTGGAACAGAGCAAACATGTGACCTCGGCATGACTGGACCTCTCTCCAACAAGCTTTGCCAGTTTGCTAGACTGCAGTGATACAGGGCCGGATTAGTTGGTGACGTGACCAAGTGTCCAGGAACCTGGCAGAGTTTGTGTACAAAAGGGGGAGAGGCAAGCAATAAGAGCCCAGGATGCCAGCAGAAGATTCCTGACAATAAGGTCATGCAAAGAATGAAAGTGGAACAGGCGTCGTGCTCTGGATAGAGCTGGGCTGGAAGACAGTAATGGCTGGTTTGAACTGACAGCACCATGGGAAGGGGGATTGGAGGCAGCCCAGGGCAAAATATGTTGACTTGGTCGCATAGAGTAGATAGAGTGTGGATAGAGTGTCTCAACCGGATCGCCGGTTGAGATGATTGCTAGAGGTTTTGATGGAGACTCAGCAACGTGTTTACAGGGAGCCAGACAGCACAGTGAGCAATTGATGGAGGTGGAAAGGGCAAATGTCTAACTCTCGCTGAGGAGGCTGGGACAAGGCATGGGGAGCAAGAAACTTCTAAAGAAGGTTAGCTGCAGGGGGTGTCAGGATAATATGACTCTTCACTGACCCAACGCCTGGAAATGTTTCAGAATAAGGGTGGGGCTTCCGGCCAGTGACCCTGCAGCTAACAGGGGATGTGCTTGAGTTATATGGAGAATTGAAACAAGAGATTAGGTTCGAATCCCGTTTCGCCAAGGTGCCACTGAGGTGCCACTGAGCAAAGCACCGTCCCCACACACTGCTCCCCGGGCGCCTGTCATTGCTGCCCACTGCCCACCAAGGGCAGATGGTTAAAAGCAGAGGACACATTTCATTGTGTCACCATGTGCTATGCTGCAGTGTATCACAATGACAATCACTTCACTTTCACTAATGTAATTGGTCGTCTTTCCTTTCTATTCTTAGAAACTTTAAGGAATGAAAAGGAACAAAAAGGAACAAAAAATCACTTCCTGCACCTTCATTTTGTAACATGCTGCTTAGATCAGAGTCGTCATTCCAGCTCAGAGAGCATGTACTGAAAACGTACTGCTAGTGTATATCCTTTAAAAGAAAAATGTTCTTCATTGATCTGAATCAGAACCTGGAGGGATTTGGGTTATGCTGACATGCATAAAGTTTCATATGGAGCTAAAAGGATCAATCTGGCAGCAAAATGTGTGCGGAATAACAACTCCACGTAGAACCTCCAATTTGGATCTATTGCTGTTCTGTGCAGTAACGTAGAAGAAGAATTCTTCTGTAGGAAGTGAATAATTATGTTTTAAAGTAATGGAACAAAAAGAACAGGGTGTGCTAAAAGATGTGACCAGCTTTAGTTAAAAAAAAGTTCTGAATACATGCACACGTGAACAGAATGGAGGCACTGAATTGTTTTGTAACTTCCTGTTGTTGCCTAATAACCTAAGAATGAGTCTCATCACGACAACTTCTTCCAACATCGCCTTTCAGTGTAAGGTATTGTAGCAGCTTGCAAGAAAAGGCATTATTCAAAGTCACTAATGAGACCAGTAACAATTGAAGCTATAGAATCTGCCAGCAATTACAACAGAACATTTTGAGATGAGACACATTTTCAGCAACTCATGTTGGGGCCAATCAGTATTCAGAGTCTGTTCTGGATTGATCTTGCAAATGACCAACACCACCAACTGGTGTCTTTTTCCACCAAAATCATTAAGTGTGCTCAGCTCCTGCCGTTCTGCGGTGTAATTAAAAAGAAAGTGGGAAAAGTAAAACAGTATAAGGAACCTTAAAAAAATGAGTATTTCTCTGGCTCTTTGTCTCCTTCCCAGTCATCGGAGGATCAGGTGCCTAATTAGGATGTGCTAAGCTGAACTAATGAAGCCAGCTCTCCAGGTGACTGAATAATGAGGGTGCAATGGGAGCCAGCAAAACAAGATGCATCCTGGGATACCCTGGGGAGCATTGGCGGCAAACGCAGGGCCCGCTGGCCCCCATCCGGCCCCCGCCGGAGCCCAGGACCGGTAGAGAGCTAACAGACCTTTGCACCCAGCATGTCAGCAAACTGATGCCAGTCACTCATGCCCGAGGCACATAGACTCGCTGCGTTCTGTTCTCCGTGGCAACCACTAACGCGGCAGCACAGAGGCCAGAGAAGCTCACAATCCACCCCACGTGCCTTACGAATGAAATGCCTGTTTACAGCAACACATTAGCAACAAAAGGCTTAAAAAGGGTTTAAAGAACTGTCAGCTGGACCACCCCGTTGGACTTGGCACCCTTGACCAATGAGAAGTGTCTCAATAAGAGAGCTCCATCTGGAGGGCCAGTAATCACTCTTGAGTCAAAGAGGAACAAACGCTCCCATGAGAAGCACACACATAAACAGCCCTGGCCATAGAATGATGAAGGGTTGAGTTTGCCCAGACTGCAGTTGGGACAGCGGCCACACATGACTGACAGAATGAGATCCTCTCTCCGCCATTTCTCGAGAGAACACGTGCAATAAAAACCATATGAAATATCAGGGGGAACATGCTCTGTTTTTAATAAAACATCAATAAAACTGTTATTTATAACAGGGTATTTTCTTTTGATACATAATTTTGCCGTTGAATCGTGAATGCTGGATTAACAGTGTGGTTTTTATAGAACAGATAAAGGTCAATGGGGAAATCACATCGTTCATATGCAGTCGAAGGAAACACCATAATGCAGTGGAAAATTCCACCAGCAGTAAACAATGCTGAATGCCACCACTCTCTGTCAAAAGTTGAGTTTTCAGAACTTTTATGTCATGTCATATTGAAAGGACTATCAAATGTGTCTGTCTCTGCTCTACTCACTTTTTAATGCCATGAAAGACACTGACAACTGAATATAGCCGGTCAATGTGTTCCATGTGCAGTAAAAATGTGCTTGAATTCATTTTTATCATAATCATTCATTATAATTCATGAAACTGCATTTGACTGTTTTGCAAACTATACAGCAATATATAAGACAACCCCCCTTTAAAACTAATTAAAACACAATACAAAATATCGATTTTGTCACTCTCTACTGACATTGCATTTTTTGTCAAGGCCAATTACTTTTACTCAGTGATCTCAATTTCATCCTTTCCTTTGTACTTTTCAGTGCTTGGCTGGGATTGCATGATGCAACCAATCCATACTGTAGGATAAAGAGCTACCCGTATCCATCAGAAAGCCAATAAAGATTTACTGTAGGCCTAAAAAACACTCACAATATGACCTAAATGCTCAGAAAAAGAAAAAAAAACTTCATTTAAGGGTCAGTGACATCCATTCTCTATCTCTCGCTCTCATGGGTCCAGGGATGATTTAGAGATTGATTTATAAAGGAGCAGTCACTTTAGGACAACTTTACTCACCTGAACAGCTTTCTGGGACTGAATGTCAATGATCAGCACCCTCCCCAGCAGTGGCTGGGTGGCGTAGATGAACTTGTCCTTTACATTGACAGCCGATGACCATGTGCACCTCTGTTCCTCCTCGCCATCCAGTTTCGGACAGACTTCCTCCTGCCATAGACAGCAACAGATATCACAAATGGAAGAAAAATTTCAAACATCCATTGAGATTTCAACAAGACTATAAAGTATTGAAATGTAGAATCAGCACATATATGAATGAAAAAAAAAGAGAAATGAATTATTATCCCAGCTTTCTCCAGTCAGACATAATTAGTTTGCTACATTGGCGCTATTCGATTTCATTTGAGGCCGTGCTCAATCATCCCACATCTCTGCAGGTTTTACTGTACAGACCAAGCTTAGTAAAGGCCATTTGGTCAGATGATTAATGCGGTGGAACAAAACACTGAATGTGAATAATTTCTTTTCAGCCCACTTCTCCCAGGCACATACACACACGCATTGCATACTGTTCAAAGAAGTGGCTTCAAAACCCTGAACTGCTGTCAACTGATGATATTCACAATATTTTAACTTTAAGAGAATTTGAAAACATGCTGTGTATGGTCACTGACTATAACCGACTATGAACCATTACTTTCCATTAAAACTTACTTTCCATTAAAACTTCCATTAAAATGATGTAAACGGATGTAAACCACCACCATCAAAATGTTTCACCCCAGTACACATAGCTCACAGGGCTACAAGTGAACTTACAAATATTCTGTGTCATGACCTTGACATTCAACTAGCAGCACCACAGGGGTCTAAACCTGTGCATGATCAACTCACTGAAGTGTCAGCAATCCGGTTTGAATCACGAAAATCTTATTGGGGCAGTGCTGACATAGCGAGTAAAAAGCAGACTCGTTACTGAAGGGTTGTGGGTACAAATCCTAAACTGCCATAGTGTCACTGAGATCCCCTTGAGCAAGGAACCGTCCCCACACACTGTTCCCCGGGTGCCTTTCATGGCTGCTTACTGTTCATTAAGGGTGATGGGTTAAATGCAGAGGACACATTTTGTGTGCTACAATGACAAAAACAATGACCTAAACATTTAGATTCAATGTTTTTTTCAACATTGAATCTAAATGTATATACTGTCAAAACACAGCTATTTAATGCCATACCAATAATAGCACCATTAAACAGATTCTTAAGAAATTTTAAAGATCTCAATATGTCCAGTCACCATGGTCTGACAGCGTAATTGTCAAGTCCTGGCAATAGCAGGCTTTGACCACTAGAAACTGCCCCGGTACTCTGGCCTTCTGTTAAAATCCCAGGCACAGTGTCAATTATTAGGTTCACTTTAATACACAGTCACCTAGTCAAGCATAGACAGTGTTCAATTCACCTTATTTAGGCTGTCCTAGTTAGGGTTCCGGCCCACTATTGCGCTAATGTACCTCATATTTCATATTTAACCTTGTGTACCAGTTGTACAATGCCACCGTCTGCCGCTGTTTCTGTTCATTCTCTCTGAGGCACGGTCCACCACCACCTCCAAAGTACTTGTGACTTTTGTTAAACTAGTGTTAACAGTAACTCTGCAGTGATGCCCATTGCACACTCTTGCTACCCTGGAAGGTTCAGTGAAGTCATCTTTCTGTAATGGGTAATCTAACCACTTAAACTTTACGGAAAGCCGACCAGAGGCAGAGGTGGACAGGTGTTTACACCATCACAGACGCGGTGGAGAGACACAGCAATGGCGAGTTCAAAAGTAGCATTTTTACAGTGGAAATACAGACATGACTTTTCCATGGTTGAAATTAAAGTTAATTATGTTAAATTTACATTAGGTCCCAGAACTAAACCTTTCTCCTTATCTGCATTGGCAATGAGCAATTTAAATCTGAGGAAGCACCTCTCATCATCTCACACTATACATTGCAGATGTCAGTGATATGTTTTCCTCACACAACCCTGGGTGATACTATGTAACACACTGTTCTGGGGTTTCTTATGCACATTCAGCTCAGAACCTTTATTCCTTCCTCTGTGGTGGTCCGTGGCATCTGGAGAGAGGGTCCAACGAATCCACAGACTTGGCCTCAGGCAAACCTCTGTAGTAAAGTGAGTGAGTAAAGTGATTTCTGCCCATTTCCTATCCTGCCCTGTTCCTTCCTCTTGTCTTCATTACGTGAACACCAACATCTGCGGTTGTCGCAGGTCCGGCTGACTCACGTTCACAGATCAAGCCGGCGGAGATTCACTCGCCTGTTTGCGTTACTTCCGCAATTGGATAACTCGTCTGATCCAGCCTCTCTGTTTCCTCACCTTGCGTGTGCGCGACAGTAGGTTTTTATTACTCCTTGTAGAGCCAGATCTATATTTGCCTGTCCACTTATCTATTCCTGCACTGTATGAGAATTAACAGTAACAAATTGTTTCATAATTATAATGATACTTGCCAGTGACTTGGGGCCCCAGAGCCCGAAATTGATGTAATGCTTCCTTTCAGCATTCCATGAATTTATCGCCTGAGGACTGATGTCCTAATAGTAATGCATTCATCGCTGGGGTTTCTGCGGCATGGAAAAAAAAAACCCCAGTCTAATCATCCCTGGTGGGAGGAGGGAAGGAGGAAAGCGACCATTTAAGCACCTGTGTGCATGTGTAATTTGAATAATATCATGAGCAGTAAATAGGGAGGGAGAGATGAGAAGGCCTCCAGCACTTTCTGATGAGAATTCTGATTCACGTTCCTCAGCGAGGGCTGCGTTCACCCACTTCCCTGAGATCTTACGAATAATTTGATGAGCTTGAAATATTTGTAATGACAGATGTGATCGTATGTTTAATTTACAAATTCTCATTACAGACTGTTAAAAAAAAAGATTGGGCTTCATAAAGCAAATTTGATGATCTGAGCAATCACCAAGGCGTGAATCCATCCTGTCAGCTTTTCTCTGGGCCTAAGTGAAGTGAAAAGTGAAAGTGATTGTCATTGTGATGCACTGCAGCACAGCACATGGTGCTTACAGCAAAATGTGTCCTCTGCATTTAACCATCACCCTTGGTGAGCAGTGGGCAGCCATGACAGGCGCCCGGGGGACCTTGGCAGTTCGGGATTCGAACTTGAAAACCTTCTGATTACGGGTTGGTTTTCCTACCGGCTATATAGGCCACCACTGCTAGTCTATGAAATTAGGAAATTTGGTGTTTTTTCGCAGTCTTTCATTCATCACGTCTTACCAGTTACATATGGGTAATAGCAGATAATTAATTATCATCACTGATATTGAATTTCATTGCTTTCACAGCCATGCATCTGCAATGCATACAAAATGCTTCATTGATCTTTAAAGTCTGGATCATTAATGAACTACTGAATCATTCTACATATTAACCTCTCATTAGTTTTAAAGATGCAATCATCTGTGCTTTAATCCCGATTAATACACAATGATTTCGATATGATAGTGGTTGCAATATTTCTGCCCATTTACAGATTTGCACGAGTAGAAGAGACAACCTGCGCAACCAGTTTTGCTTTCACCTTCACTCAGTAAGCAAATGACATCTCAATTTGAGAATGTTCCAAAGCATAATCATTAAGGCTTGATAATTAGTCTGATAAACATGGTCAGTGTCACCAAAATGATCCAGATGGATAAGGAGTATTTTTTTACTTATGTTCATGCTTCTAATTTTACATCCTTAAAATAGAACCAGATTTTCAGTGTGGTGTAGGGAATGTCACACCTCACGCCCCAGCAGCTTCTCGCTGGGTTTGATGTGTCTCTGGATTTCACAGGCCACTGGCTGGATCACTTTAATGCCGTCCTCATAAAAAACATAAAACATGTTGGTGATCCCCAGACCTGCAACAGAGGTGATTATTATTAATATGATAATATTAATAATTGCAGCATTAATTTAATGTTAACTGAAGCACACTCATACCTTCCTCTCGCCACAATATGTTTACCACTGGAATAAAAGAAGATAAAAAGAGAGTGAGCACAAAAGTAAGAAGAAGGAAGCATTCAAATGTCATTGGCCTTTAGCACCCCTGTTCTCCTATACTTTATAAAGATTTTAATGGAATCACAAGTTTCAGGAACATTTTCTAAATGTCAGTTCACAGAATGACTTCTTGATGTGCTGCAGTGTCAGACTGTTATAAACTCCTCTGTGATTCTTTCAACGGGACGCACTGCGAAGCAATTTCATTTTAGCGCACTTCTGAAACACTCTCTCGCTCTTTAAAATGAATTGCTGGCTCATGATGTAAAATCCGGTGCAATTATACAGTCCACCGCAGAGCTTAATCGGGATTCAGCCTAATGGATTATCAAACAGCGTAAACAGTCATGGGCCCTCATCCACAGGAAAACGGAAGGAATGACGGGCGCCTTAAAGCTTGAAGGAGACGGCCCAAGCCTCCCTCTGCTGCCTGTTTATCTCGACTCACACACTTACAAAGGACGCTGCTCCGAGCATTAAAAAACCCCAGCGTCAGACTGCTTATGATCCCGCAAAAGTAAGCCGAAGTCGGAGTGGGAGCTACTTGATGCATGGCCAGGCCGGGGACGCGATTAAACTTCCCAATCAGCGTGGAATTGATGAGTCTTTTTCGGTGGGAACGGGCATTCATCAGCGAGAATTGAAGTCGCCTTGACCCATCACCCTTCACAGAGATGAGTGCTGAAAAAAACAGACTGTAATGGCATTCATGCCATTGTTATTTATGAACTGAGTGTTTTATGTCGCAGATTTAAGTAATAAACGGTGCTCATTAATATAAATTGCTGCTTCATTAGAAGCAATAAGCGCTAATTTCCCAGGGTTCTGCGGTCCACTTTTTCCTCCACTCGGGGTGGAGCGATGACCTTCTGCCACTCCTCTCCCCCCCATTTTACTCCACAGTGCTTTCTCATTCGGCACAGCCAACCAATTCCTCAGCAGTAAGCGAAGCAATCTCCCGCAGTTCAGGCCCAATTCTAATCTTTCGACTCGGTGGCACTTCTGCACGTGTCATACGAAGACAGAAGGGGGGAAAAAAGGGTGAGCCATCGTCTGAGAAGAAGTGGAAGCGATGGGAGTAGAGATAAGCATAAAGAAAGAGGTGCTCTCCTGGGTCTAATCTCTGAAGAATGCTTAGTCAAGTCCCCCTACCACACAGTCACGTATACGCCTCTTGGCTTAAAAATGGCTCATTAAAAGTTACGCAGTGGGCTGCTTGATGGAAGGGGAGATATTCATGAAAAGGAACGAGGCTGTGCTGGTGGAAAAACGGCGTCTCCAGCCGGGACGGAAGCTCGAATAGATGAGATTGGTTGCCCCAGTCCCATCCAATAACACAGAGTATTGATGCTATTCATCACTTGGCAGGAAGATTGTGGTAGCTCTAGTCAGATAAGGACCCCATACATCATATTCCTCATCCATATTACAGAACAGCGATGGGCCACTCTTGGACGATTGTTCATTCTCCGCTCAGCTACTTTCCAAACTGTGCACCGATATTATACTTTTTTCATGCTTTACAGAAGGCGCAACCACTCCAAGCAGAAGGTTTACCCCAAAGGCCACATGTTTACATGACCCTGTAGATGCATTTGGATGAAAGCGCCAGGTACTGCTGGTTGCAGCTCTTAATTGGGCCACCGCCATAAATGGAATGGTAATCATGACAAGTGCCTTGGGTCTGTGCAGCTATTTCCGTCTCTCCGAGCAATTCAGTGACTTATCAGCCATTTGCGGGGTGACTGAGTGCTAATCTTGCAAACTTGTCAGAGCACGCTAGTTGATATGCAGAATCCCCCGGCGGAGATGTATAATTAAAAAAGTAAAAACACATTTTAATTATGCAAGTTATAAATGTATTTATGCACAGTATAGACCCAGGACCAGACAGATTTAATAATAGTATTATGATTCATTGACTACTGAGCTTTGTGCTACAGGAGGGTTTGAAGAATAACAATTCTAGAATTGTGCCCAATTATCAGAAGTGATTTTAAATAAAGGGTTCAGAAAAAAAAGATGATGATGCTGTTCTCTGGCCTTTTGGAAAAGCTGAAATAAGCTCTTTAAAGCTCTGTTTCTTTGTGCATCTTGTCTTATGACACAGGCACCTTGAAAAAGGCCAGTATGATGACACTTTACCTACTGTTAAGAAACTGCAGCAAACTGACCGAAGGGCTGTAAGAAAAATAGTTTGTGAAAACCCAAGGTGGTTGGCGATTGAGATGGAATAACGCTTTGTGATCTTTAGGGGCTGCTTTCTTTTTTCTTTTTTTTTTTACAATGATGAAAAGAGGCTTTATAAAAGGGAATAGCAGCAGACACTCCAATTACGCCCACACTTTTTATTAAATTAAAGATACCTCTTACAGTTAACATTGCTATTATTTGCCTTCAACTTAAAAATTCAGTTCATTATAAAAACATATATTTCTGAGCACACTCATGTTTTTGCAAATAATGCTTAATTACACATATTCCTCATTATGTATATTCTCTCCCACTATCATTCTAAATTTAATTTCTACAGAAAACTGCATTTACTGTTAAAAGCTTAGGGTCAGATTTGTGAATATTAAGGCAATAGAAAAAGTAAATAAGCTTTTAGCCTTATTGCATTGCATACTGGGTGGAGACAGTATGGCAGTATGGCAAATATGAATTATATGGTAAGCTGCGCTAACTACTGATAGAAAGTTACTAAATAAGGACATCTGATAAGTTCTGCAAATGTAAATGACCACATAAGTAAATATGATTAACACTTTCCACAACTGAGAAATGTCTTCAGGCAGTTATTTGACCATTTATAGCCAAATGTTTTCACTCTAATCGAAAGGCCGATCAGCAAGCTGATTTTAACACTTTGTCAGGATTTGATGGACCTAATGCTTCCTTTTCTAACTTCACAATATAAGAGGACAACAAAATTGAGCTGCTTGATGACACCATTTTGCAAAACAATTAGAATAATAATACATATTGGACTCAATGTAGAAAGGCTTTAAAATCTCATTAGTGGCAAGAGAATGTTGTCACAGTAGACATAACAACTAAATCATATTTCATTTTCAGAAGCAAAAGCATCTTTCAAGCAGTTCACCCTGCAGGAGATTCTGTCTTGTTGCTGGAAAACAAAGACCACTTGGCAGCAGCGGGTGTGAATTTTTTCTGGAGACTTCGCCTATGGTGGCGCTCCAGTGAAGAGACGGGAGCGGAACGGGCCGTTACATCAGCATTAAGAAGAGTGAAAAGTGTTTGATGGGAGCTTGGTGCTCAAGCTGTTCTTAAGTCAACACTTGGCGAGGCGCTTTAAAACAATGTGTTCGGTTGTCTCCGGCGAAAATCAATAAGCTGCTGCGAATCTGAGCAAGGAACCACATTCTCTGCCCAGCAGGCCATCTGGGACATTTTTGCGAGGGGGGGATGCAAATATCCAATGTTTAGATGCAACTAACCTTTATGCCTCCTTGGCGCAAACATGAATTCATTACGGCGTGTTCCGTTATTAACTGCCGCAATGTGCTGCATCCCATTAGCTTCTGGAGCAGCATTACCATTTTCCACATTACACCTTGTTAGCTGGACTTCATGGGTCGTGCCGTATCATTCCATGCCCCTGGGCGGCCCCCACTTAGTCAACTAAGTTCATTAGCAATCGTAGCCTCTGACATAAAGAGTGCTGCCACGCTGCAGTGTTAATATGAGGTGTGTCAGGTTTGGTTACGGTGGTCCTGTGATACCCGTTTTAAACACCGCGGAAGGGTTGAATCGCAGGAGGCCTGACCGGCCCGACCCCTGACACATAAATTCTCATACTCCCGCAGTAATGTCTGACATATATACCTCATTGCAGGCTGACAGGGATGATGTATAGTCCCTCTACCAGCCATGAAAGAGTGTGTTAAGCGGCACAGGCAGTCATGTCACCAGAGTGTGTGTCAAGGGGGACGAGTGGGCCGGCCCGCTCGGCGGCGGCGGCGACTCGCTTCAACAAACTCCGGAAAATAACTCGCATTGCAGCCGGCGGGGAGTGCAGCGGCCTGACCTTCAAGGCTCCGGGGTGAAGACGGTCAGCGGAGATGATTGCTCTCTCTTTCTCTCTGTCTCGGCTTCCCCACCCACCCTCCCCCACCGCGCTTCTTCGCCCTTCGCTCTGTCTATGGCTTTCTTTGTCAAAATGATATTTCTAACAAGACCCCAGGCGGAATAGCACTGACCGCATCACCTCTGGCGCCTTTTCCCGCGGTGCGTAGTAAGTTAGACGTTCTGCCAGAGCACACGCTCGGTCATAATTACTCATAATCCGTGAAGTTTCTTCGTCGCGTTAATACTGGATTTCAATACTTTGAGGCAATTATAGCAGATCTTAGCAACAGAGCCCTGCAGGATAATGCCTGAAGAGGTGTGCGATTTAAAATAAGGCTGTGTGCCATGAGAGCCTGTTAAATATGGTGATTTTCTTTTTTTTAAGTGGATAAAATAACAGAAGTGGACACTCACATGCACAAGCAGCTTGTTGCTATAAAAAAATCCTTCTGCTGGCATTGCACTAATGTTAAATTATTTTCTTGATAATAAGCATAAAAAATGGAAAATTTCTACCATTTACTGTCGCCATATGGAATCATTATGGGAGCCATTGTGACGTCCAGGGGCCATGGGGCGATCACTGCAGGTGCATTATGCAGTCGTCATGAAAGTGAAAGCAAATTGATTGTCATTGTGATACACTGCAGCACAGCACATGGGTCTGCCAAAGAAATGTGACCCCTGCTTTTACTCCTTCACCATTAGTGATCAGTGGGCAGCCATGAAAGAGAGCACACCCAGAGAGCAGTGTGTGAGGATGGTGCTTTGCTCAGTGGCACCTCAGTGGCACCTTGATGGATCAGGATTCAAATTGGCAACCTTCTGATTACAGGGGCGGCTTCCTTAACCACTAGGCCACCACTGCCATCACAACTTAAACCAATATGGCTTGATGGACCAGGAATCCATGAGAATTTTTAACGGACTCTGAACTCAGCATCTGTTTGTTTGAGTTCCTGGCTTTATGCTACATGCCTTCAATTTCGTTCTTGCTTTTGGCCCTTCAATAAATCCTTGGTTCAAACATGTCCTGCTTCTGCGTCTTCTTCCCTTCTTGCACCCTGAGACAAGACAGAATGTGGCAGCCCACATCAGAAGCGCATAAGCCGCAAAAGTAAGCAGAGGAAAAGACGGAGGATTGGCACCCCGGATCGCGGGCGCCAGCTGGGGTCGCTGGAAGGCCGGCCCGAGGAGAGCGGCATGCCACGTCGAGGTGAGCCATGGTGGAGTGGCGAACCACATGATTTGAAGGAGAGGTGCTACCCGTCTGAAGCAGGGGTCGCCCCATGGCGAGCAGCGTCCCCAGCATGATCCATGAAACCCGGAAGTGGGCCAGCCCACGTGGGTGAGGGGTTGAGAGGATGAGCAAGAGGAAGCTGAAGTCAGCAGCGATGAGGCTTCGTGGGCAGATGATGCGTTCACATCCCCCACCGTGGACGCGCCGTAGAGCGTGAAACTCAGCGAAATCAGCGAACAGCGCCCAGGTGGACTAAAGCGACAAAAATTATGATGTCAGCAAGGATGCCGATGAGTGGTGTGTGTGTGCGTGTTTTTTTTTAAGGATTGGGGGGGGCGTGGGGGAGTTAGGGGGGGACAGAGAGCCAACAAGTCCTGCAGGTGGCAGGTGGGCCCAGCCGAGACGAGCATGAAGAGGGCCGGCTCTCTCATCCGAACGGACACAGATGGGGCTTGAGCAGGGAGGGGTCCCGCGAAGTCCCTGTACCTCCAGCAGAGACATGCAGGGAGGTACCGCCGAGCAGGTTGGGTATCGGTCACCCACTTCCGAACATATTCTTGTCATAGTTTTTGTTTTGTAGCATATTTTAGAATTAAGGCTCCAAATGGTGATCAAATGTGTTAGGTAAGGGATAATGGTTATTTAACTGGACTATGTTCAAAAATCATAAAAAGGTAATTTCTGTTGCGTTTCTGTCTATTACCATGTAAGAAAAGATGTTCTTATAGACCCTGGAAACTTAGTTCACCTCCCCTTCACATAACCTGGTGAGTTCTGTTGGAGGAAATCACTCGTATGTGTTTCTTTCGATTTTCTCCTTTCCCTTCATTCTGGACAGGTTGTTGCATGGATACATCACAGTGATAGCAGAGGTGATTTCGGACATGCTCAGTATGAGGACAGATCATCCCACAAAACAAAAGTGACAGCGCTAATCTGAACAGATATTGACAAAGCTCCCAGGAAATCACAGGAGACACAATGAGGCAAATCTGGTATGAAAATAAAACCTGTCATGCTCCCAGCGAGGGGTTTCGCTGTAGGCCAGGAACTTGGTTGCATGTTTTAAACTGCAGTCAAAACAGAGCATAAATCTCAGAACATGCTGCATTTTATTATAATAGTGATATAAGACTTCATACTGAACATTATATGAAAGGCACTAAAGACGGATTAACACTGAACTCAGATTTAAGAAGATGTTTCATTGCAGGCCTGTACAAGAACTGAACTCTACCACCTCAACAACAGCAATACAATAATAAGATTAATTTAAATAAAACTGTACTTATCTTTATCCTGTGATCTCACCTTCTGTAGATCGTCTGTGATTTCACCAGATACTTTGTATGCTAAATCAAATGTCAATTTGCCACTGAAATCAATAAAGTCGAAGGACAAGCTAGAGAGTTTGTATCTTAAATGAAGGAAACCGCAATTGTAGTACATTTTTACAGGACGTTTCCACGGTGTAGCATCAAGCTTCTGAAGGAAACAAGTCCACAAGTATTAACCCTCAGTGGGTGCTTGACAGGCTTGATTCTTATAAAAATGACAGATTCCTGAGATTATACCAGGCATGAACCATGCACTTCATCTTGCCAGCAGGAAAGAAGAGGCTCTGTCAGAGCCCCAAGATCAAAGAGTAAGAATTAGAGGCTTCTTGAGGCAGCAAGCAGCGGGTAGGAAATGGACATATCCATTATGCATAGGGAGAAAAGACAAGCAGAAGTGTTACAATGTCACTGACCTATGTGGCAACCCAGCTGCTGGTTACCATGTGCACTCTGGGGCCAATACAATACCCACAATTCCTTTCTAAACTGCCTTCGATTATGTCAGAGGTGACCTTTGACCCCTTAATTAATTGGCTGTTTTTGAAATGTTGTGGAGTATTTGGCCATTATTTTCCATTTGCAATTGCAGCCACTATCTGAATCTATTCAGTTCATTTATCTTTCAATTAAAAATATATGAATATTTTTTATTATGCACCAACCTCAGTGGAATTGCAAAGTCAGATACTGGACTTTTCCATTCCATAACCAAGATTCAGATTTTAACCATTTATATGCATTTTGCATTGGAACAGGGCACCCTTTTAAAAAATGTATAGGAAAGCTGATGAGTAAGGAAGGCAGAGAGTCAGATGGGGTGCAGTAGATCACAGGACTTTGAGACATCGCTTTATTATTATATTTGAAGGTTATAAACTATGAACAGCCTGAATGATGAATTATTCAAGATGCATAGCAAGGCTCCATTGTGACAGAAATAGGGCACAGATATCTCTTTATCTTATTAAATTTCCTTTATTGCCACCATTCTGGAGCTGTTGCAATGCATTTAGAGACTTGATTAACATTTTAGTGCAATAATTGAGAAATGTAGCACCCTTAGACATCTGAATAAGGGGGACAAGGACTAACCGAGCTGACTCTATATCTTGAAATTGTCACTAGGGATTAAAAACTAAAATTTTCTCAGAAATGTTACATTTTTATGTTCTGAGTTCTAGTGTTCCCTGGTTTCACCTAACAGGTTAGAACATGGGAATAACAGCAATTAAAGCATCATCATTATTTACTGACAGTGAATGCACCATTTACTAACATTGAGAAATGGGCATAAAAAGGGTATCAAAGAATAATAGACATGCAAAGCATAAGAAGTATTATCAGTATTAAATTAACCTTATTTATACTCACTGGTTTTACGAGCCGAGTCCTCCACAAAGAGGGAGGAAATGTCCTCATCAACCCCAGCTTCGTTCCTGGCGATGCAGGTGTATGCTCCGGTGTCCTCAAAGTGAACGTTGCTGATGTGGACCTCGCTGCCATTAGCTGTGTGATGATGGAGGAGGAAAAAAACATTAAAAGCACTGAGCCTAATCCACTTTTTCCCAGCCATTTATATCCAAGGCTTGAAATAAAGAAGCAAGCCCAATCTGATGTTCAGGAAAGTGCTTCTACTGCCCATAAACTTTGTAAATTATTCTTCTGCCAAGTTGGTGAAATATTATACATGACTTAATGTATGATAATGGCATCACCTTGAAGTGTAAGCTGTTTGGACAGTTTTGGGGTGATGTCCATGCCGTTCTTCAACCATGCCAGCTGAGGGTTTGGTATGCCTTCGGCGTGGCATCGGAGGCTGGCCGTGACCCCTGGTTCTCGCGCCTGGCTCTCTGGATACACCCGGATAACTGGTGGAACTGCAAAGTAAAGGAGGAAGGAAGGGAGAGCATGACATTATGCAGGGACATGCATGCCAAGCCTTTTGATAGCCTGGCTCCTCTAAAAGTGAAAGTTTTATTTGGACACGTTGCCAGGTTTGCTTAGCTTCCACCCCTGCATTAACATACCATCAATAGGATCTCCTGGCTGGCATTAAATAAAATGTGTGTGCCTGGCAGAGCAGCACCAACCAAATGAATAAAGCGGATAAATAGATGCGAACGACACTCCTGGGTTGTTATTGATTTTACAAAAGGCAGCATTGATTTTAAGAAGAACAAGGTTTATAGAATTTGAATAGACTGATCTGGAGAACAGGGCACCCGTTTGGTCATGCGCCTTAAATAGTTATGTTGAGTTTATATAATGAGGCAAAAAAATAAGTTTTAACAGTGGCAGAAGGTGCAGAAAGTGTTCGGTGTGACATTTTAGTGATATTTCATTGCTTGAGTTTTAAGGTCAGCAGAATGTCGACTCATTTCCCTTCAGCAGTCACACATACACTCTTTATTTTCTCATAATCTCATGACTTATGGAAATGTAAAAGCCCACCAAATTACTATGGCCACAGCCTCCCTTTGGTACACAACCGTCTCCATATCCTCCCGGTGGTGAGACCTAGGAGTCAGGAGCAAGCAGATGGATAATAGGAATATCAAAGTGCTATAATGTGTCCTGCTGCCACTGGAATCTTTTCAGAGGGACTGGAAACCCGCACCTCCAGCCCCAGCCTCCTGAATCTAAATTTAATTCCTGTCTGACAGGGCTGCAGTAAGAGTTTAGTGGGAACTGGTGCAACATGAGGAGATATTGTCGACTGGTGTAAAGAGATCAGCCTTCAGAGCGAGAATAACACTTCTAACCAGACTGATCACTTCCTACTGTTCTGTTAGTCATGAAGCAGGACTCATTGGTGTGTGTGTGTGTGTATGTGTGTGCCTGTATGTGTTGATGAGGACAGGAGGGGAAGCCATCTGTTCCTGCTCTGATGCAAAGGCTTCACCTTTGTCACCTGCTTTAGTCAGTCTGCAGGGATGCTACTATGAGACACACACAAACACAGTACCTTGAACCACTCACACACAGACACACATGTACAAAAACGTTACACACGCATTATACATGTGTACTCGTGCATTCTCAAAAAGGGTTAAATAAACCACTAGCATCATATTATATATACAGTGCACAGTCACACTGACTACTGTCACTACTGTGACAACAAACGCTAACACACACAATAATAAGTGTACAATTTTAGCCTCTGAATGATATTTATGTTAATTTGTCATTAAAGCAAAATGAGGGGAGGCAGGGAATTCAAGTAATTCATAAATAATTCATTTTATGATTAAATTGAATAGGAAATAGAGAATCTCAGACATCTGAACAGCCTCACACTCCCAGGGACAGACAGCTTGCACGATGAGTTTATTACAGTTCTGCGCTCCGAGCACAGTCCGACCTGCCTATTATAACTTCATATAAACACTCAGTGCAGCGTCCCAAACGCTCCCTCCTGGGCAGGGGCTCTTGGCTCTGCTTCCCCCCAAACAGTGTACAGGGACTGGGGTACAAGCCGCATACTAAAACGTAAGGTGAATTTTCCTTACTTTTTTCAGTGGAATACACATCAGCACAAATTTACTGGATGCTCTTTTATTATTGATTTAGGTTTGACTCCAACCTGTATGTTTTATTTTCTTTCACACGACAGTCCAATCAGGAGGCAGAGCTCTGACTGTCCTCTTGATGTGAGTTCCCGGTGTGTGTGTATGTGTGTGTGTGAGTGTGTGTCTCAGCAGGGTCAGAAGTACCATCTCCCATCACCCCTTTTCCACTGTCACTCTCATCTCCACCACTCACTGTGGTGCCACAAACCACATCAGCTTTCAGCAGGAGAATGTCAAGAAAGATGTGTGTGTGTGTGTGTGTGTGTGTGTGTGTGTGTGTGTGTGTGTGTGTGTCTAAGCAATGTGTACAGTCAACAGATGTGTGGATTTTGACATATCTGTTCTAATGCAGGATCCATTCAGGTTCCTGTTTCCCCATGTTATTGCCCCGCTGATCCCATTTCCATTCATTCCCATCTCCACGACAGCCATCAGATGAAGCCACCCCCACCCACCCAGAGCGAGTGTGTGTCAGTGATTACTCTTTCAACTGGACCTGGTGCAAAGCCTCAGAAAAACACCAAACAGGGTCGTGGAGAAGAGGAACAAATCCTCCTTCCAGGTGCTTGATCACGGAGCACTTAAATAAAATTATTAGCATTTTTTTTATAACAGCCTTGTAACGTGACATAAAAGCAAGTGACAGTGTGACAGTGTTGCAAACAAAAGCCCTTCTGTGGAGGCACTGAAGTGAGTCACCGAGCCTCAAAACCCATTTGCATTATTAACATTAAAGCAGCGCAAAAGAAAAAAAAACTTTTTATTTTTTCTTCTTGTTTGCCGGGGCACTGAAATCATATCAAAGGATCGAGCCCCAATGGATGCCCTGCAAGAAATAAACACCCAGCCCTGATAGTGCTCCTGCTCCTCATTGAGAGTGTTTCACTTGTGCTGCAATTATTGTATTAACCCAATTGTATTATTTTGAGTGGCGTCTACTTCGTTGACTTGTGTTTGTGTGATGTGTCTGCATCTGTCGACACCTCAGCCAATCCAGTCTGAGTCTCAGAGTTAAAAAAAAAGGTGCGCAGAATTAAACCTGCTGCGAGGGCGAAACATACCTTTATTAAATTGATTTATGGATTCTGATGTACCTATCTTGGCCATTAATGTTTTTTTAACTAATTAGCGATGACCACTGTGAAACACACAAAGCCAATTCAACAAATGGTTGACTGCATAATAAAATTAGCATGATGCCCTCCTAAAGCGTTATAAAAACATAAAGTTTCAAGCAGTAAAATTCTTAATCACCTAATTATGCAAAATGGCCTGACCTAGCTGAAGAGACCAAACCGTGTACCTTTCCAAGATGCAAAACAAGTGACAGCTATAATCCAGAAGGATGTGGCAAGAGCAACAAGTGCTCATCAGATGATCACACGGCACAAAAGCACAAACAATGACATGTTCTACTGTAATTAATGAACTCATCTCTGTGACCGTACAATTGCTAGGCAACGTTTCCCCAGGCCAGCACTCCCCCCTACCCCTTTTAACCAATTAAAACAAAAGATTGAGTCATTAAGCACACTTTGATTGGTGTGCACTTTCAGTTTTATGCTAATGAGGACTGTTGGTGTGCCGATGAAGGTCATGAAATGGCAGAGGCTTCACGTCTACCACAATAGGAAGTAAAGCCATTTATTACAGACAACATCGTTGAATACGCACTGACTCATTAAACACAGCTTGTAGCAATTTAATTGGTCAGTGTTTCATTCATTTTGGAAAGTCGAGAAGCGAAATTAAACCTGTCTGGAGAATGTGTTGTGCCCTGGCCTTGAGTGGGGTTGTGGTACGTACCGTTCACCTGGAGGGTGTGGGTCTGGGAGAGCTGCTCGTACCCTTCAGCATGGCAGCTGTAGTTGCCCATGTGTGTTGTGGTAACCTTGGTGATGTACAGAGATCCGTCATCCCCGAAATCCTGTTGGGGACAGAAAAAAGAAATAAATAAAAGCCTAAAGCACAAAGGTCGCCATCCCTCTGCAGCAAAAGCTGCAATGTCTGGAGACGTCAAGGTCATATGGCACCCAACAATCAATGGAAAAAGAACAGAAGGAGAAGCGGGAAAAAAAGAAGCACGTCTCGGATCTCAGACGGGATGATTTCAATGCAATCAAGCAGCAGTCCTGCAAGCGCCGACGGCAGAGCAAACAGATGCATTACCGAAAACTTCACAGCGGCAGCAGCAAAACAAAAAAACAAAAAGACACAAGGAGGACAAGTCGAGGGTAAATCAATACAAGCAGACTGCGGGGGCGATTTGCATCCGTTTCGGCTGAAGGCAGCCATTAAGTTGTATCTCAATTATTTTTAACTCATTGCAGAGGACTAAAAAACGGAAAAGGAAATTAAGAACGGAAAAAATCTGTTAGATTATCTTTTTTTTTACAATTGTCAAGGGCTTTGACAGCTCAGGAATTTTCTTCTGCAGATTGACACAACTTTGGATCTTTTATCATGCAACCAAATATTTATTGTGTTGGTGTAGTGGGGGAAAACGTCTGAAAAGGTGATGTGTAGGACATTCCTGACCACATAAGTATTAAAAAAAAAGTGTGTGGCAGCAATGCAAAGACAAAAAAAAAAAAAAAAAAGAAATGTGCACCAATTTTGCAAGAAGACAAGCACAACAGTCAAAAAGCAGCCCTGAAGCCAATGAAATCCTGTGGCTCGTGAAATCGCAATGACCTGGAAACAACAAAGTGCCACAGTCATTAAAGAAACACCAATAGGTTTCACTCCAAGGGATCTCCAAGGAATCTTTCACTCTGTTCTCTGATTAAATCTATTAATTTCAATTTGATTGGTGGCTGCAAATCAGGGTGGTTGTGAGAGTAAAAAAAAAAAAAAAAAAGATCATTTTAGTTTCTTTCTTCACTTTTAATCTGTCTTGGGGACTGTAATGCTGCTCATTTCTACTTATTCCCTAAGCCTGTCATGTTCCCCCTCATTCTCCTAATGACTGCTTTTAAATGAGCTTGCAGTGAGCACAGCGTCCGCTGTTGCCGGAATCGGTAAAATACCATTTGTGTGTGAGGTTGGGAGAGGTGTCACAGCCTTTACTGGGTATTGGGAATCAATGGCATATTGTACCCTGTGGCTTGTCTCAAAATGTGCCACCTTTGAAATGAAAAACGGACAGAGGGGAAATGAAAGTCCAAGGGATGGACAGACTAGCACTGAGGGCTGCTTTCTTGCAATGCCCTGATGCTACAATTGAAGGGATAGGATCAGGGCTGCATAGTTGTGAAATGTTCCTTAGTGTGAAGGTATACTATCAAGAAAAAAAAAAAAAAACGCTTGGTAGTATCTTTTATCTTAAAAATGAGAAATTAACTACAATGTTATTACTGCATAATTATTTTTGTCGGCCAGAACACGAGCTATAATGACACTTTTATAAATAGATTTTAAAGTGAATTGATTGTCATTGTGAAAATGCCTCTGCATTTAAACATTACCTAGGTGCTTTGCTCGGTGGCACCTCGGTGGCTCGGGATTCGTACATTATCCGCTAGGCCACCACTGCCACTGCCCCACTGAATTGGGAGGCGCCCAATGATTGACTGCTTTCATGCACCAGGGAACTGGAGGCACCACCTTTCTGTCTGGGAGGGCAGGGTGGGCGATGTTTCGGGCCCGCCTCCTGAAGGGGCAAAGAGAGAGAGGTCCCGTGTGTACCCCGCCTCGCCTGACTGGACACGCAGGGACAGGGTCTGCTAGTTTCCGTGTCCAGCTCTGTACCTGAAAAAAGAATGGGTGGAATGGTCGGGCCTGCCTGTGTCTTTGGCAATCAGAGGAGAAAACTGGAGGAAGCCTGGAAGCATGGGGAACAACCATGTCATGTGACTTTTGTTGGTACTGTGATGCCAAAATGCTCCTGGTTCACCAGGTTGAGCTGAGCTGAGCTTACAGTAATCAACCCTTACTGTTGATTACTGTGTGTATATGAAGGCCAGTTCTCCATCATGACTTGGTTGGTCTGTTTCATGTTTTTTTCCTTTTTTTAATCTGTGTTTCCGGCCATCTTGTTGTGTTCCTTTTTTCCATTTTGTTAAGTAAAGGCCTCCACTTATCATGACGTCGTGCATTTGTGCCTCTGCCTTTCATCGTGGCATTACATAATCTGAGTAAATGAATGGGAAACTGGCCCTTAGTGTCCAACAGCATGTGTACAATGAGCAAAAACACACTGTTTGATTTGAAGTAAAATACATGAAAACAATCGATGTCTAGCCTTTTGTAATGTACTATCACAAAACTTCAGGGCAGTGGTGGCCTAGCAAGTAGGGGAAACAAACCCGTAATCAGAAGGATGGTGCTTTAAATCCCGAACTGCAGAGATGCCATATCTACTTTTTACAGCATTTATCAGACGCCCTTATCCAGAGTGACTTCAGTAGTCAAAAGGACAGTCCCCCTGGAGACAGTCAGGGTTAAGTGTCTTGCTTAGGGAACTGAAGACCTGAGTCTTCTGGTTAAAAAGGGAGCCTCTTTCTCACTAGGCTACTACCACCCTGTATCGTCCCCACACGCTGCTCCACGGACGCCTTTCATGGCTGCCCACTGCTCACCAAGGTGATGGGATAAATGCAGAGGACACATTTCGTTGAGTGGGTTGAATTCTGTGATGCAGTGTTTCACAATGTCAATCACTTCACATTCACTTTCTCACTTTCGAATAAAATGCAGCATTCTGTCCTAGTCTGTGTTTAAACCCACTTGTTCATGACAATCATGACAAACACCCCCCATTGCTATATTCTTCTAAATATTGTCTAATTTCAAGAAAATGTATGTCTTTTTTTCCCTACGTTTATTATGTAGTATAACTATAAATTGAATACTTTGCTGATCACGCACACTTGTCATAAGCATATAATCCTCTGGAGGATCAACAGGGACAAGAAATCAATGGCCATTTACTTGGGGATGCAACGAAGCCACAACAACACGAGGGTCAAACATCTCCCCTTCCCTGCAAGCTGCTGCCGCAGAGACACCTTTCAAACCCACCACCAACTATTAGTCGAGCCAGGCGAAACGGTTTAATGTAAAATCAGATCTCATTAGCTTCAGGGGCTTCTGATCACAAGCAGCACAGACCTTAGGGCATGGACCTACCTGGGAGGGGATCTGTAGGGAGAAAAAAACAATCAGAAGGGTGCAATGTGAGGTTTTTTTGTGTAATGAAAGGGAGCATTTAATCAGAAAACACAGTCCAGGGCTAATGATGCACAATGGAGGCATCTACCCCTGACTGAAGAACAAATCAAAAGAACGAGGAGAAATGAGACTTCAGAGCTTTATTGCAGATGTTTCTATGGGACCCGTGGCCGTGCAAAGACTCTGTACGCTGTCTGATTGAATTGATCTTAAGGGAAAGCCCGGGGGCTAACACTTTTGGACAAGACATGAGAAAAGACAACTGAGATGCCCCAGGTGGGAGCAGAACCCCGTCCTCTGAAGATGTCCCCTCCGTTACCTCGCGGACGTTTTAATGTGTACATCTGTTCTTGCAAAATGATGCAATGCAGCGTAACCCCTGCTTTTCCCCAGCAATGAGGAACTAGCCCGGTGTTTTTAGTACGTTTGGACCTGGTCTTGCCCAGATTGATTCTGCTGACAAAAGAAAAACTAATAATAATGACACAGATTTAGCACAGTTTCACCATAATGGCAGAGAGCATCTTCAGGGATTCTGTGTCTAATTTGGGCCGGTAAAATCAATCACTAGGAAAACGCGCATTATCCTTGTAACGATGCCGCGCTAATAAAAATATTTAATTAGGGTGTAAAAACCGTTTTAAGGACACCAGGTGTACGAATTCCCCTGACCCCTATTAAAACTTTATCAAAGCTCCTACATCACAAAAAAAAAACAAAGGAAATATCTCATGTAGCGACCAACGAAGTTGCTTCAACAAATTACAGACAAAGTAAAGTTCAACAATCCAAGATGGCGGACTGTCCTGGGAAGGGGGGGCTGTTTTCTCCCGGGAGGCCACTTGTGATTAAGTCCCATCAAACCCTTCTGCTGTTATCTGTCACTTCTGAGAGCTTGACATTTCCTCTCCTCCTCACTTTGCCAGCTGAAATTATTTACGGATAATGGGGAAAAAAAGAGGCTGAGGAAAAACGCACAGCGTGACACGGAGGCCACTTTAGATCTATTGGCTTGGGAAAGTCGTGAAAACCAGGGGAAGGGGTGTAAAAACTAAAATGCAACTGAAAAAATTGATTGTGTGTGTGTGTGTGTGTGTGTGTGTGTGTGTATATATATATATATATATATGGTGAAAAGAAATGAGCGGGCCGTAAAGGCAAGTGGTTATCGCTGCTGTCAGTCACCAGCCTTTTGGGGCGATGGTGTCGAGATGAGAGCTAGCAGCTGTGCGCTCTAAGCAGACTTTAAAGGGTCATCAACATTTAATGTTACATTAGAGGCCCGGGCCAAAAGCTGCTTTATCTCCGCCGACAGTGTTGGCTCAATTATGCGTGGCGAGGCACAGCGCCGCGTCCCTGCCCGCGGACCGTCCTCCGTTCACCACTGGCCCCGGCTGTCCCCTTGGCCCAGAAGTGGCTGCCTTTGAAAAATGATGAAAGTGACGCTGCAGGTGTTTTAGCTGAGCTCCCGTCCGCAAACAGGCGCAGACACACACACAAACACACACACACTCCGACTCGCTCTTCTAACACTTGCCACAACAACAACAAAAAAAACTTCTTTCTGGGTCTTGTTTTTTCGAAATTAAACACAAAGAGTTGAATTTTGACTAAAATATGAACAGCATAAAACTCTTTTTCTTTGCGGCAATAGAGGAATTATGAAATGCAGGTATATTTTTAATATAAAACGTGGAGCTTAGTGCCAGCAACTGCAGCACACCCGTGCCAATATCTCATAATAAATCATTCCTTTTCACCATGGGTACTAGTGCTTATATATGAACCGGCCCATCATAATAACTGCATGCATCCTTCTCAAATGCACCGAGTTTGCAGTCATTATCCATTTCTGTGCACTTCTGTCCTCTTAAGTGCACTCTACCTGCGTGCTCAGCATTTTAATGCAACACAGCCTTCGTACGGTTATTCAGGCTCACTTGTTTTCATTAAGGTCCGTTCATTAAGAGGAGGGCTAAGAGGAAGCTGTGAACGAAATACACCTTATTTCCATATCAGCAAGTCAAACCTTGCCCAGTAGCAGCTGTACTGGGAGAGGTGCTCAGAGGCACTCTGTTCACCTGAACCCAGACTAATTTCACCCACAGGAGACAAATAAAGTCACATTAACCTTAAAGCACTCGGTCTATTAAAATAAGTTGTCGTTTCCCAACAGGATTTATGGGCAGCAGTCATGTGACCAGCTGCTGGACTCGGCTGTCATCCACTTACATTAATGTCCTCCAGCTCCAAGGTGTTGAGCAGCTGCTTATTACGCCTCCACACGATGGGGGGGCGCTTATCGCCCGTGATGCCGCAAGTCAGGACAGCGCTCTGGCCCACTGTTACCGTGGTCGTGCTGACCTTCTGGTCGTCTGGCAGGCTGAGCTGGAACGCTTCTGCAGTGGGACAGAAGGACATGTCAGGAAGCGATGCACAATGTGGAGATGAAGTGTGTCTTTTTTCGGTTCTGGTCTGTTTGAGTGTGTGTGTGTGTGTGTGAGGCTTCTGAGACAGGGGAGGGAAAACTATGCTTTACTACATTTTTGCACAGGAGAAGGAGACAGTCTTTGTCTGTAACTTTGCGATTAGGGCCGTGTCCAAACCCAGCATAAATAAATTGCAGAGCCATTGGACTGGAACGAGGCTTTTTGCAAGATCAAGAATACATTTAAAAAATAGTGCCTTCACACCAGATCTGCAGCTGAAATCAAATAAAGAGGGAAAAAAGCCTAGAACTTGCATAGCATTATTTCAATGCAACCTTAAATAAACTTTTTCACAAAAGTCATTGGATGTCAGTGGAATATTTACGGCATTTATCAGACGCCCTAATCCAGAGCGATTTACAATCAGTAGTTGCAGGGACTGCCCCCCCCCCGTACCAACTTAGGGTTAAGTGTCTTGCTCAGGGACACAATGGTAGTAAGTGGGATTTGAACCTGGGTCTTCTGGTTCATAGGCAAGTGTGTTACCCACTAGGCTACCACCACCACAGTGGAAGACTGGGAGTAAGAGATTCTAGACAAATCTCCGTCAAGAAAGCGGTGTGCATGCTGCTGAGTGGCAGGCTGAAGAGAATTATTTGTTTTTATGAGCATGAGTTTATGACTTAATCAAGTCAGAATGGCATCGTTAAGTATCTTAATTGGCTTGTTTGGGCCGCACAAGCTCAGCACAGTGGTCGATGGCCTTTGTTATAAAAATTTCACAGCGGCTCCTCGTAATGGGGCCACATGTCAAGCACACTTTGCCCAAATCAGAAAACCATGAGTGGACACTGAAAATATACAGATTAAGCTTTTTTGTTTTGTTTTGTTTTGGTTTTGGTTTTGTTTTATCAGGTCTATGAAATAAGCAATTACGTTTTTTGTGCATATCTCAAAATCTGAAACAAAAGTTAATATACACCTTCTGGTGGTTTATGGTCAACCTACTTGTAGTTTCGTATTCATTAAGGCGCAAATTGCACAGAATGAAATTGCAAATAGGAAAGGAAATACATCTAATGAAAACATTTCAAAAACACATTTCACAAACAAATGTTATTTCAGGCAATTTAAAAAGCTGCAGGTCTATTTCCCAAACCTGCAATGGAAAAACTTTGTGCATTTAGAGGTCACAGGATGTTGTAAAATACAAGGAGTGGTACATCTGCACGGAGGAGAATGATTTCTCACAATGCGTGTTTGTGTCCCTTAAAGTCTTCTTAAAATTTGAGACAAACATTCAGTTACATTCAAAGATATGAAATGGGCCTCGGAATTAGAAAGGTCATGATCACTGAAAACTCACATTCTTGTGAATCTGATGGATTATAATATGGTGGCCAAAGGCCAAGGCAAATTGTGTTGGTCAAACAACTACAAGGTCAGTCGTGACTTCATGGCAAATGAAGAGCAGAGAAGGTATATCTCATATCTGCAGCCACTATTCAACTTTTTAGCACCACCACTCATCTGCCGGAGGATAATAAGCTGTGGCTGAAGAAAAGCTCAGTTCAGTTTGTCTTGCACTCCCAAAGGCACAAAATAGAGGACTGCATAAAAGTCCTGAGACGTCGCCTGCCAGTGTGGAACAACTCAGGGGGTCCTGAATTGGACCGCACCGTTTTATGAGTGTGCCAGGCAGACTACAGCTGTGGTCTACAAACTGCACTCAATTCCATTTTCTTCTCAACAGCTTATGATTACTGACAGGGCTTCTGGTGCATTTGCAAAAAAAGCAAAGGAAAAAATGAAAAATTATGCTGTATTTTGCTGGTTTCAGACCATCTGGCTCAATGCAAAGAAGTCTCCGGTCAACAGATACAATTATGATCATAGCCCTTGTGCATACTTTATAAAAAAAAATGCACAAGTTTTTTTTTCTTTTTTTAATACAGTCGCTCAAAAAGAATCTGCAATCTGTAGAAACTCGCTCCATTTTTACAACTACAAAGGGGTCTGCTTTTGTTCCGTCGTTAACAGTGTCCAAACAGAATGGATGATGGGGCTTTGAAAGCGGCAAGAATAAAGAGCACCAAATCTGATACTGAGCGTTTCCTATAATTAACACCATCTTCCAGACAATAAGGAGTGAATTCTTAACAGGCTTTCAGTGGCTCGTTCCAAAAACTTAAAATAAAATGCTCATTCCCAATACAGAATGCATAATTTAATTTTTGAAAATGGATTGATGGCCATTACTAGTACATTATATTGTGCACGTTTAGACTGTATACCAACAAAAAGAACAAAAAGAAATGATCTGATTTTTCATTTCATCTTCCACAACCCTTATTAACAACATGTGACACGGAACGTAATTACAAAAAAAAAGTTTAATCGAGTTGCAGAAACCGAACAAATGAGTGCAGAGGTTGTGCTTTCTCAAATGATTAGACAATTACAGAGGCTGGAAATTACAACTGGTTCAGGCGCAAGACAAACATGCTTCCATCAATGCGCAAAGGCAATTTTGCATGTCTACAGCGCACTTTCATTAAAAGTTAATTTAACAAATTAGTCAGTAATGTTTCCTTTTTCATTTTTCTGCCTTCAGCCCGAGCCCCCCAAGTCTCACATTTCACATCATGTTTATTACCCATGATAACGGCAAACACTAGAAAGAACAATAAGGCAGACAAACAGGACAGATCTCTCAGAGAACCCCACTGAAAAAAAAAAACACCACACCATTGTCAGGATTGCCTGCAGCTGGGCTCCACACCGGAACTCAATCCTGACGCCCCATAAATGCCGGAAGTTTCCGCCCGTTCGGGGTCGCTGGCATTTTCGTGAACACTCTGCACGAACTTGACCTAGTTTCGTTTCATGTGTTTTGAGTTCTGGCAATCGCCACACGCCTACGGGTTAGTTTGAGTTTTTCCCTTTTATTTCCCGTTTTTGGCCACCGCGCCATTGTTTATTTCTTTATTGTTTGTTATAATAAAACCCCCTTCCCAGTATGTCAAACCTCTGCGCTTCCTTCCCTCGTAAGTCCGTAGACGTGACAGAATGCCAGCGACCCACCCAAAAGCGCAGAGGTAGAAAGCAGAGGAGAAGAAACGCCGCGAAGGACGCAGCCCGGCGCGGCGAACGCGGACGCCAGGGGAGAGACGCGCCGCCCGTTCTGGTGGAGCGTTTTCTCCCCGAGAAGCCGTGGTACGCGGCGCCGCGTGATGACGTCACCCCCGGGAAACTCCGCGAAACCCGGAAGCGACGACGTCGGCGGGTGAGTGGGCGGAGCGAGGACGTTGGCGTCGGCAGCAGCGAGGAAGTGACGTGGGCAGCGAGCGCAGAAGATGCGACCCCCACGATCTTCGGCATGTCGAGCCAAGAACTCTGCGCTTTGCTGGCAAGGCTCCCCGTGGACTGGGACGACACGGACGACGACGAGAGCACGGGAGACGAGAGTTGGGCTCCGCCCATCGCGCCACTCTGCGATCGTCGCAAGGTCCGTGGGGACCCACGTCACTTCCAGGGGGGTGAGAAGCAGCAACAACGGCGGCGTTCCTCCAGCGAGGAGGTGGGCAGCCTCCAGCCCGAATGGCCAGAGTACTGCCCATGGGAGCTTATCGCGCCATGGGTCCAGGATGTCCGCAGGGTGGACGACCCTCGGAGTCACCGGTGGGAGGACACGGATGACGAAAGCGATGATGACGTGGATTTTCGGTGGGCGGTCGTTGCCGGGATGGCTCCGCCCAGCGTGCGCGTCCGAGATCATCGCGGCGTCCGTGATGACCCATGTGACTTCCGGGGGTACGAGGTGGACACGGACGACGACCAGGATGACGCCGTTTGGGCAGTCGGTGCCGGGATGGCTCCGCCCATCGCGCCCATCCAGGATCGTCACGAGGTCCGTGGAAACCCACGTCCCTCCCAGCAGTGTGAGGAAAGCTGGTGGAAGAGGGCGACGGGAGGTCGCCAGCCAGCAACTGCGCTGCCGGGACTGCCTCGCAGGGAAGCCTCCATTCCTGCTCCAGTCGCCGACCCGCCTTCCCTCTGCCCGGACGTTCCCCAGCGAAATGGCAGCGCAGCACCAGCGCCCACACCTGCTGGAGAAGACGTCCACCCCCCTCCACACCACACACCTACCACCATCTCCAGCGACGTGCCCAGCCCCGTGTGGGACAGCCCAATTGTCCCGGGACCCTTCAGTGGGGCAGCAGACACTGATAAGACCACCACCATCCTATCGTGTCTGCTTGGGTCAGCATGGGGCTGGAGCGCAGCCCTCTGGCAGCAGGGAGAGACAGACAGCAGTTTTCGGGACTTCCAGCAGAGACTGAGGGCGGAGTTTGATCGGCCTGAGCCAGGGATCGAACTCTGCCCCTCCACCACATCCAGCGCCAGTCAGGATCCGGGGCAAGAAGACCAAGCACTGGCGGGCGACGAGAAGGTCGCGCCTCCCGAGATCCTGGCTGTGCCCCCTGAGGAGGTTCCGGAGAGCCCAGAGAGGGAGCCAGACGACCCTCTCTTCTGTCTGTCTCTGTCTGTGTGTGTCTGTGTGGCATATGTGTCCGTATGTCGCCCCCACTTCCCCTCTTTGTGTCCACCAGATGGCGACCCAGCCGCGGAGCCGAACCCCAGGGAGGAGGTTCCTGACCCGAATGTGCTGGTCCAAGGCGAGGTGGACAAGCCCCAAGGTACCCCTAAGTCCAGCCGGGGGGGGTGCTCCCCCAAAGAATTTTTTGGGGGGGTGCAGTTCGGGTTGGGGACTCCTCCTGAGGGGAGGGGAGGTGGGGAAGCGATGGAGCTGGGTCCTCCGGTAGCCAGTGAGGAGGGCGGGCCAGGCATGGGCCTGCGTCTGCCTCCAGAGGGGTGGAGCGCCATAGAGCCCCCGGGTAGGCATGAGGACCCAGCTGGGACAGGCAGGAAGAGGGCCTGCTTGTCCCAACGGACGCAGAAGGGGCTAGCCGGATGGTCTGGCAATGCCCCCCCCTTGGCACCAGGGCCGTGCAGCGAGAGGGGCTGCATAGTCCCAGAAGGCACCAGCCTGGGGTGCCTGGAACAGTCGCCGGAGGCTCTGGGACAATCTCCCTGCGCGGTGCAGGGGGTGACACAAGACGTGTCAGAGGGGACATGTGGAGACAGGGCCCACACGTACCCAGATGGATCGGCCCTGATTATTGTGTGCAGGTACGGGAGTCCGGGGCCGCCATGCGGGACCACGCCAGGGAGCCAGGCCGAGGGTCCGGGGCCGCCATGCGGGACCACGCCGGGGAGCCAGGCCGAGGGTCCGGGGCCGCCATGCGGGACCACGCCGGGGAGCCAGGCCGAGGGTCCGGGGCCGCCAGGCGGGACCACGCCGGGGAGCCAGGCCGAGGGTCCGGGGCCGCCAAGCGGGACCACGCCGGGGAGCCAGGCCGAGGGTGTGGGGTTTGTCCGTCCATTCCGATTTTCCTTTTCCTCCCCCACTCCTTCCCACGCCGGGGAGCCAGCCCGAGGCACCGGGCCGCCACTCCTGACCACGCCGGGGAGCCAGCCCGAGGCAACCGGGGCCGCCACGCCTGACCACGCCGGGAGCCAGCCCGAGGCACCGGGCCGCCAGCTGACCACGCCGGGAGCCAGCCTTCCGGGCCGCCACGCCTGACCACGCCGGAGCCAGCCCTAGGACCGGGCCTCCACTCCTGACACCGCCGGGGAGCCAGCCCGAGGCACCGGGCCGCCACTCCTGACCACGCCGGGAGCCAGCCCGAGGGACCGGGGCCGCCACGCCTGACCACGCCGGGGAGCCAGCCCGAGGGACCGGGGCCGCCACGCCTGACCACGCCGGGAGCCAGCCCGAGGGACCGGGGCCGCCACGCCTGACCACGCCGATGAGCCAGCCCGAGGGACCGGGGCCGCCACGCCTGACCACGCCGGGAGCCAGCCCGAGGGACCGGGTCCTCCAAGGGGAGGATACAGCAGGGCAGGAGCCCTGTGGTTGCCGCCGTCCGCCCCGCCGCCTCCACTGATGGTACTGTTGGGGCTCCGAGGACGTAGCCCTTGGAGGGGGGGCTCTGTCAGGATTGCCTGCAGCTGGGCTCCACACCGGAACTCAATCCTGACGCCCCATAAATGCCGGAAGTTTCCGCCCGTTCGGGGTCGCTGGCATTTTCGTGAACACTCTGCACGAACTTGACCTAGTTTCGTTTCATGTGTTTTGAGTTCTGGCAATCGCCACACGCCTACGGGTTAGTTTGAGTTTTTCCCTTTTATTTCCCGTTTTTGGCCACCGCGCCATTGTTTATTTCTTTATTGTTTGTTATAATAAAACCCCCTTCCCAGTATGTCAAACCTCTGCGCTTCCTTCCCTCGTAAGTCCGTAGACGTGACAACCATTCAGAACTGCAATTACAAAATGTTTAAAGAACAGCAGCTGCTCTGTGAGATCCTTATAAATAGATCTGTGCCTTCTGAGTTCATTATTTGACACTCAAATTTCCTCTAGAGTCCAGCTAACCTGAATCACAGTACCATAGTATATGTAAGTAGCATAGTAGTAAACATGACTACTATACAGAAATATATACACTGGTATTTGTCAGGGCCATTTTTATATTATTACATCTTTCTTTCTTTCCCCTTGTCGACAGCCACCTAAACATCTGAACTGTTACCTATTCACAACTCCACTTTATGTACTATCTCAGCTTTGTATTTTTGTGTGTATAAGATTTGTCTATATGCCTGTGTGCTTGATTTGTCTTTATGATTTTGCATTTTGCATCGGCCGTAATCAAATTCCTTATATGTGTTCACTCACATACTTGGCCAATAAATGTGATTCTTGTTCTGATTCAGGTTTGTGTAGTTCATCCACCTCCTGTAACATTTCCAGGACCGCATGGTGGTGCAACAGTTAGCGACATGGACTCACACCTCTAAGGGGGGCAGTGGTGGCCTAGCGGTTAAGAAAGTGGCCCCGTAATCAGAAAGTTGCCCGTTCGAATCCTGATCTGCCAAGGTGCCACTGAGGTGCCACTGAGCAAAGCACCGTCCCCACACCGCTCCCCGGGCGCCTGTCATGGCTGCCCACTGCTCACCATTTACATTTACATTTACAGCATTTATCAGACGCCCTTATCCAGAGCGACTTACAATCAGTATTTACAGGGACAGTCTCCCTGGAGCAACTTAAGGTTAAGTGTCTTGCTCAGGGACACAATGGTAGTAAGTGGGATTTGAACCCGGGTCTTCTGGTTCACAGGCGAGTGTCTTACCCACTAGGCTACTACCACCCTCACCAAGGGTGATGGGTTAAATACAGAGGACAAATTTCACTGTGTGCACCATGTCTGTGCTGCTATGTATCACAATGACAATCACTTCACTTTAAGGCTTTGAGATTAAGGCTTTGAGATTGAACTTTGCGTCTGTGTAAATTACAATCTCTCCCCGTCTCGGCATGTGTGTCCTCTGGGGTTCTCCAGTTTCCTCCCACATCCAAAGCCATGAATTTTCCATAGGTGTGAGTGTGTGAATGAATGGTGTGTGTGTGTGGGAGTCCCCGCCTGCACTCAGTGTCCCGGGATGGGGAAAATATGTGAGAGAGAGTTAGTAACATTAACAGTGTACCCTGTCACCCTTCTGGCTGGTTGCAGTACAGTTTTTAGAACCTCCCATCTCTTTCCAACTGCAAAGTCTTCATTTCACTCAAAAAAATGTGTCACATTATCATTTATAATTTCAATTGATTTTATAGGCAACCAAGTCTTAATTAATATTGTGTCATTTCTTTGAACTGTAAAATTTTATGCTGTTTTACAGTCATGTCCTGGCTAATGTTCCAATATAAAATGACCAATACACAACTATTAGAAGATTCTGGACCTATGCATTAGTAGAACACTCTGGGTGTACCAAATGAGTAATTTGTATTGATTTTGAATAATGTGTTGAATAAGTGTATTTTATTGTGCTGCTATAAAAGCAATTGAAAATCGAGACTGTGAATTACTGTGATTAAGAGCACCAATTGGCCACTATACAATCACAGAAACATTTTATGTCTCATGGCTTATTGCTTTAGCAGAAAATGCAGAGCTGTTGGAGTTTTGTTCATTTCATCTCCAATGGCAGAATGCCACCAGACTGTCATTTTTCGAATGGGGTGCTATACACCAGAGGCATGATAATTTGGAAATTGAAACTCCACCCAGCAGGCCTAATTTTTGCTGTGTGCAGCACTGTTTGTTTGTTTCCTTTCTTCCCCTTTCATACTCTGATTAATGGACTTCTTTGATATTAGGATATAGTGCCAAAATGTACAAAATGGAGCACAAAAAGCTTTGACACAGACAAACAAATGCTCAAAGAAGCGATAGAGGCAGGAAGGAAAACAATCGGACAGAGAATGAATGCTGCATGCGACGCAGCCAGGCATTGATTTTTGATACTGTGCTCTCTGAGAGTTAAGGTCAATACATATGGCAGTCGATTGCAAGTGGCCCTTTTGCTTCTATTATACTAAACTGAATAATGCCCAGGATTTGATGTGTCGTAACGCATTTTAATGAAACTAGATGGGCTTGGTCAGCAGTTATCTGGAGGTTTTTCTCCATTAAACACCTTTCACTAAACATGTCAAACGCTGCTGGCCTGTCATCTGTAAAACAGAGCGCTGTAATGCTGAGTGAGAAAAGCCTGCAATGCGTGAACATACTCCCTTTTCACAGTTTGTGCATGCCGCAATCCCAGCCTGCTGAGCCGCCGCTGCGGAACCTTGGATGTTTATCTGAGCGCTGTGTGAGGGTTGGCCCACCTGCCTGCCATTTCATTAAAACATAGGGAGGCCTGCCCCTATCATTTCATCTCAGCCGTCCATCAGCGGGCTCTGGAGGCGCCATTAGGCCGCCTGTTCTTCATACCCTTCTGGGCAAAATGCTGTCGATAACGTCAGTTAACACCACGCATCTTTCAGAAAGCCTGTCCGTGTGTGTTTGTGGTTTGTGTGCGTGAGAGCTTGACTGGGAGGAAGCAGGTTAGCACGCTGTCACCGTTGTCACTGTCCAATATTATCTTCCTTGTCCGTTTTATTACGCTGGCCCGTATCTTAATAGGTCTGCCGTATGCTGGGGGGAATGACATGACTCGATTTTGCTGCAGCCTCGAGAGAATGGCCCGTGACGGTACGGCAGGTGGATAGGAGCAAGAGAAAGGGAAGGTGAAAGACACCATGGTGGACTGAGGGAACGGGCGGACAGGATGTCTTTTAACTTGGCTAGCCTGCAGTTATTAGCCACTGATGTGAGCCTGGAGAGTGTTGGTGGGCCAGCTACTAAATTGTGGAGGTTTCTCCATTGGGAAACAGTGTGCCCTCTAGCTTCTGTACGTAATTAGTGTAAGTGAACAAAAAGCTTTAATCTGCGCAGTTCTTTTTAAAACTTAGACAAACCAATTTAATACTCACTATCTATGCGTTAATAAAAGAATGTAAAGAAAAGACTATTCAGATTGTTCAACTCAAAGTTGCATAAGTGAACATGATACAAAGCCTTCAAAAAATATAAATATCGATGAGTTTACAGACGTGACAGAGGAAAATGAGAAGAGATGCACTCGTCTGCACAGAAGAGATTTGTTTTTTGGGGGATAGTTTTACACCAACAAAAAAGGGATGGATTGGTAGTTAGTTCCTCCTCTCCAAGACAATAAGCAAGCAGTCCTTTCTTGTTTTTATATGTTTTACACACAAAAATTCTATATGGCAACTTAATTTTTATATGTTTAGTATTCTTAGCTAATATTTCAAACAACTTGCCAAAGTTTTAATAATGTTAGGCATACAACTTTTTTTCATGTCTGATTTGGAACAAAGTAAAAAATAACCTTATTACATGAATGCTCTACTATTGTTTTTAGCATTTTTATAAATAAAATAGCAAATTTGGCAATACCTCACACAATATCCGAAGTCACATTAAAGACCGATGTTGCCAACCGATCCCCTGTCCCTGAATTATTCTTCTGACGACCCGACAGCATTCTCCCTTGTGCCCAGCACACGCCACAATAACCCTGAACTGTTAACATACGCTGTGTGCTTTTTCCACCACCACCGCACAGCCTCATGAACTGTATGAAGCCAGCGAGCTACCTCTCATTCCCTCTCCAGTTCGCACGGCCGCCCAGCAATTCCCCAAGCATCTGTGCAGTGCTACCGGTCTGGTTCCTGCGCCCTCTGTCCTCAGCTCTGACAATTCTGTTTGTATATTGCAGGATGCTAAATTATTTTTCTAACATCCAGCTCACTAGTAGCCAAATTCATTTGTCAAATTAAACAATATGTCAGTTAATGCACATACAAGGACTAAACCAGGGCTATCAAGTCTAACACATTGAGCATGAGACACACATTTCAACAAGTTCACACCCTCACAGGACAGACATGGCTTTTCTCAGGCTTAGAAATTAACATTTACCGCACAGAAATTCTAATACTGTGTTTACGGATCAGAGCTTTCAGCTTCAAGCATGTGTTCCATGAATGACTAGCGGAGGGAATCTGAGTGCACTTCCCAGACTGCAGACTGGTGTGAGAAAGCGCCTGGGTCCTACAGCCTGTCCCTACTAGCCAATCGAATAAAAGAAAGGGCCTCGACAACCACCAATCAGAAAATAGCAGTATTGTATCTGGGTAAAATGCAGCACAACCACCAATGAAAAGGCATCCTAAAATTACTCACATTATTCTGCTATTTATAACAAAATCTTCCGAAAAATGTTTACCCCTAAAGTTTTACAGCTGTTCACTGAGAACAGTTCAGAACAAGTAGTCTAAGTCATATTTTGTTATCACAGGATGACTGACATATTATAATAATCTCTCTCTCTTTAAATAGACTAAATGGTTTAATTAAATTTTCTGTGTTGATGACACATAAGCAATTAATAACAGCAACAATAATAAAGTTATTATTGAAACAGCCTCAAACTTGAGAGCCATTTGTCTAATTAGCCTATAACAAGACCAATTTCTAATTGCAATTGGAAGAAATAAAAGAATCCCCCCCCCCACAATTTGAGTGCATGCGCAAATCACCCGTGTCCCACCAATCTCACTTCAAGCTAACTTCAAACTTGAGAGCCTTGGACTGAGCTGTGATGTATAAATGGATGAAGAACAAAGGAATCCTCAATATTTCTGCAAACCAGTTTGACTCCGCCAAGGCTTAAAGGACTTAAGTTGAGTTAATCTCTTCACGCTCTCATTTTCATGAGGTATCTGAGGCTGCATTTCATGAGCATTACACCATCCTTGCTTGTAGCTATGGTCAATGCGTAATTAGTGTTTTCATTTTGCAAAATCTTTGAAGCATCTACTATGTTTCTACTATGGAAGTAGGCTGTTCTGCATGATGTTTGAATGCACCACCAATCATCTCCACATTTAGCTCATCATTAGAATCACTTTAGAAAGATGGAGGTGGCCATTTACACTTCATTAGTGTCTTTTGGAAGTGTACTGGAAGGGCAAATATATTAACAGCAGTTGTGGAACATTAAGCCCACCACACTTAGCACTTGCAAGCGGCAAAAAAATAAAGTCACAAACAGGAATTGCTTTTTGAAGCATTTTGTAGAACCTTCTGAAACATTGACAAAATGTTTCTGGTTTCATTTCTATTTTCACTCTCTCTCCCTCTCCTACCTCCATACTAGTATTCTCGGTTTCCTTCAAACAGATCTATATTCTGGGGGTGTCACTTCTTTCACACCTAGAGTGCTCATAATGAATGCACCGGCAGATCTTTACTTGCTCTTCAAAGCTCAGACTGTGTCACGGATGCCTATGCAGACATTCACACACAAAAAAAAAAAGAAGCTGTAAAATGCCAACTTAATTGACCCCGGTTTCTTATTTTTCCATCTTCATGTCATTTACCATCTGCCTATTTACCATCTCATGAAAGCACTTCTGATTGCCACCGTAACTGCTGCAGGGTGGCCGATGTGGCAACGTGAGCGTTTATGGTGAGAGAGTCTGTGTCTGTAAAGGTTTAACTCATGCTGATTTTTGCAGGATGAATTAGGTGGTGCTAAAGCTCACCATGAATCTGATTTGCTGTGCAGCTGCAGGCATGGTCTCCGGGGACCCTCGAACATTAGCATGCTACGTGGCAAACAAAAGCCCTAATTGGACTAATTTTAACACTCCACCGGGTGGAATAGTTAGAAAAAAAAAAAGCAAGGGAGCATTTCTTCGATGCATGAGAAGACTAGGTATCTCTTGGAGCCTTTCCCATGTGCCCTTCTTAAACAGGCTACGTTTTTTTTTGAAAGTCAATTTTATTTGAAGGAAGGCCTGTTTCTTATTATGCAGTGAATGATATTGAGCTGTGTATGTGTACGAGAGTGTCAGAGATGCATTTAGCCAGGGCCAGGTAGAATGAGGTGCATCGACACAGGCTGATGAAAAGAATGACGGGTTTGAACACACAGGCGGGGCCCTGGGAGAGGTTAAGTAATTGCTTTTTGACGCCATTGGAAGGTTTTAATAGTGAAAAATACAAAGCACAGTGCTCCCCCAGAGAAGCGTACCTTTTGGAAATTGCTACCATTTTGAGAACTCTATATAACTCTAAATGTTATTCTTGCCTGTTCAGGTTGTTAACAGCGATGAAATAAAATGTGTGCACTTGGCCATGTTTATCAGTATTCTAATAGTAAATTTTCATTTTGTTCAGTTGAAATCGAACCAAGGTGAACCGAACCGAACCATTTGGGCTAGAGAGCATGGAGGGGGGAGCAGCTTAAATATTACAGCTTGCACTTTAGCTTCAAGACATCCTCAGCACAGCATCAAAAGTAAGTTAGACTCAATAAGTTCTTTCTTTTACTAAAAATATATTAATGGAGGAGGCCACTGGATGTAATTTGGTCATTTTGATGAAACAGTAGAGGTGGGCTTCAGGTTTGTAAGCCGCTTTCACACATATTCCAGGAGGGGGTGGCCCCTGCTAAAAAAAAAACTGGACCATTTCATGGGCTCACGGCCTGTCACCCATCATCAATGAGGAGATCAATACCTGCAGTGCTGACTTACGACTGGAAAGGCCGACTTTGTGCTGCACAGCCAGCCATAACTCCATCCATTCTGCAGATGCCAAGGCTACTCCACCACTTTCAGACCAGGAGCAACACAATCAGATGTGACCTACTGTTACACACTAGTAACAGTCTTCTTTTCATTTCGCTTCTGATTGGATGGAGTGGTCAAAACATGTTATACCGAACCAAATCAAAACTTCATATTAGATTACTGATAAACATGGCCAAGTGCACACAATTTATTTAATTGCTGTTAAAAACATTTTAGATTTTTTTTTGTTATGTTATGATATTATGTTGTGTATGAATGAGTAATAATTTGTTTCTTTAGGTCCTATAAGCTTATTCCTAGTACAGTAAACAGTTTCACATTCGATCCACATTTAGTCCCTGACGTATACAACAGTTCCTGTTGAAGTTCCTGCCAAGGATGGTAAATTGATTTGTTGCCATGTAAATGCAGCTTTCTCTTATTTAGTGTTTGTGTATCTGTACAGGGGTGTGGTACAATGAATTATTCAGGGTATCTGAAAGCCTTATCTTCCTAACAACCAATGGTGCAGCTGCAGAATGAATATTCCATACAGCCCCGAGAAGCAGAGTGAAATTCGGTTGCTCCACTCATTTGCTGTCTAGTTTGAACTGGTCTGTTTTCCTTTTGAAGGGTAAAACTGAAAGTTTAATTGAATTTTTTGATCTCTGGCTTTGATTATCAGTGCCCAGGGCTGCATAATAAGATGCCTCTGAGTAGTACGCTTTATCCATTACACTCCGGTCAATCTTTGACAAAGGGTGCCGGTGCCAGACCACAGCCGGAACATTAAAAGTGGACTATCTCTGTAACGGCGAAGTAGACAAACATCACCTGCAGAGGGCTTCTTTCCAGAATCTCCCCGTCCTTCCAGGTCTAGTGTTGTTTTTTTGTCCTATATCGTTCATTTCATCATGTCCTCTGGTTACGTAAATACCAATAAACGAAAGAGAGGAGGGGGTGGGTGAGGGGGCATGAGTGGGCTGATTCCTTTTTTTTAAGGCGCATTTTAAGAAGAAACATTGTCATGCTGTCATGGGGATATCTGAAGTGCCCATCTTTGAAATTGCAACTCCTCGAAGTGGGAAGGAGGGAAGCGTGCCTCAGATTTTTTTTTTTTTCAAGAGGTTTGGCTGAAGGTCCTCTCCCATACAAAATCCAATGCACACCATCAAAACAGAGACTGAAGCAGCTGGTGTCCATCTCTCTCGACATGGCTTTTAGAATAAAGTTTCATTAGGTATTCTCCCTTCCTTTTTTTCATTTTACGCAAAAGAAATGTCAACTGATATTGAGCTGGTTAGAAATGTCAAAGCCGGATGAGATACACAAAAAGGAAACGAGGGACAGGAATGGATATAATATGATATAATACGAATGGAGCGCCACGACAGGGCTTACACCTGCTACGCCAATATTTGCACTCAGCACTCGGGGATATCTCGGTGTGGAGATGCACCATGGTGCAGAGCAACCAAGAGAGCATTCATGCAGATTTCATTTTTGACATTTTTCTTTTAAACTGCTTGTGCCAACAATAGTACAGATGACTAGTAAACATGACAAAGAGCCACTGAAACAGAAAAGAAAGAAGCCATTCCTGACTTCTCAAGCTGCAGAAACTATACAGAGCTATGAACATACATCCAGCTCTCTAGGGCACTCCACCCAAAACTATCATTAGTGGATGATAAAATGGACATTAAAGCCATTAACGACATAGAATTTGACCATAAATATTACTTTTCTGACTCTTAAAATAAAAATTGTAAAGTAATGTCTTATATGAATTGGATATTTGGCCATTGATAGAAATAAACCTGTATAATGCACTGAGATTCACATGTCATTAAAGATAGACAGTGAGTTTTCTCACACTGCAGCCATAAGACTTAACAGCATTATTAGCACAATGGATACTTTTTTCCTTTAGGGAAGGTTGTGTGAGAACTGAGTGCAAAAAGTTACAGTTTGCTTACTTGAAAATGAAGACTTAAAAACACATCTATGAATTTCATTTGCATGTAATTAATTAGACATGAAGTGATTCTTTTTATATATAATAAGCGAGCAAGAGAGAACGGGGGTTGGGGACTTTAATTAGCTATTCCTATATTGACACATCAAAGTATGGACTTTTTTTTCATAGCCAGACTTTTTGACGCTCAGTGTGCTTGTTCCTGATGCCCTTAGTGTACCTTTTGTCACATGTATAAATGTATCCTTATTGTGTCTGTTGTATTTTTACTTTGTCATTTGTGTAGATGTCCATGTCCCTTGTTTTTGATTAAAATACCCCTGATTGTGAGTCCACCATTGTAGTCCACCTTTCTTCCCTGCCCTGACTGATCCCTGACAAATTTGTTATTACTGTTTTAACCAAATACACATTCCCTGTAACTGTGAACTTTTTTCTAATGTTTGTGCCAACATAATCACCTGCAATTAACACGAGCCTTAATGAGATGCAGTGTTAAATGACAAGATGTAACAGTTTAAGTAGCTCACTCACCAAACGCAGCATACAGCTCCTCCTTAGTCAAATGCTCATCATTATCCACATCGCTGTACTTCAGGAGATCGAATAGGGTGCATTCTGTGCCTGCCTTGTTTAGACCCTCTTGCTTGATGACCTGCAAATACAGCATTTGGGATATTTTGTCCTGACTTATCACTGAAATTATTACAAACATAATGTGGTGTGCTCATATGAATGCATCTGCTAATTAACACCTGCTTTTTGAAATGGTTATAACAACTGGGATGCATAAATAGTAAAGTGCCAAAAAAACACATTATCTGGCCATTTCTATAAATAGCACACTCATTTAACTTATTAGAGGGAGTGCCATGTCTTTAGATATTGGTGCTGACAAGCTGCAATGGCAGCAGGCACAGGCCCAGGGGCAGAACCCACAAACCTGTAGTAGATTATTAAGCATTAATACACTCAGCTTCTGGAACTGGTCATGTAGCGGAGAGAGACCTGTGGTGCACTGTTGTCACAGAATGAGACGGGTTTGCCCAGAAATACAGGTCATGAACGGTGAAGGAAACAGCGAGATGGAAACTGGTGGATATTTCCCATCAAGCTTTCTGGGCCAGACCTCAATTTCCAAGGTGAGGCCTGTCCGATTTGATCCCCTCATATCGTTAATCCTCTTACTTGCTCTGTGAAATGAGTATCCTGAGAATCCTGAACATCTATGCAAGAGACTCATTCTCTCTTCAGTCCTTCTCCAGCAATTCTGGCATATTTCTTTTCACATATACCTATACACAAACACCCCCCTATCCACCCCACACACACGCACACATGCGCACACACACACACACACACACACACACACACACACACACATATATATATGTGTGTGTGTGTGTGTGTATATATATATATATAGAGAGAGAGAGAGAGAGAGAAATACAGTAAGAGAGAGATAGAGAGCTTGGGGCTCAAACCAAGTGTGGCAAATTAATTTTCTGTTTCTAAACATTCTGCTGGAAAATGCATAAAACCTGTCTCTATGCAGGAATATGTAGATATTTTACCAATGTAATTGCCATTTGCACCAATGACTTAAAATGGATTGAAGCCCCAGTGCACAAAAAACAATTTGAATAAACTGTTTATTTTACTGAGCAAAACTGTGTTTGACAATAAAATCCATCCATTATCTTTACTCACTTATACCTGTCAGGGGTCATGGGGACATGCCTACAATGGGCAGAGGGTGAACACGCACACACCAGGTTTCATTTTGGGTCATTTCAATGCACATACATATTTCTGTGAAATAAGCATTTTCCCAGCAACAATTTTAACAAGGCATTTGTTGCTTATTATAGTATGCACATCATAGTATATATTACAGTGAAATGTGTGTGTGTGTGTGTGTGTGTGTGTGTGTGTGTGTGTGTATTCTCCATACCAATACATTAACTGCATAGCATTTGCACATTTTCATGTTTCTTCTGGACATTTGTATTTACACAAAAGATACTGCAGAGCTGAATATAATTTAAAATTTCTAATCTGGAGGCTCCTTGGTTGCATCACTTCTTGAGCATCAGAAAAAAAATGTCAATAGGCCAGGCGTGCATATTCAGAACAGACTTGCATTTGTTGGATCCCATGTGCGTGCTAAAGTTTCTTTTTCTCTTCCTCCTGTTTTTTTGTACAAAATACCAGCTGTTGGGGAATATGCAAATGACACCAAAAAATGAGATTTTTGCAGTACCGAAAAAACAGTAGCCTCTGTAACAGCATACGAATGAAGCATTGTCTTTTTGCAGTCTCCATCTGCAGTCATATGTAATAAATAAAGGGAAAAACGTGCTTCACCATTTGTTACCACTGGTATTTGAATAAATTGCACATAGGACCCTTTGGGATCTATTCAATCTAAATCCAGATCTTGTTTGTTCATACAACTGCACTTTCAATGTATCAACCCCTGCAACTCCTGAGGAATGAGGTCCTTCAGAGTAATGTGTGAAGGACACCAAGCCATTTGGAGAATTCCAGAGGGTATAATATCTCCAGGAACAAATGTTTTCCATCCTTTAAGAGATAGAATGAAAGCTTTGACCATGTGGGTTAAACCAACGATGCAGGGGAATGGAACCTGGTCATTGGCACGCCATTGTGGGTGCAAATGTGGGGGGTAACAATAATAATATCCCTAATAATGATAATAACAATAACAATAATAATGTTCTTATTATTATATAGACCTCCTACTAGACCTTCCTCTTTTCCTCCTGCCTGGTAGCTCCGTCCTCAGCATCATTCTCCCAAATGATGCAACATTGCCTTTCTAACTTTTAACTGCTGATAAAAAGGCTTGGTAATAATCTTATGATCTGGATCATGAGCACTGAAAATGAAATTAAAACATTTTTTGCCATTGAGAACTACAAGTGTTTTGGGAAATTAAATTAAGTTGATGAATACACAGAATTCGCTGGTGCCTAATTAAACAAATCGAATCATAATTAAATTTAAATTTAATTGAAATTAATTTGTTGTTTAATCTCCTGAGAGCAGATTTTTTCATTCGTTCAGTCCCTATAAAGACATCAGACTTAGTTCTTTGTTAGTTGTTAGTTTGTTTCAACAACCTGTTAAAATGTTAGTTTGTCTATGTGTCAGGATCCCTGTTCATTACCGCCAATCACACGCTCTTCCTTGTTTAATCCCACAATATTCCATGTCAGCCCCTTTAAAACCCATTTCTCATTCTGTCATTTGTTTGTCTCAGTATCTATTGTTCATTCGAGTGTTTTCTGTATAAAGCATAATTTCAGGGTTCAGTACGAGGTCAAAACTCATTCTCACCTGCGACAGCTCACCGCTGTCAACCCGACCGCTGCTGTCGGCATCGAAGCGCTTGAAGACCAGGTCCACCAGCCGCCGCCGTGCCTCCACGTCGTCTCTGTGTCTGCCCCGCTCTCCTGCGGCCATGTACCTCTGGTCATGCAGGTCCAAAATTTTACTTCTCAGCCTTTTGTACTCCCCCAAGCGGCAGTTGTCATCTGGAAACCAAACACCAGAAGAACTGTTGGCCAAAAAGCACCACTGTAGCACTTCATAACCAATGCAGTTTGACAGATTCAGACAATAGCAACAGAAAGACAATTTTCAGCCTGGAGCATCATTGCGACTTTAATACATATGCATTTTAGATCAGCAGTGTTGTTGCCTTATTTTATTAAATATCTTTTAAGGTGTCAAGCATTGTCTGTCATGATATTTCCTGACAAGCGCATTCCGAAGCTTAACTTGGCTAATTGCATTCGGTGGGAACGGGATGCTTTTAAATTGCCGTCAAATGTCACAAAGAAGCCCAATACCTTCCTCTTTCTCATTGTGACATGCCACTCCCGTCCTGAAAGCTATACGTCTGAAATATCAGAAACCCTGGACTTTTTATGCCAGACACAATCGGTAATTAGGTGTGCAGATGCATACGTTAGTGCTGCTGGGATTTTTTTACCCCTCTTCTTTTCTTTTCTGGTCCTGAAAGGTGAATGCTGACTACAGTCATTAAGATCACCTTTAATCTCAGACAATAAGACATCCCGTTGGCAGTCGGGACCAGCCATGAGTACCTGTGTGGCTTTGTGTCCCAATCCTGACAGTTGAATATAAAATATATGCTGTAGCGATGCATCAGAACTGAGCATATCAAGTGGTTTCTCGCCAAAAAAAAAAAGCAAAATAAAAAGCAACAGCAGCAGCGTCTTTTTTTATCAACAATGCAGCGGAGCCATGCAAAATCCTTTACTTGTTATGGTATGGTCTCTCCAAATCCTGTCAAATTGCTCAGAAAGCAAAGTGAGTGTGGGGCAAATTCAGGTTGCACCTTTCATAACACAAAGATCTGTCATTATTTTTAAATACACAATAACTACAGGGATCAACTTTCTGTTCTTTCAAAAAAAAAAAAAAACAGATATGCAGATCTGGTTCAACTTTATTGACACTGCACACAGTTTCAATTAAATGAGATTTAGCCTCCAACGTAGAGCAATATGTATATGTATATAAAAATGTAATTATATTTAATTTAATTTAAAATCTGTGTCAACTGTTGTGGCAGAATTGTATTCATTTATAGAGCACAATTTTTTTCTCTCTGCAGATTTTACATTAATTTACTGAGGTACAAGAGGGCACCTTCAGTACAGCAGATGTCCAGATTTCAATAACAGTTTCTTAACTTTTTGGGGGGGGCATTTTGATCTATCAGAACAATCTAAAATTTATAGTTTGAAAGATTGAAACTATCTTATAAACTATCTTAAAATAGTTTCATTTTGCATTCATTCAAACTGTATGCACAACTGGTTAATGGCTATATAGAATATAACATATACATAGATTGAAAAAATGGTAAAAAAAAAAAAATGCAGATTACATGACAAATATCATGTGAAAAAGATGCCGGATTTACTAAGAAGTGAAGCAACCACAGGTCTAGTGCCAGCACTGCTTGGCTACAGCATGCCTATCCATGTTTGTTGTAATGACAAAATTGGCATGCAATTTTTGCATCTGAACTGGCTTTCCATCTACAGCATCTGATTTAGAAATGGCCTTGCCTATTGTCACGACATGGAGGAAGGGGAGGGCCCAGGCACAGGTGATTGAAAAAAAAGCAGTTTATTGTAATATAGGACAAACAAATCTGTAGGTATCTATTTTGGGGAAGGGGAAGTTCAACCAGGGAAAGGAAAGGCTCACTCACAGGGGGTACAATACAACAGCACCATTTATACAAACCAAGGCCCCTGAGTTTCACTTAGTCAGACTGGACTGAATGCAGATCGCACCGGGACTTCCCTGTGGCCACAAGGCAGGAAATCACATGTAAGCTCACACTAACACACAGACAAGCCTTTAAAACTGCCAAACACACTCATTCTCATTCTCATCCCACACACACACAGTGACGGACAGATTGATAAGTCCAGACCCGGAAAAGTAGTGCATGTACTCCTTTAAAGTAGGAAAACCAGGCGTAGGCAATCAGAAAGGGGCAGGGCCTGCACCCAGCTCATGCAGGACGTCAGGGAGGATCGTTACACCTTTGCTTATTTCATATTTTTTTTACTTTCCATAAAAAAATGTTATTCTACTATTTTAAAACAAGACAGAGTTACACCTGCAAAAGATGTGTATCAACCTTGGATGAAAGAGCGAGCGTCTAACGAATGAATATATTTTCACTTTATTTCTATAGGCAGTGTAATCATGTTTTATTTTTTTATTTAATGAGAACAACAGAATGGGGCCTATTTTATTTCTGCAACCACAATTTGGAGTTTAGGGTACAGTTGTAGCATAAAGCAAACTGAAGTCTTTCTATGGTCCAATACCTTTCATTTGTGGCTATTTTTTCTTGGACTCCAGCAAAAAAAGAGAGCTGTAAAGAGCAGAAACAGTGAGAGCAGTTTCAATGACAGATGTCAAAGGTTTCTGCCAGTCATTGCCAGTGACCCACCTCAATACCTTCTGACACTCCTTCTGCCCCACCAATGCCGCGATTTGACCTGATCGGCAGAGCTAGATGCTGTTGCGATATGTCTGCCTGTACCGTGTACCATGTACCGTGACCTGTTGGGGGTTTTTGGGATTAGCACACAAGGCCTTGCAAATGTCAGCATTTACTCCTGAGTGACAATGCAAGTCTGCTGCGCCACATTTGTGCATGTGCCCACCAACCCAGAAGCCTCGCATGGCAAAATGGCCTCCACTGTGACATGTGGCAGTGACAGAGATGCAGCCTTTCTCAGGATTGGTGGAATGAATAAAAGATAAACGGCCGCCTGTCTTGCCTGGGGGAGATGAAGGTCAGAGTCGTCAAGTGTGCGTGGGTGCACACATTCATGCGCCCAAATGCAAGGCCATGCACAGATACTTAGGCAAAGAAGGGGTATTATAATCAACGTCGCACTCAATGTTATTGCAAAATAAAATCTAGCTTTGCAATCAGAACCTTTGAGGAGAATCTGAACGTCTTCAGTTGTTTTCTGCTTCGGCTTTTTGCTAGCCTCATCTACTGTACACAATTTAGTATTTTTTAAAAACCTCACAATATTACAGTCTCTGCACATAATCAGTGCTGTAATCAGCGCTTCATTGTTATACTTCCACCACGTTCTGGAATCAAACTCCGTCCCCCGTCAATCCCCACGCACTTCCAGCATAATTGAAGCACTGTCAGCATTGTTCATGCTGGAGCTGTCCCGGCCAGAGTCCCGACCCGACCCGACCTGACCGCGCAGAACGCAGGCCACGGCTGGTTGCTGCTCCTGATGGGAATTTTGCCTTCGCCATTCTTCAGCGGTGGCTGGTTTTCACAGACCCCCCCCCCCCTTCCTACCCACAGCCCTTGTTGCCGTTGGCCGATTCTGGTCACGTTGACGGTGAAGTGGCAGTAAGTAGCTGGCCCTGCTCCATGGTGAAGAGCTGGCTCTGTGTTATTAATTGCAATAGATTGCAGAAATAATTTGCAGGTCAGGTTCCCCTGGGGTCTTGGTGAGGTATCGAACTACTGTGAGCGTCCGCGTGCCACAGCATTGATCCGGGGCATCAATGCCAAAAATAAAATTTGTACTGTTTTTGCAGACAGCGTCCACCAGGACTCTTGTTCCGGCCATGCGGAAACATCATCTGATGTCGATAACTGTGCCCGAATCAGGGGGAATGAAGAATGCACTAATTCAGATGGCGGTGCAGAGCTGTCTGGACCATACTGGCACATGCAAATCATAACGCCAAATCTAAAGTCTCCTCACTCATCACCCTTGATAGCGACAACGACAAAACAACATCAAAAATGTCATCTGTAACCCCGAATCCTCTGCTTTTAACCATCACCCTTGCTGAGCAGTGGGCAGCCATGACAGGCAACCGAGGAGCAGTGTGTGGGGATGATGCTTTGCTCAGTGGCACCTCAGTGGCACCTTGGCGGATCAGGATTCGAACCTCCAACTATTCAGTTGTAATGAGTCAGAGCCTATGCTGCCTTATCTATAGTATTATAATAATTTGTTGTAACATTTATTAAATGTAATATTATTTAATGCTATTGTACAGAAGATCAAAAGTGGGATCAAAATGAATTCAGAAAACCTGAACCAGTGGGTTCCCGTGATGAGGATTGGTAAAACACTGGACTAGTTAATCATGGAAATTAGTTAAATGGTGATAAGTCCAACAAATTTCTAATTACTTCAGAACCCAAAGCTTTCCTTCTGTACTTCCAGATGATGCCACAATTTGATAGTTCCAAACATATTTTAATGACATCCAACAGAGCTGTGCTAGAATATTGATGAGATTATTTTCTTGGAGAGAGAGTAGTGATAATACTCATTTTCTGCAGAGCAAAGCCTCAGTAAACATATTACTATTCATTAAAGCCTGCTATGACACAATCTTCATGCTTAATATCAAATAAATCTCCCTGAAATTGCCTTCCAGGAAGCTGTTTTTTTCACAACTATATGATGCATATTCTCATTGAGCTTAATACATAACCTTGATAGCTCTTTACCCACTTTAATGTCCATACTGTTTAACAATTCACAAAAATGTTCTGCAAGAAACTTCAATGGACACAAGTCCATTTGTGTTTAGGTTTAGTGGTGACCAAATGATTAATTACTACTTTAAAACTGACAGTGAACTACGCACTAAATGTGGGAATTGATGGCTACTGTAAGGACAAAAACATAGAGATGAAACATATACAAAAAGATAAACCAAGAAAGAGGCATGTCAATTATAAAAAAAAGCATCTATAGATTGTGTTCTGTGTGACATAAATAGTTACACAACCAACATCTATTTATGTTAAGCCTGGCCTTGAATTTAGAACCAGTCTCAAAAATAATACCGCCAGTCCCATTCCATGCACCAACGCAGCCCACCATGGCAACCCTACGCTACCATTCACCACTCTTCACTGCACCACAATTCTCTGTCCCCAGCTGGGACCCCCACAGGTAGCCCGTTCAATACTGTACCTGATAATCACAGAAAGAGTTTTTTTTCCCGTCTGATGGAAGGGGAAACGGCATTTTCCTGGCATGGATGATTACTCACAACACATCCGACCTGGGCGTGACTATTCGCTTTCACCAGACGAACCTGCCACTTTTCTCACTCCTGTTGCTGCTTCTTCTTCCAGCCTGTGATGGATACTCCACCCCTGCTAACTGAGACCGACGCATCCCGGACCTGTCCCCTTTCCATCGGCCTCACCCTCCTGCTGCACCACTAATTCGATTTCTGCATTTCCCTCTTCCCCCAGCCTCCGCCTTTCCCTTCTCAGGCCCTTTATCTTCAGTCCATCTCTTCCCCTGCACTCCTCATCCCTTTGAGGAGCTCATTACCTGCCAAAAGGACCCATTCAGCTATCTCGACTGAAGGCGACAGGTACTTTTTAGAATTGTTGAAAAACGGGGAAAGAAAGGAAGCTTTTATTATGTCTGGTATCCCATTCACACCTTTCTCCACCCTCATTCCATCCAACAGAAGATAATTAAATATATATTTTTGCCCATACTGTCGTTCTAATATCCATCTTCTACGTCCTAATTGATTTGTTCACTTCTTTATTATTTTTTTCTTCAGTGGAAGGACAATTCGCACCACTATCACTATTTATAATGCATTAATTTCTGTGACGGAGACCTTACTCTGGTCATCTGCTGCCTTCAATTCCAACTGGAAATGTGGCACGTCCGAAAACGATGGCTGACGTGTTAAATTGGTGAAACTGACTCAAGCTTAATCTCTCTCAGGGCAGAAAGTTCTCCGAGCAAGTCTTCCGGGAGTCGGCTGCGGAGACTGCAGTGGGTGTTTTTGACAGGGATAAGCAGTTGCGAGAAGAATGGGCACCGGCCGAGTGTCTTCCTCGGACTGTTTTCCTGCCGCGCCGCGACACCAGATTGTTTACCGGAGCCTCCCTCTGTGTTCATTATCTCCCCGTAGCTCCGTGGGTGGTACGGCGCGTTGACGTGCGTGATGGAGGACAGCGGCCGGGGGCTCGGGGAGAGCAGAGGTATCCGGGCGATCAGACGAGGAGAGCGAGATCAAGATCTATATTTGGACTGCGGTCTATGGGAGAGGATAACGAGCCCCGGCGCCGGCCCACAGCCACTGCAGGAGTGGGGCTACATTAGCGGGCCTGCTGTCACATGGCATTCCAGCAAACAAAGAATGAAGTACCAGAGGGTACTGCCAAACACTCCACAAACACACTCTAACACAAAGTTACACACACTGCAGCGTGATCTGTTTAAAGAAATAACTTCTTCATCGGCACTTCAATGCTCCTTGGTGTAAAAACTTGTGATGGATTACTTTGTGTTTACATTACATTTTATTTTGTCTGGTTTTATCCATTTTAGAGTCATACTAAGTGGACTTAGGACCTGTAATATTATGCATCATAAGGTTGGCAGGTAAGTTTGGGGGCAGTGGTGGCCTAGCAGTTAAGGAAGCGGCCCCGTAATCAGAAGGTTGCCGGTTTGAATCCCGATCCGCCAAGGTGCCACTGAGGTGCCACTGAGCAAAGCACAGTCCCCACACACTGCTCCCCGGGCGCCTCAGGGTGATGGGTTAAATGCAGAGGAAAAATTTCACTGTGTGCACTGTGTGCTGTGCTGCTGTGTATCACATGTGACAATCACTTCACTTTTACTTTCAGTTTGTTACCCAATAGTCTATGGCTACCCCATGTTTACATTTACAGCGTTCATAAGATGCCCTTATCCAGAGCGACTGACCGTCAGGTACAGGGACAGTCCCCCTGCAGACACTCGAGGTTAAGTGTCTTGCTCAAAGAAGTAGAGTTTGAACCTTGTTCATAGTCGAGTGTGTTAACCACATAGGCAAGTGTGCTAACCACTAGGTGAAAATTAAGTGATTGTCATTATAAAGCCCAGCAAGCAAAGCACACGGTGACAAAACATGTGTCCTCTGCTTTTAACCATCACCCTTGGTGAGCAGTGGGCAGCCGTGACAGGCGCCCGGGGAGCAGTGTGTGGGGACGGTGCTTTGCTCAGTGGCACCTTGGGGGCTCAGAATACGAACCTTAAGATTACGGTTCCGCTTCCTTACCTGCTAGGCCACTACTGCCCTTGTGTTGAGAAGGAGTGGGTGAATGATATGTAATATGATTTATTTATTTGTCACAAATATGCATACAATGTATTTATCTGCAGCTTTCGGCTTTCTAAGAGCAAACGATGCCCTAAACAGTGACAACAAAAAATACTACAGATGCGATTACTTTTGTTGATGTACATTACAGGCCAAACGTTTGGACACACCTTCTCATTCAATGTGTTTTCTTTATTTTCATGACCATTTACATTGGAGTTATGTACAAAAAGTGGAGACCTGACCTCCACAGTCACCGGACCTGAACCCAATCGAGATGGTTTGGGGTGAGCTGGACCGCAGAGTGAAGGCAAAGGGGCCAACAAGTGCTAAACACCTCTGGGAACTCCTTCAAGACTGTTGGAAAACCATTTCAGGTGACGACCTCTTGAAGCTCATCGAGAGAATGCCAAGAGTGTGTAAAGCAGTAATCAGAGCAAAGAAACTAGAATATAAAACATGTTTTCAGTTATTTCACCTTTTTTTTGTTAAGTACATAACTCCACATGTGTTCATTCATAGTTTTGATGCCTTCAGTGAGAATCTACCAATGTAAATGGTCATGAAAATAAAGAAAACACATTGGATGAGAAGGTGTGTCCAAACTTTTGGCCTGTACTGTATATGTGTTGCCAGATTGATATAACACAGTTTTTGTTGTTTTTTTACTTTTTTAGATAAATGTAATGCAAATTCATTTATCCATGTTATAGTAATGTAATTCTCGAGACCAGTCACATACTTTTTTAGTCTCGCTCTTGTCTTAGTCTCTACGCTATTTGCTCTCTCTTTTCTTGGTCTCAGACATAACGGTCTTGATGGGATGAGAAAAGAAAAAAAAGAGAAACCTCACAGAACAGAACCTAAATTCAAATGCAAATGTCTTGATCTACCCTCAAGTCTCGGCAGGGTCTTGGTCTTGGACTCCGTTTAGGCGGTCTTGACTACAACACTACTACGTTACTTGGATGTGTCATAAAATTTCGCCATTATGTTGAAATAAAATATTTTTCTGTATAAAATCAAGAACATTAGCACATTAAACCAACTAAAATATTCTCCAGTTCATAAAACACCAGAGATCCTCTCGCCAGACTGTGAGCCAAGGACTAAGCTGGTGTCGACCTACATAGAACAGAGTTTACGTTCGTGTTTAGGAGGTCACCCAATATTTTATTTGAAGCAAAAAACAGAAGTTAGTTCAGCCGTGCGACTGTCTGAAATCTGAAGTGTTGTGATGAATGATGTAATCTGTAGTATTGGCAGTTCGCTCCATCATATCAATGTGGGCCATGCTGGCAGGCTCCTCAGCGCCTCTGATGGAGACATCACAGCATGCTTCCTCCCACTCGGCCTCCTCACGGGGGGCAGATGATGGCCTGTGAGATTAGCTCCAGGATTAATCTGAAATTTGGCTCTGCTCTCGAAACCTTACTGTAAAACACTGCTGACAGATCCCTGTGCACTTGTAGAAGTGACCTTCAAGTTTATGAGCTCTGAACATTTTTGGATACCAAGAGATGAAACTATGTCACAAGTGGTGTCTGTAAGTCAGGTTCAGATATGTGACAAGAAATGTCATGCATGTATTTAATATTTTAGTAGTCATGGCAGTGGCCTCACATCTACAAGGCTATGAGTTTGAATTCTGGCTCAGACATTTTGTGTGGTTTTGACAGTTTGCATGCTCTCCCTGTGTTGGCATGGGTTTCCTCTGGGTTCTCCAGTTTCCTCCCTCCTTCCAGAATCATTCCATTTCTAGGTGAACTGGTGACTGTAAATTGTGCGTAGGTTTGAGTGTGTCAGTGAATGATGTGTGTTTTTCTGTGCACGCCTTGTGGTGGGTTGGTTCCCTGCTCTGTGTAAGTCCTGGGATGGGCTCCAGCATCCGCAACACCAAGTAGGACTAAGCGGTAATTGAAAGTGAGTGAGAGTGAGAGAGACAGTGTGTAAATGTACTATTTTATTATGATTTATTATATAGATATGATTCAAAGCACTTGGCTCCTTTGAAGGATTCTTCCCCCCTAAGAGTTTTTTTTCTGACACTGTCACCTTGGGCCATTTAAAGCAAATCAGTACCATATGAGGGATACACAACTATTTTTTTATTTATTTTTTAAGGATTTATAACTATGTACCAGCTCAGGAAATGTCTGGAAAAAAAATATTATATTTGGGCAAACATGGTACTTTTTACATTTTCAGCATTAGGCAGACACTCACACACCATGCTCCAGCCCTGTCCCTGCACGCCATCACACCAGATCAGCATACCTGCATACTAACAGGGGGATCATCACAAACTCCACCCAAGGATGTGGTTATTTAAGACAGACTCTTCCATCAGAGTGTGCGTGACCTTACTTGTACGCTGAAAAAAACTCTTAAGATTTAAGTAATCTATCACATCTAATATTTTAACATTGATGTAATGTAAATAAACCGGTTACAACAGGTTTGATTGGTTTATTTAGATTATTTCAATATTAAAATATTAGATGTACTTAAATATTTGTAAATATACAGTGTATGGATTCACTGAAAAAAGTAAAGCGTAGCTGTTGTTAGTTTAATGTTTTTTTCTCATTACAGTTGTTAAAAAATACAAGTTTGCTTTAAGCTGTTTAATTTATGCTTTTTTTTTTTTTTACTTTTTCTATAATGCTACTGATGACAGGTTTGTTTGGTTAATTCACATAACGGCAATGCTAAAATATTAGGTGTGACAGATATTAGGTAAATATTAGGTACTTCCCTCCTTCGCTTTTGATAAAAGCATCTGCCAAGTAAAGTAAAGTGAAGTACTTCAGTTTTCTGATTACTTGAAGTTTAGCCAGTGTTCACTTTTTTCCGTGTGGGGGTGTAGCAGTCTGGTCTCAGTTTGTAACTGAATAAATCCCCATTTTTAGGTACAAAACGAAGAAGCACTGATTACTTGGCTTTGAAGTGGGACCCACTATAAATAGCGATGCCACTCGCTGGAAACCATGGAGAAAGTCTCAGGGGATCGAAAAACCTCTTGGGAATCTGTCAAATGCGACATTTCCTCGCCTACGTGTCCCCCCCTCCACCCAGAACAACACAAAGGGTGGCATTGTCATGCTGGGCGCGGGCCCACGCATTTGATATGCTGCTACCCTTGATTTGCCTGGTACGCCGAGTGTGACGGCGGAGAGGAGAAGCCCGCTGCTGGCCCGCAGCTTGGTCAATGCACAGAGTGACAGGGTGATGGCACGCCAGGCAAACCAGAGGGCCCTTATATATCTAAATAATAAAAAAGAGTACACAAACAACTGCAGCTTCAAACACTTCTACTAATAGGATTCATATTCTTTTTTTTTTTTCTTTTACAAGGAGAGTGCAGCTGGAAAATTTACTGTCAGTGAATCCCCTCAAACACACAGCATGTTATACTCTTCCACAAGAGAGAGCCAAGTATGAATTATAGATATGCTGTATTTCTTTTAAGGCTAAGGCCCGGAAAAAGCAACATGACTCTGTATAAAACACAAGAGACGGAACATTTTTATGACCCTGAACTGCACTTTTCTGTAGGAAATATGGACACCTTGTGCCTGTGTACGTGTAACACCATCATGCTGCCCTTTCATCAATAAAGCCTCTACCAGTCCCTCCAGGATTTGGCCAATCTTGCAATTTTGTCCAGTCACCAGTCACGCCTGCTGTCATGTCTGCCTTTCTACCGTTTTTGGGGGGTTAGATTTTTTGATTTACTGAACGCACTTAATGGCTATTCAGTTCAATGTCATGTGATCATATATGCATACTTTAATATGTCTTATTAATGCATAAAAAACATGATGGAAATGTGTAGACGCTCTTTTCGATAGGTTGCCTCAAATTCTGATATTTTAGGTTCAACAATCCCCATAAAAACACAGAAAATTCTGGAGGGACTGAGCTGCAAAGTAAATTATGACTCTAAAAAAGGAAGTTGATAAAAGCACCCTTGTTTACAGTAAAGTAAATACAGTTCCATGAATTTACTTTATTAATAACATGTAGTGAATGATAAATATCTGTTAATGGGTTGAATCTAAATCTAAAATGGGTTAAATCTACCATGGGTTAAATCTACCAATCTACCATTTCTATGTTAATGGTTGCGAGTGCACCAAACAGGCACATGACAAATGTGTGGAAGTAAACCCAGAACAGGACTGAAGTGTTTTTGTACACTATATGTACACTAAATACTTGTTTGTGCTGCTTGTGTCCTTGAAGCCTCAACGGAGCAAAATCACCAAACCCCACAAATAAAAGCACAGTTTTTGAAAGCTCTGCATGCCCAGGCTTTGCACAGAGTGAGGTGCTCACCTCCTGCCTTACGTTCGAGAGCATTTGAAAGCTCCACACTCTACTGCACTGAGGTGAACTCCACTCGCAGCGGGGACTTTTTCACCCCTATCCACTTTTTTTCTGGCAAGAATAGCAGGAGAGCACAGGCCAAAGCCCATCAGGGTTTTTAAAAAGAGGGGAAGATGGCACGAAAAAAGCATGCTCCACTTCCTGTGTCAAATGCCCTGCCTCTTCTGAGCCTCGCAGGAGTTTTCAGCGGACATCAGAGACGCCTGAGCGGATGAGGGCTGCCTTGAGGCGTCAGGTGTCCTGTTAGCGTGGATCTGAGTGACTCCCTAATGCAAACACTCATACACTGCCCGACTCTTCTAGAAGCAGCACTGACCATCTCTCACTCACTTCAGAGGCTTGCACAACTAGTGACATGCAACAGATTATAAAAATATTCTAGAACAAGGTTATGTAGATTTCAAGGGACCAAAACCTGTCTGCTGTCAGCTTTTTTTTTTTTTTTAGCATTCATGGTGATTAAAACTTATATATGTTTGACACTATGCACCATGTTTCATATGCACTATAGCCTATGTAATGCCGCTATTTAACACATTCCCCAACGTTCGCTTGCTGTTTACAGCATGCCATGCAATGCCAAGCATCAAAAGGCTCAGGCATTTTTCTCTTTACAAACATAAGAATTTGTGTATTTTTGGAAGTCTGGCAGTTGTCCTCTCATCCATGCTATTCAGTGTTCACAGCACACACATGCACAAAGGGTAGCCTCCCGCTGCTCCTGCGATTACTCTGAAGTGGTATGTATTGTACTGTGAAAGCACAAGCGTGAGGTCAGTCGCTGTAGCGCTACCACGTTCCACATCTTCATTCAGAACTTTTTTTCACGTATGTGAAATATCTGTCTATTGTGTCATATAGGCAATTATGTTAAAATTATTGTTTTTTTTTCCACACATATTTTTATCACAAATTTGGCCTTATGCCAAATATATTCCAGGCCTTGCCTTTCATAATTGCTGTATTATCTGACAAACTCTAAATATGCGTGTGATTTCAGCCAATCCTGAAAACTTTGACTAGGCCAAATAAACAAGACAGCAAATGGCTGATGGGTTTAACACTACCATATATTCATCAGAGGTTCGTTCTCTCATAATTAAAGTCAGGCTGATGGAAAACTGTGCCGAAGCCTTGATGAGAAGGTGTCACCCTTTGGCTGGCCAAGAGTAATAGTAATCCTCGAGCTGTTTTCTCCAGCTATGCCAAAATCAATTCTCATGACTTCAGAGGACTAGATGAAAAGAAATATGACATCATTCTCGACTACAGTTTCCCTTATGATATAAATTTTCCCAAAAATGGGCCATTGCTTTTCCCCTAAGCACGATAATACATCCAAATGGCGCTATGGCACTAATGCACAGAATTCATCTTCATTTTCACACTAATAAGAGAGGCAGGCGGTGCCATCCATCCACTAATAAACTTGCGCATGTCTATCACTGCATGCAGGGGATGCAACGCAGATTCACAAATTGCCAATTCTGAACGCTCGAGAACATCTGCATCGCGGTGGCTGCCCAATTACCTGATGCGCTTTTTGAAAATGTTCAGCTGTCAGTTCTGGATCTCTGTACTTTATTTGCATTGTTCAGGCCCATTATTCTGGAAGAACAGGCCATATATAAAGCAAATGAGCAATTAGCGGCGAGAAGCAGGAAAGGCTCTTGATTGTGAACGTGTCTATTTATGGGCTCCATTGTGCAGCTGTGATTTCCTGTTAACGGCAAATCAATGTCAGCTTTGTTAAGGTGTGTGTATATATATATCAGTCTCAGTCACATTTAGACAGCTCTACGCCTTTCAGTTTGAGTGACATCTATTAAAGATGCATGAGTTAGAATGTGGACTCACCAAGGTCTTTAACTCATGCAAATTTACTGATCTTTGTTAGGCCCATCTGATCCTGCATGAGCCCGCCCACTTTGCAGAAGTGGGATGAACGTGTAATCCAACCAGATTGAGTAGAAAGATTTAATCCTGCTACGTGGAACCTTGCGTGGGATGAGCGTTGCACCGTCAATCAGCGTCTCATATATAAGCATTCTTTCCAATTCAGCGACAGACAACAACTCGGGAGGATGAGGCACTAATGCAGTGACTCACTCTGGGGCATGAGACACTTGTGTCACCTCAGTCCTGTAACCACGGCAATGAACGGTGTACAGTGTAAAGTGTAAAGAAACTGAGGAGACAGTTCCGCGATGATCTGGCAGTTGTGCTTTAATGAGGGATTGCTCCCTTCTGACGCGCCAAAGTTTAGGGAGCAGGAGACACATGGGATGTTTTTTTTTTTTGTTTTTTTCGCAGTGGGGTTACAGACTCAATTGGTGGGATGCGGTCATTAAGGAGGCAGCGCAGGGGAGAGCAGCGGGGAACGGATGCTCGCTGGGAACGCCACTCAACTTCTTGGGCGCTGCAGACCCATAACGACCTAATTAGAGGCGGGGGCCCGGAGAGAAGGGAAACCATGCCTACAGCAGCATGAGTGTTAGAACAGAACGCCAGGCAGAGGGCCCAGGGAGACCTGTTAATTGTACTCAACAACTTGTACCTTTTATACACATATGCTGTTCACGAAATAGACAACAACTGTAACTAACTCACCATTTATTGTCTTTTGTAAGATCACAGTTACAAAATATATATACACACACACACACACACACACTGATTATATATATTTATACTTAGGCAATTATAGTGAATCAGTTGAGTGTGTAATACAGAAATGTTTTCAAGAAGGTTGGACTACAGGACACTAAAGGCACCTTGTTGTTGTGAAAATGGTTCTTTTGTGCATCTGGTGTTACTGGTGCACTTTACATCCATTCAGAACACATGCAGTCATGTTCCTTAATGTTGGTAGACTACTTAAAAAATATTTCTGGCTAAATATTGAACTGAAAATTTTCATTGGGAAACACTACAGCTCAGCAGATGATGCACTCAATGAAATGTGTCTTCTGCTTTTAACCCTCACCCTTGGTAAGCAGTGGGCAGCCATGAAATGCACCGGTGCTTTGCTCAGTGGCACCTCAGTGCTGATTTGGGAGCTGAACTGGCAGCCTTCCGTTTACAGGGCCGCTTCCTTACCTGTTAGGCCAACCACTGCCCGAAAGAGAACACCCACAAAATACACCGCGGGGCAGCGGACAAATTTCACTGTGTGCACCGTGTGCTGTGCTGCTGTGTATCACATGTGACAATCACTACACTTTACACTTTACTTTACAGAGAATACATTATGAAAATGAAGGGATGGGGCTGTTTAAAGAACTTGATTGTTATTAGAGAGATATATTACATTTAGATTTATGGAATTTATCAGATAACCTTACCCAGAGGAACTTCCAATCAGTACAGGGCCAGTCCCCCTGGAGACACTCGGGGTTAAGTGTCTTGCTCAGGGACACAATGGTAGTAAGTGGGGTTTGAACCTGGGTCTTCTGGCTTGTAGGTGAGTGTGTTACCCTCAAGGCTATTACTAATACCATCCTATTATATTAGTGTGGTAGCAGCCTATACATAATCTTATATTATACTACACTGGATATTAATTTTAGACATTTAATGTGTTAAAATAAATGAATGCCTTTACCACTGTTGATAGTGGCCGTGTCTGCCACACATGGCGTACAGGAGTGGCATGTGTGGTAGGTAATTTGCATAAATGTAGCATGTTTGCAGGAAATTTTTTATTTGATTTAAATGGCTGGTTTACATTTAGCATTTGACAAGTTGTATAGTTTTTGATGTTCTGCAAACACCACAAGCAATTCAAAGCATGAGTTCACCTTATTCAAAATCGGAAGTGCCTCCATTGTACTCTTTCACACTCTTTTCTCTTTGCAAAATGTTATTATTATGGCAAGGTTTAGTCTTAAGAATTAATCAAATTACATAATACTATAATACATTGTCAGTCATGTTCTAAAATCCACATATAACCTTGAATTTTTTATCTCTATAATGTGGGACAGAGAGGCCAAAAAACACTGCAAGCTTGTATACTGTGTACTCGCTAATGAACAAGAGAAGCATTCAAAATTCAGTATTGTCTTCGAACCCACAGCATAATTACCCATATGGTAATATTTTTTCCTAAAGGGTAATGATCAACAGAAGCATATTTACCAAAGCTGTTACCCCCCATAGGGAATTGTCTGTGGAAAAAGTCAGGATTTTTCTTAATCACCTCTTCCCTTTTCCCAGAGTGTTTAAATCAGAGTTGTGCCAAAATTACAGGCAGAGACTTATTAAAGTGCTACTTACACCCTGTTCTATGTGGTGGACGGGGTGTACTTGTCTTGCGGGAGCAAGAAATCTTACGTTCTATTATTTGTTAGTTATGAAGAGGACAGGTTAGGTACTTCACATTTTATTCACATTTCCTAAAACAACATCTTCCTCAAGAAAACGTTTAAATTTCCGCTAGACCCTGTATTTGCATGCATAAGTAATATTTATGTGATTTATTTTCACCTCTCTGGCTCAGCATGTTAATTAAAGAAGCTGAAATAACGCGACATGACAGAACATTGACACCCTCACTGACTGTGGCTAAATGTGGATCATGAACATTTTATGTGAAATGAACCAAAATGTATGTGTACCTTAAGAAACATGGAAGAATACTACACCTAAATGTAAATGAGCAACTCCTTCATAGTAAGCATTGTGTAAATATGACTAAACTACAAAGACACATATTCTCAAAAGTTGGTGCCATAAACTTACAAAGATTCCAGAAATGATAATGAATAGTTCTATTAATAGTTCTATTAGTCTATTAGACTATGTAGACTAACTGCTGAAAATGCAACAGACCCACTTGTAAAATTAAACATACATATAGTGTTTACACCAAGAAATGCTATGTTTTTTTAATTAAGAACCATTAAAAATAATATTATCCATTTGCGGATGGTTAATGTGCATTTTATGTTTACTGTGTAACCTCAGAACAAGGCTCAGCAACATCACTACAACCTGTTGAGAATCTGATTATTTGAGCAGATGTAGAGCATGCATTAGGACTTGGCTCATCAGACAACATATTTATTATCTGCGCTCGTGATACAAATCAAATCCAAACGCGCAGACATGCGTCGCGACGAGATGGCACCTGCTGAATGGAAAGTGGGAATTTAGTATGCCGCCATGTGCCACTTAATTGTCTGCTGCTGTGTCAGGTGACTACCGCATAGATTGCTGGCTACCATACATGTGGCTTCTCTGGTTAGGCTGAACAAGCTTCTGCGTGCCACTTAATTTTCGATCTGATTTAATCCCGCGCAGTGACAGCGAGGCAGGAACGAGGGATGGCGAGGGATGGAGAAGGGATTTCGGAGGAGGGTGGAGGGTCATACTTTCTTTCACAGCCATAATGAGAACCTTCAATCAATGCCTTCCTTTTTTATTTTCCTCCTCCTCCTGCTTTTCCTGGGCGATAAGGGCGCTAATGTGCAGCCCAGATAAGTATTGGCTTCCAGATGCTCGTTTCTTCTCCTTTTTTTTTTTACTCCTCTTTATAGCATGAATTATTTGGTAAAAATGGCATAAAGGCAAAAAAAATTAATAAGGCAAACATTACAATAATTAAAAGTGCCAAAATTACAGGAAAAGGCTTACTAAAGTGCCACTTAAACACTGTTCTATGTGTGGGCCAGGGTGTCCTTGTCTTGTTTGAATAAGAAATCGTGTGTTCTATTATGGGTTAATTATGCCATTTATTTTTTACAAAAAGCGTCCACAATGAAGAGGACAGGTTATGTAATTCACATTTTATTCACATTTCCTAAAACAACATCTTCTTTAGGAAAATGTCTACTTTTGCTTAATTACAAAGCGTCTGACTCTCCTATTTCTGCTAGACCCCTGTATTTGCATGCAGCCATTTTTAAGTTGTGGTATCTGTATCTTGAAGAAGAGAAAATAACTACCCTTTCTTTGTTGAGTAATTATTTCTCTCACCAAGAACAAGATCTATAGAATCACTTCAAAAATAAAACCCTGTACTTCAATGCATTGCAATTGCACACAGAGATCACCCTGCAGTAAGCAGGACAGGACGCTTGGACGTGCTGAACATGGCACCTGATGGTTGTGCATCGTGTTAAAGTGGCTAAAAGGCTCCTTTTTCCCCTTCCCTGCTATATTTTTCACAGTTTAATCAGCCTAATTGAAGCAATAGCAATCATGGGCCACTCACTGCAGCAAACACAAACTAAACAAGAGTACCATTTGGGAGGCTCAGCATTTATAGGAAGGAGGTGGGGGAACAAGAATTACAATATGCGCCCAGCTTTCAAGGGTCCTGAATTTTTAAAAGGCGGCGAGGTTTCATTTGATGAACAGGTGTCTGCCAACCTCCTCTGGTGCTGGTTCTCAATGGAAAATTGATTGCACATCATTCAAAAGAGGAAAAGCTGGAGTGGATGTAAAGACAAAAAAAAAAGAAAAAAAGAAACCACACAGAGCTTGAGTGCTTTTTTCTCTCTCTTCTTTTTTGTCGTTTTTCTTCCTTTAACTCCTCTTATTGATTCAACCTACACTGGTCAAATACCACATCCTTACTTGGCTATGCTCGGTGATTGAAGCTTGATTTCAAAGCCCTCAAGGAGTAGGCTTTTTTTCTGCAACAGCAAGGCACATGGCAGTAAAACAAAAAATGGTTCCAATTACAGAATCAGAGAACAGGTATGTGACACTGATCAAGCCACTGACACTGAAATGGCTTTTTGTCTGATTGGATCCACAAGACCTGAGACTGTCTAGTCTTTTGAGGGCTGTGCAGCAATGTTTCATATATGCATTGGACTACTGTTAACTAGCATTGTTAAACATCAACCTTCAGTCAAAAATGGTGAGTTGAGAGGGTGAATAGTAGAGATTTAACACACCCCTACTGTTCAGTACATACCTCAGTTTAAAGTAAAAAATAAGTTAAACATTATCTCAGATAAACAGCCAATAATATATATATATAAAGTATATTTATATGCACAAATATTATTGTTGTGTTTGTATTATATTAAGTTCAACAGTTTACCCAAAAACTAATGTAATTAGTAATGCTAAACTAGTACTGCAAAATTGTAATTAGTAATGCTCCCATATTCAATAAAAACTAAAAGTGGGCGGTGCTTGTGTGTAACTGACATCATATTTAGTAAAGCCAATCACTGATCCTCAGCATTATCAGAGTGTTACAGTACAGTGTTAAAAATATTCTGCGCTTATGCTGTTTACCCTGTGGGTAAAGGCTCCAGTTTTATGTTTCTGTATGAAACTCACACATGTAAATGTTACTAAATCTGACTGCACACTGACTGTGCATTATCTGTATGACTGCACATTCTGAATGGGTGAATTTGAAATTGAATTAAATTACCCCCTTTGGGCAATTAAGTAATTGTTGTCCTTTAGCAAAAAATTGATTACTGAATGTAATTTGTATCTTTTATGCCAATCACACATCGGATGATGGAAAATCTGGGTTCCTTGCATAATAAATCATTGTGACCCAATAATTACTTGACAATTTTTTAGCTCCACCTAGTGGTGCTTCCTGAATGAAACGTCATACTTTTATCTGTAAAATGTTTATAAAATTTATCATTAATGCATCAATGCATTAATACATGCATTGATACAAAACCTTCTGAAACATACAGTCACGGCTTTAATTACTCTACAAGTGGCAACAGTGATGTATAAACCCTTTAAAGGAGAATTACTTTGTCTTTTTGATAAAAGGTCTGCCCTATATCACATTCCCAGCAGATTCTAAAACCACCTCTGCACTGCAGTAATCAACACAAATAAATACTTAATGAAGCCCATTTAAAACACCTTCCATGCCAAGTCGGATATTTAAATAAACACCCTCAGAGGCAATTAGAGACATTACAGTCCCAAATCCTTCATTATCATAGGTGTGTGTAGGTGCATTTCCAGCGACATTATGCATTCGTTGTATGGTTCAATCTCATCACCATAACCCTACATAATACAATCAGATTGACTGCAGGAGTGACAGATTGTGGAAAACTCTTACTCTTGTAGAAGCACTCCTCACTGTGCAGGATGGTGATCTTCTGGCGGAGCATGCAGGACGCCCGGTGGAGCTCACAATGGTTCTGGTACAGCCGCCCATCTGAGCCGCACACGGGCTTGTAGTGAGGCTTGCAGTGGCCCAAGCACTCGCACTCTCCATGGCCCGTCTCACGGTTGACAACGCAGTGCTTCCCCAGTCCACAGTACTTGTGTTCACACGGCCCTGGGAGACCTTTGTGGCTGAAAAAGCCTTTGAGTAGAGGGAGACACAAAGAGAAAAGAAACTATTCATTTACATCCATAATAATAAAAAAGTGTCAGTGCACAGCTATTATGAGCTGCCATTATCTATTATAAGACAGATAAATACAGCTGTAGGTAATGACAGATTGATTACTACATAAAACCATCTATTTGTAGGGTTTTTTTATTTTTATTGACTTAGTTAAAAGGGTAAATTAAGATTTTACAACTGGCTGCAAGCTTTGACACTACAATGGTTTTGTAACAGTGAAAATATATCAATAAAGTACTTAAGAGTATTGTATCATATTAGAATACAGATATTACTAACTTGAATCAATTATATATATATATATATATATATATATACACACACACACACACACACACACACACACACACATGCAGGTGGTCACCACAGATCAATTCTCATTTCCTATGCTTTCTGACTGGTGGTTCGGTCACTATTGAATGCAGGCGGTGCTACCACTCTAGTGGTAGCATGAGTGGCTCAGGTAGTGCAGCTCATCCAGGATGGCACATAAATGTGAGCTGCAGCAAGAAGATTAGCTGTGTCTGCCAGCATAGTGTCCAGAGCATGGAGGCACTACCAGGAGACAGGCCAGTACATCAGGAGACATGAAGAAGGCGGTAGGAGGGCAGCAACAGAAGGAACCCTGCCTGAGCCCTGCAAAATGAACTCCAGCAGGCTACAAATGTGCATGTATCTGCTCAAAGGCTCAGAAACAAACTCCATGAAGTTGGTATGAGGGCCCGACATCCACAGGTGGGGATTGTGCTTAGAGTCCAACACCGTGCAGCATGTTTGGCATTTGCACCATGCAGCATGCTTTTCGAATTTGCCACTGGCACCCTGTGCTCTTCACAGATGAAAGCAGGTTCACACTGAGCACGTCTGGAGACACTGTGGAGAACATTCTACTGCCTGCAACATCCTCCAGCATGACCAGTTTGGCAGTGGGTCAGTAATGGTGTCGGGTGGCATTTCTTTGAGGGAGCTGCACAGCACTCCATGTGCTCACCAGAGGTAGCCTGACTGCCATTAGGTACCAAGAGGAGATCCCCAGACCCCTTGTGAGACTATATGCTGGCGCGGTTGGCCCTGGGTTCCTCCTAATGCCAGACAATGCTAGACTTCATGTGGCTGGTGTGTGAGCAGTTCCTGCTAAATGAAAGCATTGATGCTATGGACTGGCCCGCCCATTCCTCAGACCTGAATCCAATTGAGCACATCTGGGACATCATTTCTCTTCCCCAACCCAAGGACGCCTAATCACACACACATATACACACGCATTGATATGCAGCCACCCCCCACCCCACCCCTCTGCCCGCTTCATACCCCCCAGCGTGAACTGGTGGGTCTGTGTGTGTGCTGTTTTGGCAGTAGCACCAGGACTGATGCTCGTTTAAATTTACAGATGTCAGACGTCCTTATCCAGAGTGACTTGTACCCACTAGGCTACTACCACCTAGACTACTACTTTTACATGGGATTTCATCCACCCCCCCTTTCCCCCTCCCCTGTGGCAATTTAGATGTTGTGTTAGAGTCTATGTGCTTATGCTGTTGAGGTGTTTTGTTTTTTTTACAGTTCCCCATTGGAGTACAATCTGGGGGTTGTCTTTTTTTTTATCCCCCTTTTCTAATGTGTACCCCGCATTTGTTTCTGACATTTTCCCCTATCTCCCTGACCTGTCCACCCCCCAATGTACTCTGCTGTTTTTATGATTTTTCCACTTTAATTTTGAGTGTGACCCCAAATCCAGACCTCCATGGGTTGAGCAATTTGATTTCCATTGATAATCTTTGTGTGATTTAGTTGTCAGCACATTAAACTATGTGAAGAACAAAGTATTTAATAATAATATTTCATCCATTCAAATCTACGATGTGGAACTTGTAGACCCAATTCATAATCACATTATCATGCAGCACCATCTAGTGGTGCATCCGTATATGGCTCTGAATGATACGGAATGCTCTGAAAAAATGCTCCATCAAAATACACAATTATTAATGCATGAAACACGTATCTCCTGCATAACACCTGGAAGGTGTATTCACCACATTGCTTTTATTAACCTTTAAGTCACAAAAGTGATGCATAAATCCATAACAGATTTTAGACAAACGTAGCAATACTGGTAGAAATATGATGTTGTATGATAAGTGTTTTAACTGTTTAAATGGGTCATTTTACAATTTTTGTCTTTCAACTCCAAGGGTCAAGTCCAACTACATTACAACTCCTGAATAATTTGACAACTATGAGATTGTCAACATATCCATGGGACACATTCTCGCAAGATGAAAATAGCTCTGGCTACCACTTGTATTCCTCATGAGAAACGTTTCGTGGTGACATGCAGGCGTCTGCAGCATCTTGACATGTTTGGGCAGGTTGGTGTGCTGCACAGGCTATTTAAGGAAGCACTGAACAAATCTGTCATTAAGCTGTTGTTATGGATAAGTCACCAACCCATGAGGTTTTTCCTTCACTCATGAATCTGCTTATGATGATGAAAATCGTGTGCAAAACATCATCAAAGAGAGGACACTGAAAAAACTTTGTTTTTCTTCTGTTAAAAATAAAATCTCCAGAACCTGAATAGAGTAGACAGATATTTTTTTATACGGTCCAGTAATATGGGTTGCTGGAAAACTTTCCTATTGAAAGTGAATTGTAATAAAATTTGGCAAAAATTGGTTTTGGCAAATGTATTTAAATGTATTTAAAATAAGAAAGCCTTTTCTCAATGCTTTGTTGATGCACCAAATTTTTTTTTATATGATGCCACAAGCTTGGCACATCTATCTTTGACCAGTTTCGCCCATTTCTCTTTGCACTCATGCTCAATCAGGCTGGATTGGAAGCGTCGGTGTACAGCAATTTTATGATCTCTCCAAAAACGTTCAATCAGATTCATGTCTGGGCTCTGGCTCAAAGACATTCACAGAGTTGTCCTGAGGCCACTCCTTTGATGTCTTGGCTGTGTGCTCAGGGTTGTTGTCAAACTGGAGCCACGTCTTCTCGTCTCTCTGTATATCTGTACAATATATAGAAGAGATGACAATAAAGTTTACTTGAACTTGAATTTGCTGAAAGATGAAAGTTCTATGTATATGTCTCTGTATATTCCTGCAGTCATCTTTCCCTCTATCCTAACTAGTCTCCCAGTTCCTGCAGCTGAAAAACATCCTGACAGAATGATGCTGCCACCACTATGCTTCACTGTAGGGATGGTATTGACCTGGTGATGAGCAGTGCCTGGTTTCCTCCAAATGTGGCGCCTGGTATTCAAACCAAAGAGTTAAATCTTTGTCTCATCAGACCAGGGAATTTTGTTTTTCATGGTCTGAGAGTCCTTTATGTGCCTTTTGGCAAACTTCAGGTGGGCTGCCATGTGTCTTTTACTAAGGAGTGGCTTCCGTTTGGCAATTCTACCATACAGAACTGATTGGTAGATTGCTGCAGATGGTTGTCCTTCTAGAACAGTGGTCAGCAGCCTGCAGCTCTTTCATTCTTACATTGTGGCTCTCTGTTGCTTTGGAAAATGAATAATAATTTATAATCATTATTATTTTAGAATAATAAGTTGTGTGTAGAATTCTGAGGAATAAAAATGAATTTAATCAATTTTGGAATAGGGCTGTTACATAACAAAATGTGGAAAAAGTGATGATTTTTTTAATACTTTCCGGATGAACTGTACTGTATATAATAAACTATCAGGCTCTCATAGCCGTCTTATTCATGACAGCTGATTTTTCCCTCTAAGCAGGAACCTGTCACTGAGTCATGCATGCAAACATGCTGATGAGCTGAACTAGGTGGACAGCAGTAGCCCGAACTGTCAAAGCCAATGTGGCCAAGACGTGACGGATGGACGTGGACAAAAAGAGCTTCCTTCAGGCACCAGCTGTAAACTACCTCGGTTTGAGTCAAAATAAAGATTTAACCTTTTTCTCTACCATTGGGTTGCATGGGTTGTCCTGCACTCAGTGGATGATAATGCTATTGTTGCCGCTGTCAGAGCCCAGAAAAGTCAGTGACCAAGAAAGTCTTTCTGAGATCTCTGCACCATGTCAAAGCAGAAATATATGGGAGTTGCAATTGGATATGTTTGAAGCAATCCAAAATCTCGATACTATCAATATCAAGTTGGTATCAGTATCGGATAGATACTAGCAAAATGGTGTCAATATTTTTGCTCTTCTAATTTCAGTACCACATACAGCTGAACAACAGAAAGTAATGCCAGTAGAAATACTGTTCCTCACACAACAACCTGACTCAAGAGGCGTCACAGAAATGGACGTTCTGGGTGAGCACCCCCAGCCATTCAGTACTCAAGACAAGGACACACACTTGACATACACTTTTTATTTAGATTTTCCAAAAACGTTTAGTTTTTGTATAAAGTACAGTATCAGTATCGGATCAGTATTGCCGATACCAACCGGAAATTTTAATTTTATCGCACATCCCTTGTTCTAATGGCATCTGTGACCCTCTGAACACCACTTAGCCACCAACCCGCATGGCTTTTAGAGTGAACAGTCAGTGATCCCCCCTTGTGGAAAACTCTTTTACCAACAGTACAATAACCCTGACTCAAAGTAAATACACTAGAAAAGAGGTTGCATTTTGGCTAATTAAAAACCACAGCACAGATTCTCAGAGTCATCTCTAAGCTCAGAGTCATCAAATGCATGTGTTTCTATCATTTTGTTTTCAGAAAATTAATGTTTCATCCTTCAAATTCTATCAACAACCCATGGTGATTTCTCCACTTAAGGGGCCACATCTAAAAGAGGCATTTTAGGTGGAATCTTTAAATAAAAACTGAATCTACCTCTGTCTGCTTCATTACAGTTTACCACCGTTTAACCCTTTCCTTTACTGCTTTCTAATGTGAGCCTTGTAGTTCCCTTTTTATACAAACCTTTTTTTAATTTTGAAACATTTTTTAAATGTTCCTTAATTATGTAGTCGCTTTATTTGGCTTGCTGCAGGTGTCATGTCATGTACCTTCCACCACCAATAATCCAGCTCTTTATTCTTATGGACTTTACTTTTTAAAAACACAACACTGAACAGAGTCTTGATTGTTAGACAGATCCAAAGGTGTGAATTTTCCTCAGTCTTGGCTCAGCCCTCTACTCTTCTCTGCACTGTGTGGATTTCTCTCAAACTACAGTTTTAGTTTCAAATTCTCCTCTTTTCTTCCACTGTTCTATGAAGATCTTTCCCTAACCGCAGCCTCTCGAGGAGGTGAGCTTTCCACCAAACCCAAATTTAAAGAGGAAACGAAGACCATCAAAAGACATCACAATAAAAATCGATAAGAAAACAGAGATGTGTCGAATTTGCTCGGTCAGTGTCTAGATAGGTGAAGTTGACGTGAAGAGCTCGCCTAGCATTGATCCACCAGCAGACTGGACTTCCAATTAAATATTCATCAGTGCAGGGGTACGGAGCACCCCGAGGCTGTCCTTCTAATTACAAGCCAGAGAGCAGCGGCCGAGCCTCGCCGCTTCCCGCTGTACCCGAGGCAGTAATGAGGCGGCACCTCAAAATGTAATGCATGGCAACCACTAGCCTTCCCATAAGCCACCTGGAACCCATCTCCATTATCGGCAATCCCACGATGTCTGCAGTCGAGGTGCAGTCTCAAAATAATAACATGAAATGTTCTGCCACTTTTTTTTTTCATGCCAGCTGGCATCAAAACTGAATAACAAACAAAGAGTCAGGCTTGTGAAAAAGCTCTCTTCGCACCAGTTGCCACTTCCCGAGGCGGTGTTATCACTTAGCATGGAAGAAGCAGAAGGGGGGGGGGGGGGGGGGGTGTTGTTCCTTGAAAACTCAGAGGGAACACAGAAAATCAATTTGTGAAGTTATTTTATTTACTCTTCCACTTCCACTTTTTTCCACTCTTTACTCTTTTTTTGCTATTTGATATTTGTTTGATTTTTTTTTTTTTTATGTTTTTTTTTTTAGATTTCCTGAGCGATCAAGTGACACAAGCGACCAATGACTATTTTTAATCTAGCAAGGTGACTCAAGTTTCAGAGTTACAATTACTCAAGCACAGCAAGCATCTGGAGGAGCTGATGTAATATTATAGCCAGAGATGTGAAAGACAGGTATCTAAAGTAGGATTTCCACTGCATTCTACAGCAGGGATTAAAAAGGTGGTGAAAAAGCGTCTGCCAAGTAAAGTAAAGTAAAGCAAAAACCTATAAACGATTTCAGGTCTTCCAGAGAAATAACATAATATAATTTTTATTTATTAAGTCTAGATAGTAGTTAATAGCATTACTTATACTTCCAGTTAACTTAAAAATATGAGATGCTTATGAAAGTGTTTGAAACCATGGAATAGAAGAGTGCAGGCCTCACCCCTTCACTTTAACATCATGAAAAGTTAGAGGCTCTTCTGCTTATTTAAACTCATCATTAAATAATGATGTAGGGAATGTTCTAATGGCCAATTTAGAAAAAGGAACCAGTATAGCTACACAGCCTTGAAAATTGTTTAGGCCACGGCCTCAGATCGTCCTCTGTATTGCCCTGTAACTTCAAGGCTCACCTCACTCTAGTACGCGAATATAGCATTCATTCACATTGCAGATTATGAGCGGGACTGTGGCGTGGAGCCCAACTGCTGCCCCCATCACAGTCACTGCCAGTTTCCTTTTCACACGCCGTTGGGAAAAATATAAGGGACGTAGGGAAAATAATGAGCGCCACGGACAGCGGGGGCATGATCAAAACACCTTGCCGCGGGAGATCAAAGCCCCATGTGCCATGTCTCATTGGGGCAAATGGAGGAAGGGAAGAAGCGGGCACGTTTTGGGAAGAAAGAGCAGTGGAGGCTCCAACACCCACACAATCTTGGCGCAGCCACGCTCGTGGCTGAGCTGCTGTGACCAGCGTTTATAGATTCCGCATTGGAGGATCATTTGCTACCATAAAAAAAAAAAAAACAGTTTCACCATCCCTAAGCTTCCCACGATCCTGTACAGAAGTGCTCTGTGAAACGCCTGCGCTTAAAACGCGATACTGGTGTGTTTTCTCACTGTATTTTTAACTTTTTTTATTCCCTGCTCTGTCCCCCACCCCTACGCCTAACTCACGCTTTTCTCCGAGCCCGGGATGCAAGTCACAGCGTGTCTAATGTTTTGCGGCAGCAGCGGCGACGGTGACGGGTCCTTGGGGACTTTGCCAAGTGTAGTAAACAACTTTCATCGGCGTCTCTTCCCTCCACCTCCACCAGTTATCACCCCCAGACTCCCCTGCCAGAGCGGGAGGAGGCAAAAAGGCAGGTAAACAGGCAGCAAAACAGTGACAACGCCCTCACCGGATCGTTCAGGGATCCACCCCCAAGTCACTGAAGACTTTGAAAGATGATGAAAACACTGGAAAATGATCACATGGAAAAAAAGATAAAGTAAGTCTGCGCTGGCAATTTTATTTTAGAATAATTGCTGTTAAGGTGAGAAAGGAAGTCTGCGCCTTTCAATCACTAACGGAATATGGCGGCAAGTAAATCAGAGTCCTTGTTGACGGTGCGGAGCAGCCCTGATTGGTTTAAATTGTGGACAAATCGGCAGTGGCATTCTTTTATAGCCACTGTATATCGGCTCGAGCCTCTGAAGGTCTTGGTAACTCACTAACCGGGAAATATGATTAGGGCAGGGCGCTCTGAGACTGCATCTCTCCTGTTCTTACCACGTCAGACTAAAAAATCCTGGATAAACAAAATGCACGTGCCCGCGCATACAAAATGCATTTGTGTATTTAAAATAGGTTGGCGCGCCACCCCCCACGTGCCTGGGGCAAAGGTCCCTGATCACCCTAATTTATTCCCAATTGTTACATTTCAGCATGCTTAAGATCTGGTTGGGGAACCACATTGAACCATATTGTTCCTTTTTGCATGTTTTTATGAGACTGTCATGGACTGATTCCTGAGTGGGTACTCCGGCTCCACGATTCGGGCTGGAGCTTCATTGTGTTTTCTTCATTTTTATCCTGATTGTATGCAGCATGTTGTTTTGTAAGTACATGTACCAGTAATGGGAGAAATGTTGCATAGTGTGTGTGTATGCGTGTGTTAGATGGTTGTGTTTTTTACTATAGGAAAATTGGTTTAGGTTTGTAAATATTTGAGAGTGTCACATCGGCTAAAAGCCCATTAACGCCCCCTCTACACAATCTATTATAAGAATATTTTGATCAGCACATAACGCTTACTGCTGGTTACCAGGCTCACAAATATTTTTTAAATGATTGAGCTTGTTGGTCAATAAGAAAATCATACATAATCATCGCAATTAATTTTCTTGATATGCCATATGTGTAGGATAATACTTCAAACAGTATTATGCTCTATGTAGTGTTTTGTAATGTGACTTATTTAGCACACATTGCATTATAAGTGGGAGTAAAATGGATTCAGTTGCTTGGCCAACTCCGATCAGTGACATTTTAGAAGCTCAAATAACCGTTAAACGTAAAGTCTTTCTCAAGCACCTGTCTTTGCTTTTGATAAACAGAGGCATTGAGTAAGGAGGAGGATAGATGTTAATTGTAATCGCGCTCCACCCATTCCACCCAGGAATGGCCCATGATTATGACTGACATCTCGTGATGCTTGGCACCTGTGCCGAGGTGATAATGTGCCTCCACGAAGGGTGATATTGGCAGCGCCGCCGAGTTGTCTGACAACTGCAACGGTGGAGGGGTGTGTTCCCCCAGTCCGGGAACAAACGGCGTTCGAGTTACAAAGCGGGAATCCTGCCACCACGCATGTTCTGAGGGAGCGCGGCATCTCTGCTCACGTCGAGTAACAGGCGTATTTAGGGCACGCAGGCAGAGATGTTTAACACAGAGGCATGGGCAAGGAGAAACTCTGGTTATAAATACTCTGTGCAATCGTCCCTGTGTGATGTTTGCTGATTTCTTATGTGCGACTTTGTAGTTTTTATGTTGTTTTCTCATTCACAGTGTTGAAATCATGATGAATTTCTTATTTTTTTCTTTTTCTTACACTGCCCTGTATTTTCTATGGTATGAAACAGTTAACAGCCAAAAACTATTTATATGAACTGTAAATCTGGAGGGGAAAGCCCTAAACATGTTTCAGAAACAGAGTGTTTAGAAGACTCGCTCTTGTTTCCCAAAAAATGTTTTTCAGTTTTTCTGATATTAATAAAATTATTCTTGAGCACATGGTCAAGAAGCTGAGCCTGCTGGGTCTGAACACCTCCCTCTGCAACTGGTTCTTGGACCTCCTGACTGAGAGACCTCAGTCTGTCCGGATCAGGAACTGGTGCTGGATCTCCAGCACCACCACACTGAGCACTGGAGCTTCTCAGGGCTGTATGCTCAGTCCAATGCTGTTCTCCCTCCTGACCCACGACTGTGCAGCTCCAACCACATAATCGACCGTGGTGGGTCTCATCAGCAAGAACAATGACTCAGCGTACAGAGATCAGTTGCAACGACTGACGGACTGGTGTAAGGTCAACAATCTGAATGTGGATGAAAGAGATGATTTCTGGAGATTGTAAAAAACACAAAGTTCCTTGGTGTTCATCTAGAGGAGAACCTCCCCAGAAATCAGCTCAATAGCCAAGAAAGCCCAGCACCGTCTCTACTTCCTGCTGAGGCTGATGAAAGCATCACTGTTTGGGAACTGCACCGTATTGGACCGCAAGACCCTATAGCAGATAGTGAGGACAGCTGAAAAAATCTCTCCTTCCATCCATAATGGACATTTGCTATGCTATATGCGAGAATTCAGGAAATCCACCAGCATTGTGAAGGACTCTACACACCCCTCAAATGCACTCTTCACCCTCCTGCCATCCAGAAAAAGGTACCAAAGCATTCGGGCCTTTACTGCCAGACTCTGAAGCAGCTTCATCCCACAGGCCATCAGACACCTGAACACTCAGGGACTTTCCACTCTGGACTAACACATTCACTTATACACACACACACCGACAATCGCACTACCTCTGTTAATATTTTAATATTTTCCATCTGTAATGTTATCTATTAATGCACCACTGCATTTTGCACAGTAAGATTTGCACAATTTTACTTTGCACCTTTATCATCAATCTCACCTGTTTAGCACTTGTGTGTCTCATTGTTGTCTACATGTTTTTGCCTGTGTTATTTAGCTCAGTTTGTCTGTGTCACACACGTGAACTGTATGTCAATATGTAACTTTGTCTGTAACTATAGCTAAAATAACAATAAAGTTCATCTTCAACTTCAAACAAGCAGTTACAAACAGCATAAACAGTCGTGGCAAAAAGTTTTGAGAATGACACAAATACTGGTGTGGTGCGAATTGTCCCATCTGTAGAGCTGCAAATGAATCTCAACTGAGTTGATTTTCCAAGTTGAATTCACCATGCGCATGGAGGGACTCGCAAGAAGAACTCCCACCATTATTAGGTTGTACATATTCATACCACTGTGGGTAACGAAGGGTAGGAAAGCAGAATCATGCCAGCTTCGTCATAGGTGCCTGGACAAGGACACCAGAACTTGTCTTGTGTCCAGCATAACCCGCTTGTCTGGAAAACATCTTAGCCTTGTACATCACCAAGGTTTAAAGTGAGATAAGGTTGTTTTCTGACTGTTCCATGAACCAAGGTGAACCACGTGCAGTGTCCACATTTCTTCCCTCTACACTGGTTTTAATAAAGTTTGCTGCTTCTGTTTCCTTTTTTTATTGGCAATTTGCATCTAATCCAGAATGTTATGAAGAGTGATCAGATGAATTGCAAAGTTCCTCTTTTCTAAGAAAATGAACTTAATCCAAATAAAAAACAATTCCACTGCATTTCAACCCTGCCACAAAAGGACCTGCTTAGATTATTTCAGTGATTCTCTCGTTAACACAAGTGAGAGTGTTGAGGAGCACAAAGCTGAAGATCATTCTGTCTTGCTGGTTGAGTAAGAATGGCAGACAGTCCCGTCTCGTGCCAACAGTAAAGTATCTTCAGACCATTCATGTGTGGGGCTGCTTCTCATCCAAGGGAGTGGACTCACCCACAATGCCTAAGAACATAGCCATGAATAAAGAATGCTACCAAAACATCCTCCCACAGCAACTTCTCCCAACCACGATGGAGCACATAAGGGCCAAGCGATAACTAAGTAGTTCAGAGCAAAATTCAAAGCATTGAATTTTTGGGTCCATGGCCAGGAAACTCCCAGGACCTTAATCCAATTGAGAAGAGGCGGGTGGGCAAACAAAAAAACACAAATTCTGACAAACTACAAGCACTTATTATGAAGAAATGCGTCACCATCAGTAAGTATTTGGCCTAGAAGTTGATTGACAGCATGTCAGGGCAACACTGCAAATATTGTCTCTTTGCATAAACTTGATGTAATAGTCCATAAAAGTCTTGCACTCCTGATAAACTGATAAAAAGATCTAAAAACACTGAAACAACAAACAGTATTTGTGTTATTCTCAAAACATTTGTCTGTATAAAATACCTCTGGCTGTCTGTTATAGTGTTATATGCTAAAAATACAATAATTATAATCAAGAGTTCTGGGTAAATTAGGTGGTAGTATCCTAGTGGGTAACACACTCGCCTGTGAACCAGAAGACCCAGGTTCAAACCCCACTTACTACCATTGTGTACCTGAGCAAGACACTTAACCCTGAGTGTCTCCAGGCAGATTGGCCCCGTGACTAAGAATTGTAAGGACATCTGAGAAGGACATCTGATAAATGCTGTAAATGTACATTTAAAAATTTACATACATTGGCTACAGTGTAATATGTGTTTACATGCTTTGAGGAGCAGGGCTACTGTACGGAAGGTGGCATGTGGAATGAAAAAGTCATTACGTCACTACAAGGGCGTTTTGTGGGAATTAACTTTGCTGCAACTAAAGAGTGCTGAAAAAAGAAACTCCTGAACTGGCAGAAAGCGATGTTCCTTCTTCAGCACATAGCATTACATAAATAAAACCTGCAGTGAGGTGCAACTATGGCTATAAAATTTGTAGAAAATACAAATAATGTAATACATGTGACTGAACTAAGAAAACAGAAAGGCGCATGGTTAGTTTCTGACTGCCCTGCTGTTGCTGCTGCAAATCGCTGGAAGCTAGTTCTAGTTTAGTATGATTAGCATGACAAAAACATATTTGGTACTGTACCAAAAACACAACTTCACCCAGCCAAAAATACTGAGGGTGTTCCTCAAAACAGAATTTCTCAGGTAGCTTAGTTATCGTAACCAGGCGCCATGATTGTCCAATAAGAATGTAAGTAAGCTGTAAATTAGGTTCTGTTTTGTTCTTGCACTCGGCACAAAGGAAGAAGCGCTCGCACAGACAGGAATCTGCATTTCAGAGAAGCTCAACATCCAGTTGAGTGTCCCTGCTCAATTCTTACTTTGCTGCTGAGATTGTAGGAGGTGTAGATTGTTGTGAAGGCAAAGTATTCTCTCAGTGGGGTTTAGTTACAAAGTGCAATCGTTTTTTAAAAGGTTCCTCAGTAACTTCCAGCAGTTTGCTTGTATTTGAATTTGCAGTAGTGCACGGTACGACACGCAAATTCTGGCACTGCAGTAATTAAGACAAACTGCAGCCAAGTGGAGAGTGTGGGACGCTTGACATCCTGACAAACCAATTGGCTGCCTTAGAAAAGCATGCCTCTCCGAATTAAAAGAAAGCAAAAATGGGAGCAAACGTGTACGCGTAGGCATTTAACAAAATGCTCCAATCAATCCTAGGTGTACACAAGCGTACAAAGGCTTATGCATTTACTTAGGAAGCCAAGCAGCACATGATATTTTCTCTAAAAATAAGCCTTTGACTCAGTAGCAGTCATGAGTGATGACTCTATTCACAATTTTTATTCAATTTTTTTTTTTCCATTTCATTTTGGTTTATTTATTTTTATCGATTCATGGCACTTTCACATCAGTCTTGTAGTTACATAAACCACAGCCACGGGGTCCAGACCTGCTCCATAAATTCTAAGGCAAAAGGGCATCCAAACATATTTATCATTCTCTGTAGCTCAGTGAAAGGCAAGGGAGAGGCAGGTTGATTGGGTGCCACACTATTTGCCTTTCTAAGGCTACAAACTGCACATGTGGAGCATCGTGGCGACCTGTGAAGAGCACACAAAACATGTGCTCCATTTATTAGATACTCTACGATGATGCTTTTGCTTTAAACGCTAGCGATTATTGTGGAAAGTGCCACGTGTGATTTTGAATTATATATGCTGACACCATTTTTGCAAAATGTCATTTTGGGTCAACAATTGGTCAGTTAGATTATTGACCAATTGTTGGCTTAATTAAGCCTTTTCATCAATTAATGTAAGGCACTTTTTAAATATTCCCAGATTAAACACAACATTGATATATATAATATATAATATGTGCTATATTACAGTGTCCATAGTGATTTTCAGTAAAAGTAGAGACCAATTCCAGATCAGCACAGCATTGCCAAGCAGGGTGTGCAACTTATTTTTTTCCCCACACCGCTCATTGTCTGCTCATCATTAGAATGCATGGCTCATCGTCTTTGTAAATGGCCGTATTCGCCAAGCCTCGCTACGCTTGGCTAATTGTAAACTCATTGCACAGCGCCCTCTGCTAATTCATGTAGCATTAAGCTGTCTGGCCAGTGGCAGCCGGCCATTGTGGGCTTCTGATGAAACTGTCTCCATACTGATTTGTGCCGTGGTCAATAGCGCTGAGTTGCTCCAGTTGTAATCGTGACCTATGAACTTTTTTTTATACATGGGCACACATATGTCAATGCACTTTAGTCTTGGGAACTGGATTAGTACCTTCAACGCTACTGGCAAACACCAGTCATTTGGCATCAGAGACGAAGCTGTCATGGTAACCTGGATCCACTTCTGTTGGACACCTCTGCATGTGATCAGGTAGATAGAGGCAGTGGTGGGCAGTGGTGGCCTAGTGGTTAAGGAAGCGGCCCCGTAATCAGAAGGTTGCTGGTTCGAATCCCGCCAAGGTACCACTGAGGTGCCACTGAGCAAAGCACCGTCCCCACACACTGCTCCCCGGGCGCTTGTCATGGCTGCCCACTGCTCACTCAGGGTGATGGGTTAAATGCAGAGGACAAATGTCACTGTGTGCACTGTGTGCTGTGTATCACGTGTGACAATCACTTCACTTTCAGAGGAAATACCAACTGGATGTTGCCCTCCCCTCCAAAAAAAAATTATCAGCTCTAGTGAGCAAGGAGAGGCAAATAATGTTTTTTTTTTCCCCCTTCTACTTCTTCTCCTTCCCTTCATCAAGCGAAGCTAAGAGACCTCTGAGAACGAGGGCTTTCAGTGCAGCACAGACCAACTATGTCTCTCCCAAGATCCCCAGCATGCTGTTATGGAGGCGCAGCCGAGAGGAAGAGTGAATACACCAGCAGCAACAGGGCAATCATGTCATCCATTATTCACGCAGAACAGAGAGAAGAATGCACTCAAGCGTCCGGGTTGACTCGCACGATGCGCCGTTCGGAAAAGACCTGGTTAAAAGGGCTGAACCGCTAATGAGGAAGAGCTTGTTGGTTTTCTCCAGTTTGTTTGTTTTGCATTTGTCCACACGTATAATGAATGGGATCCAATTTGTCTCTAACGCAAGATGCGCGTCTGGATGCTAAAGACCACACGCCATTGTGTGAGAACCCACAGCAGATGTGGTGGAAATGCCTCGGCGTTGTAAAGGGGACAAGTAAAGGCTCCTGAAGGTGCCGTCTTTGAGGATGGGAAATCAAGTATTCATTTGTGGAGATGTGGTGGAAAGGCCTCGGCGTTGTAAAGGAGACTAGTAAAGGCTCCTGAAGGTGCCGTCTTTGAGGATGGGAAATCAAGTATTCGGCTAAAATCTGTGCAGGTGATGTGGGTACCGGTGACGTCGCTCCGATCGATGGCTTGAGTGCCACCACTAGAGCACTAATCTGCCTCTTGTAATAATTAAATAAATAATTTTATTATTCTTGGGCGTGCAAATCCTTTTGTTGAAATTAGGTAGTCCCCCTTGTACACAGGGTTTTTCATTTCATGAATATTCAGTGCATGCAAATATTGACTTTTCCACTGTTTTCAGAGCATATCCTGGAGTGAAATCGGGGGCTTGAATATTAAAAGAATTTCTTCCTAAAGGGATGTGCTGTTCGGGGCTGCAGTGGTGTACCGGGTACCATCTAGGGGTGAAATTGATAGATCTTTGTAAGATTTTTACAGATTTTTACTTTAGTTTCATTTATTCATATTTACGAGACCCATTAGCAAAAAAAAGAGAATATTAACTCCACACCCAATAACCCAATACATTTTGAAACATCAAATTTTTTATTACTTTCCCCCAACTAGTTGACTGAGGTCATTTCTAGTTGTAATACTGGTAGTTAATATTGGTAGTTAGTTTGGCTGATGTAGGGATGATGTACAAGAATTAAACATCAGCTCTGCTGCAGTGTTGCCAGATACATGTGTATTTCAACCAAAATGCAAACAGACACACACACACACACAAAAGTATATAATTGTCAAAACTAGATATTGTATAACACTTGGTTTTCTGAATACATTTTATTGGCAAGCAGGATTCCCCTGAAATATCAAAACCTCCCAATCTGGTTAATATAACGCTACAGGGCATGAACGAAGATGTGCAGATGGACCCAAGTGCAGATTTACACAAACGCAGAAAATAAACAAAAGAACACATAGGGCGAGGCACGTAAAAAGTACCGCTGGCTGCTCCAAGTGTGGGCAGGGGCCCGCAGGAAAGAAAGCGGAGCAGATTAATGTTCAACACTCACGCTGACTGTCTGACTTGCGGAGCATTAAAGGGACGTGATCAGGGTGCGGTGAGTGAAGTGGGTGTGTCAGCTGATCAGTGATTAATCAGTTCGGTTCCGCGTGTGTATGGAGCGTGCAGCAGCGGGGCGGTGCAGGGCATCACTATTAAACTGACTATAGAGAGAACTGCTGAACCTTCCTGCATATTCCTGTTCATGTTTGCTGTGTAAAATGCATCTCTGGCTAATCATTAAACTGTGAATATATTTTCTAAAATGTATAAAAAATAATCAAGCTTTTTCACTAAGTAAAACAAAATGTACAGTTTCCGCAGCGTTTGCAAGAAGTCCATCAAAAAATACAGATAGATATACCAATAGTGGGATCTCATAAAATAATATATTACTGATATGAAAAACCAGCTTCATGTGGCTGTGGCACTGGACTGCATGTCTTTCTTCATTCTCTCTTTTTTTTTTTTGGACAACAGGACACATTTTGGTTGTAGTTTAGAAACGAAATGGATGATTATCCAGGGGAGGTCCCCTGAACAACAGGGGCATTTTTGTGAAATTAAGCAAACTGCTTTTAGCACGCACTGAATAATCTTAACGCTTATGCCCCGTGAGCAAAATGGTTGGGAAAGAGGCGCACAAAGGGTAGAGATGGGACAAACAGCAGGAGCCTCGGCTTTCATGCCATCAGCTCAGGTACGGGTGACCAAGGTAACCAAGGCAACAAATTGCTTTGTTTAATATTGCTCACAAACTATTTCTGTCTTCAAACTGTCACTTGTCAAGGGAACAATGAAGAAAATGTTGAACATAATAAACACTGATAATTAACTGAAAATGAATAATAATAAGTGAGAATGGAGCATTTGATAAGTGACTTGGTCACTCACAAATTCTTCTCTCAAGAATTTCAGTTTAAAATGCTGTTAAGACAACCTACATTTTAAATTTATCTGACACCCTTACAGTCAGTAGTTACTGGGACAGTCCCCTTGGAGAAACTCATTAGGTGTCTTGCTCAGTGACACGATGATAGTGAGTGGGGTTTGAACCTGTGACTTTGTGCTCTTCTGGTTCTGTTTCATAGGCAAGCGTGTTACCCACTAGGCTACTACCCACCCAAAAAGTATCAGAGGTTATTTGGCTATGCAGTCGTAATACAAGTTCATGTCATTCATAAAACATTTCTTACGTGCCAGTTCTACCCTCCTTCACATAAGTGTGTTACCAGTTTGGATTTATATTGGTCCTCTAACATTTATGTAAGGAACACAGCTGTCCGGCAAGATTTGCAGTGATCAAACTTAATTAAGGCCCATGAATGCTATTATATATTAACATGTTGTAGGGCAGTGAAACATTTTTAAATGACAGGGAGTTGACAATTCATATATTTTTCACAGTGAGAGAGGGAGTGCAATATGGAAAAGCCATCATAGCCCATTTCCTTTCCTCACTAAATAGGCTGCATTTGGTTATTGAAAGTGCAAAGGGACCCCTGAGGGAACGCACAATTTAGGAATTAATGTTCAATTCATAGCCGGATCTGTTAGGAACTTGAAATATTTATATTCAGAGCTGCCAAGGGGCCTTCACTGGATGTGGTTCAAGGAATTATGGCAAACAAACGCAATCTGATCACTAGAAAAAAGAGTTGCTGGGAAATAAAATGTCTGCAAAGCATCTGTTTCTGTTGTCTGGGTGCATGTGCATTATGAAAAGTATGAAAAAAAGTTATTTCTGTAAAACGTTTAAGTCTGCATGCAACAAAGATTATTAATTTTTGGAAGAAATGTTATTTTAACAGAACAGCCAAAAAAGAATCACACACATACATGTGTATGTGTGGGTTATATGTTATTTTTCCCCTTTTCTCTACTTTTTTATATCTCACAAATAGCCTCTATTTCCTCCCTGAAATGTGATTTTAGCTGGAATAGCTTGAGCAGTTGCTGCACCGGAGGCTTCATTTAGAATTCCAATTATGGTGCATTCTGGGATGCATCGGGGCGTTCTGACTTTCAGCGACCATCCACCCCCCCTTTCAACAGCAACCCCCCCCATCCCGCCCCTTCCCACAATTTCCCTCGCTTCGCTCACTGTGTTTTGACACCACACTTCATTTCTTCTTCCTATACTGCTTGAATTTCATCTGATTTTATGCTATTCTTCCCGCCCCTACAACCCAGACACATTGAAAATAAATAAATAAATAAATAAATAAATAAATAAAAGAAGAAACATTTACAGTTGCTGTGGGGTGTATTAAAGCATTTATTCATCAAGCAGCACCATATTCATTCGTCCAAATATCTACACTTCGACTAGGGAAAATGCTCTTTCTGACATTGGTCAGTATGCAGCATTTGCATAAACAAGACAAGTGCAGCTCCTCAAAGAGGCAGAAACAAGCTGATGTCAGACTGGCAAGGCATGGCACAAACACCCTGCATGCCAAAATTATTCATTTCTGTTCAGATTCTTTTGTTGTGTTCCCTGTCTCTAGACCTTGGGGCGTCCCTGTAACTGTTCATTGTAAGCCGCTATTGGTAGGAGCAACAGGCTAAATGCCATAAATGAAAACAACATAAAAGGATTATTACATTCGGTCCTTTCACCTATACTGTTTGCAACCTGGTCAGGACACCTCCAGCCTTTTTTCTGATGTCATACAAAGGGTTCACATTAAAACATCCATGAGTATAAAACATCAACCACCCAGTTCTCACAGGTTCATCTACCATAACCACTCAGTCCAGTAGCATTATAATGTACATGCAGTGTAGACCATAACACTGGACTAAAAACTACTCTGCACTGTCCAGTACCTCCAAACATGGACAGATGCTCTATACTACACTTTGGACTTTCCTACCACTACACCCGTTGGACTATTTTTTCTTAGACAAATCTTTACCAACCCTGCACTGACTCCAATTACATCACTCTACTCTGCAAGGAAGCCCCTTTATGGTTTCCTTCCCGAGAATTTTCTTGTGTGCAGAAAGGGTCAAAGTGTGGGGGATGTCATCTCCAAGGTCTGTCAAAACCGTGTAGACATACTGTATGTGATTTTGGGCCATATAAGAAATAAATGTTTTTCTAAATGTTGTATCTGAAGCATTTGTCTGAAATGTGAATTCTACCATTAAAAGGCTAACTGCATAATCCCAATGCCATCTGGGGACATGGGTGCTGGACAACGACTCACCAAGAATGGAGGACCGCCTACTGTATGGCACACAACATACACTCACTAACAAACCTCAAGGATTGACCACAACCTTGCTTGGTCAAGTTTGTCGTCTGTGCATCAGAAATCATTAGACACCAACATAAAGAACAAAGCGGGTAATCAGGTCTTCCTTTCCAAGATACAGATAACTAGCAGTAAGGCCTGTCTTGTTTGAATCAGTTCATTTTTCTAAATCCATAAGACACAGATGCAGCGATATTACAGAATGTGGCCCAAGCAATGGAAGCAATGGGAAAACATGGCCCGGCGTGTTCACAATAGCAGGACAGATGGACAGACAGTCCGAAAAATCAAAACCTCACCCGTGCTGGGACAGAGAAAGGTAGGTCAGAGGGAAATGGTTATTGTTAGATTCATTTGACTCAATATTTTACAAGCTGCGATCCAAAGGATGACATTTAGGGAATCTATCTCTGATTTCATCAACTTTTCTTCCCATGCAGACTGAGCCTCAGGAGACCATTACAGCAGACAGATCTTTCACAGTGCAGAACAGGTCTCAGCACGGAGCAGATAGGAAAAGAAAATGTCACAAATAATGACAGGTCGCGCTATTCATATTCCCCTCCCCAAAATGGAAAATTGCACGGCAACATTTGAGAGGGAATTTGTCATTTTAAATGCTCACTGATAAGAAAACGCATTCCCACAGCCATGCACACTTATTCAGACATCCCATTATTAGCCAATATGATTGCACTGGCTGGGCTCCAGGTCAGGGCTGTGTGCAGTACATCAGCCCGTTGTCCCCGGATACCGAGAGAAAGCAACAGACTCGTAGACTGCCATTCAAATCCTTTTTCAGATTCGGCCTTTTTCCTCCCTCGGGGAGATGCGGGGTTGAGGCATCGCTGAATGACAGCAGTCCGCTCAGGCTAAAGGGGCAAGTCATTTCTCCTCGCAGCTCTCTGAACATATTTATTACCACAAGCCATTCCTGCACAACGTGTTCCTGTCATCTTATGGCTCCAAGAGAAGTGAAAGAAGCAATGGAGGAAGCAGTGGAAGTGCTGCATGGGTCCGTCCTTATTTATTTATTTACCGGTATACACACAAGGGACAGAGATGCCATATGCTGAAAGTATCCTTGCAGCTGCTGTAACTTTTTTTTTTTTCCCAGTCGGTCTCACATTCACTTCCTCAAACCTCCGTGGATCCGGTCCTCGTGAGAAGTAAAGAGATTTTTTCCAATTCTTTTTCCAATTCTTTTTCCAATTTTTCCAATTTATCCAATTCTTCTATTTGGCTCTCTCTCTCCTTCTCAGTCAGTATCGTGGTTCGCACTCACACTCGCTGGGTCTTACTGAAGCAGTGGCAATGGAAGGTTGTAACAATACTGGCTTCACCACACACACACACACAAAATCATCTTTTTAGGTTTGGCTTTCTGAGGAAAGGAAAGTGTTGATGGCCAATCAGCCTTGCTGAAACATGATGGCATGTTAAAAGAGGCATCATTCTCAGCCTGGAACAGCATGTTGCTGCTACTGATGAACAGAAGTGAGGTCTGCACGTTTTTTTTGAAGATGAAAATTTTACAGACTTATTGCACTCATACAAAAAATTCAACAAACATATTTGTTAATGTTCAGTATGTCAGTAGGCAAAATATCTGTATAATGGAATGAAGAAACCAACCCACTTTTATTTAGATTTTTTTTCCAAAACCCAATACATTAAAAGTAATCATGATTGGTAGCTGTCATATACCGGATGTACCTTGGCCCCTACCAACGAAACATGCAGATCATCAGCGCTGAAATTGGCAAATATGTCTCATGCAATAAGTCTTATTTGGCACCTTGAAAATATTGCCCAATGGCTCAATTAAAAAAATGCAATGAAGTCATGAATTAATAAGCAAGCCAGTGCATTTTAAATACAAGGTCAGGGTGTAACAGAGCAGCAGAAGACACCACACACTGAGGAATCGGGAGAGTGAGCGAGACAGATAGAAAGAAAAAAACATGGAGAAATCCGTACGTACCCTTAATCCGCAAACTCTCAGCCATCCCATCCTGCTGGAACAAGAACAGACAGAAAACATCTCATAAAATATCGCGTTATGTGCAGCTGCAGTGCCTGCATGCTGATATGACTTCACTGAGGAAAATACACTGCATTTTTCACACTTAAATCTTTGATTGCCAAACGAATTTCATGCACACAATGAGCCCTTTTTCAAACTGCCACTAATTCCAGTCTCACGCTAGTAGCTACTTTGTCATCTTCAAGATTCAGATAACTACCGAGTGCTTTTTTTCTTGTTCTATCTACTTATTTATGTAAATCGTGAGGATGCCTTTTACCATATACACCTGAACAAGCCCCACGCCTCGGGAGTACCGCTGCGCATAGCGTTAGTTTGAAAATAATGCCCAAAATGCTGCTTCAGTCGGAGAAGGTAAATTACTGCAATCACTGGCTTTAGTGTGTAGGAATCAGAAGGACGTTTTATGTAAGCAACACATTAGATTAGCAGGTTTTTATATAACAGGACACCTGAAGCCTCAGCTGGCATCAAACATGATGGGGTATGACAGACAGGCTAACGGAGTGGAAGACAGGTAGAGGAGAGGCATACGGAGTCTGAGAGAACGCCAGCGCAAGGCTGGAAGTGAAAGGTTGACCTCAGTGAAACCCGGAGACAGAGCAAGAGAATGATGGACAGTGGGAAGAACAGGGGGGAATAATAGTGATTTATCGTAGCTGCTCGTTTTACGTCACACGTTGTAAGCTGATTATGAGTGTTGGCCTGGCTTGACATGAGGTTTTATCATACGAAAGGACAATAAGAGGACTGTTTCGCCCCCTTCTCCCATCAGAATTCCAGAATGGTGGGCTCCTTGCTGGGTCTTGGATTTGCTACTTCCCCTGTTTCAGAGCATAGCTGTTGTGGTTTTATGCCTGGTTCTAGACAGTCCAAATCCAATGTGCACATTTTTAAACGCAAATATAATAGAATGATTGAGCAGTTGAGCCTATGTTATAAAGGCCAAATAATTGCTCCCCTTTTTCAATTGCACACAGACCACCTCTATCTTTGAAGCAAATAATTTACAGCAGTGAAAAATGTGCATACAGCTTCAATCCAGAGGTAAGGGGGGTGCTGCATAAAGACAAGGAATGTGATTCAGTAGCCAAAGAAAGTCCAAAAAACACAGCATAAATAGCCTCTTCACTTTCTTATCGTGTCTCTGTAACGATATTTTATTAAAATATGCTGTTCACTGTTATTTCTGGCTTGTGTGGAGACAAAATTTTGATTTTTTCCAATCTGAATACTGAACTGTGAATAACAAAATGCATTAATGCTTGTATTCATGCTGAACTTTCCATACTGATTTTTAAGAAATATCAACTGATCAATAAAAAAAATCTTCTTTCAAATGAAGCTAGTGCAATTGCACCACAAATACAACAACATGACTTTATGTGTTTATGCATACAGTTAGAAATATTGCAGTATGAATGTCACTTTGTATTGCCATTGGGATTTTTAACAAAATGAAGTGCCATGTGTCTGGGTCAGTGTTACAAATGAGAGCCATTTGCATTGTTATTATCTGGAAAGTCCAACTGTGACCCCTCCTCAGGGAGACAGGTACTAATATACTTGTTGATTCACAGACAGACTAATTATGTGCATTTTTGGAAGAGAACACATTGCTGTGTTTTAAGACGTCTTTTAAGACATCACGCTGCTTAATAAAGCAGTAAAGGATGCCAACGAAAGGCAGAACACTCAGGTGCAGTGTGGGAAAAGTGCAGAGCCAGTGAGAGGCAGACAGTCGTTAGGATCCTGTGGACACTGTCCAACATCCTATCTTTAACTCCACCTGACAACTTGGCAGGTGTGGAATGAGAGGTAGCCAGCTGACAGGCTTATCTTTAAAAGGTTAGGGGGAATTGTGTGATTCCATCCTCTGTACAATGACAAATGGCAAAAAAAAGTGTTGGTCGTTATGCTTGTAAAGGAAGTTTTTCTAAGGGCGCCAGTACCAAATAATTTACCATGGCCCCAACTCTGTGTCATGTGTCTGTGCGATCTATAGCCATTGTGAAGGAGTTAAAAGCCTAATTATCAGAAGTGCTGTCCTCCATTAGCATGCTCTGGCTACAGATCCTGAGTAGGAATGACACCAGCATAAATATTTCATTTTTCTTGTGCTGAACTTCTTCTCATGCACTTATTCTGAGACTTTGTGTCAAGGCCTGTGGGGTATAATATTTCATTTTGATTCAATTCATAATTCAGTCAGCCCAGAGCTGAATAAGTAAATAGCCCATTGGTAAATAGGTCTTTTTTGATGAATGTCAATGGACTTAAATTAAAAACTTTATTATAGACTAAAATATTTAGCAAAAACTATATTATGCAAAACTGATGAATGGCTTATTATTATAATGAGAATAATCAATTCAAGTTGAACAATGTATATAAATCTAACTAATTACATTTGCTTGTTTCATGCAGTATGGATATAAATTTACGCTGCAGGCGTGGCCAAAAGTTTTGAGAATGACACAAATACTGGTTTTGTTTGCTGCTTCCATTTTTATTATTGTCATGATCCGGTCCGGCAGGGGTTACTCCGGGTCCGGAGTTCGTACCGGAGTTTCATGTTCATCCTGTGTAATGTTCCCTGATTGCTATCACCTGTGTATCACTGTAAAAATCTATCCTGTTCGTTTCTGTTCGCCGTCAGGTCATTGTTTGGTGATGTTCCCTTGTCGTGTGTATTATGTATTAAACCCCTGTCATCATCTAAAGATGATTCAGCTGCAGGATCGAGGTGCCACCAGTGTAGAGCTTGCTCAGGAATGGCAGCAGGCAGGTGTGAGGGCATCTGCATACACAGTGAGCAGCAAAGAAGCCACTTCTCGCCTAGAAAAATATCAAGGACAGACTGATATTCTGCACAAAGTACAAGGATTGGACTGCTGAGGACTGCGGTAAAGTCCTTTTCTCTAATGAAGCCCCTTTCCAGATTTGGGGCATCTGGAAAAATGATTGTTCGGAGAAGAAAAGGTGAAGCTACAATCAGTCCTGTCTCATGCCAACAGTAAAGCAATCTGAGACCATTCATGTGTGGGGCTGCTTCTCATCCAAGGGAGTGGGCTCACTCACAATTTTGCCTAAAAACACAGCCATGAATAAAGAATGGTACCAAAACATCCTCCCACAGCAACTTCTCCCAACCATCCAAGAACAGTTTGGTGAAGAACAATGATGGAGCATTGTGCCATAAGGCCAAAGTGATAACTAAATGGCTTGCGAAACACAGCAATGAAATTTAGGATCCATGGCCAGGACCTTAATTCAATTGAGAACTTGTGGTCAATCCTAAAGAGGTGGGTGGACAAACAAAAACCCACAAATTCTGACAAACTTCAAGCACTGATTAGGAAGGAATGGATCAGGATTTGGCCCAGCAGTTGATTGACAGCATGTTAGGGTGAATTGCAGAGGTCTTGAAAAAAAAGGCCAACACTGAATATACTTATACTTCAATACACCACAGAAACAACAGAAAAAAAAGATCTAAAAACATTGAAGCAGCTAACTTTGTGAAAACCAGTATTTGTGTCATTCTGAAATGACAATAAATAATAAGTGGTGCAAAAGGATTATTAGCTATTAAAAAAGTTATTGTCATTTTATTATTTTCATTCTTGTACTTATTTTTTCTTTTCACAGGTTTAAAGAATATAAAAACAGGTTCTGCATTTGAATTTGTCACTCTTCACCCAGGTTTCATTTACATATCACATATACAACGGGGTTAAATGAAATAACATTTACGCCTGATTTCATGCCTGAAAAAGCATTAATTCATGCATGTAATACACTACCTGCATGTTTGCCGAGGCAAGACTTCTTATTGGACATAAAAAAAAAAGTCAATCATGGTACATTTTGCACTGTTTTTCATTTGGTTCCCCCACAATTCTACACTCCAAGATCCAAACTCCAAGCTGTGAGCTCAGATTATAGCTTGACCTTCATTTTGTTCAAGACTGCCATGAAGAGCAGGTGAACATGATTAATGGCGTTGCTACCTTAATTATTATAATTGCATATTAATGTGTTACTCCATGAATGGTGTATGGCTACCTCCTGCAAAAGACTCAGATAGATTAATTATTATTATGCTTTTCATGCATGAAAATGTGCTTAACCCCATAAGTCCTATAGAGATATAGCCGTGAACAGTTTAGCAAAAACCAAGCATCTCATACTGCTGCCATACAAAACACAATCTAGAGACACATCTATGTCACATAATCTTATGTGGTGGTGGCCATGTGTTTAAGAAAGCAGGCATGCTACAACTTCAAATCCCAAACCACCAAGGTTCACTTGAGCAGGGGGCCGACCTGACTCCCTGCTGCCTGAGTGCCTTTCATGGCCACTCACTGCCCGTCAAAATGATGATCACATCACTTAAAATCACTTATTTCAATGTGTTAGCATGCAATTCTGATGGAATGTGCTTGAGAACATTTGAATAATATTTAATAATATTGTTGTTCAAAAATATTGTTACTTTTTTGTTGTTGTTCAAAAATTGAAAATAATTTTTATATTTACAATACGTACTGTAACACTGATATCTGAACGGAGGGAGGAAGACAGTGTTGTGGTCTCATACATTGAAGATTATCAGAATGTGTTTAAGGATGCATACTCTTCTTCCCTCTGAATTCTCCAGTTTCCACCCACCATCCAAACGCATGCATGTTCGGTGGGTTAACATGCATGTGCCCCACCCACAGTGATCCTCGCCCTATGACCCTGCAAAGGCTCTGGTGTCTGTGACCCTTGTGTGGATAAAGTGGTTGCTGGAGGTGAGTGAATGAGAGTACATGTATTTAATCCACGTTAATGACGTCAGATATTGCATGGATGCCTGCATCCCCTCTGCCTTCTTTTCCTCTCACCTGAAGCATTGAATAAACAACACCACAGGCCTGAGGGAGTGGGCTGCCGCCCTCACACTGATGACCTGGTTCACAGGATGAAGTTCAGTTATGAGTCTTGGAGGGCTTTTAAAGCAGAGTGGACCATAACCTGTCCCTGAGCAATACACTTAACCCTTGAGTTGCTGATTAACTACTGGTTGTAAGTGGCTCTGGATAAGGGATTCTGGTAAATGCTGTAAATGTAAAGGTAAAGGTAAATGCAAAACACAATACCATACATTTATGTTATAAATGTTATGTTATAAATGCTTGCTTACATTTTCAAACTTTTACTAGCCTTATTCTCCTTCAATTTTATTTATTTTCCTCCTTATTCTATTATTTTGCCTATCATAGTGGTGAAATGCACATTTTTTACTATGCATGTGAAAAAAAATCTTGATTCTAGAGAAATACTTACACCAAATACACCAAAACATTGTCAGCTTTGGCCCAAGATGAACTCAACAAATGCCATGCTCTATTTGAGATTTGTGCTAGAGGTTTCAAAGGTTTGAACTTCCGCGCTGCTTTCAGCTCATGATGCTGCTGGCCCTGATGGCATTCTGTCTCATGTCCTGAAGGTACGCGTCAAACAACCGTAACAGATTCCTGCAGATGGCTTCAATCAGACCTTGTGCACAGTGCAGCTGTGTTTGAAAACATCTATTGCGCCTGTTTCCTGTGCGAATGACCACTGGCCTTAACCTCCATGGTGATGAAATGCTGGGAAAATCTGGTCATGACCCCGCATAGCTGGACCCTCTTCAGTGTGCAGAGTAGCACCAAAGACCTGCGGATAATGGAATCTCCTTCACCTTACCTACAGTACTACTGGGTTGCCTTGAGAAAAAAATTAAAAAACGCCTACACCGGAATGCTTTTCATCGACTACAGCCTGGCATTTCCCCAAGGCTGTGGAAAAGCTTGACAGCAACAGAGATTCACCTCATCAGAGATGATGACGGAGATAGAACACCTGACAACATGACTATACCCTCTCTCTGAATAATGTTTTGTTTTGTTTTGTCTTTGTTAAATTGTGTGTCCTCTGCATTTAACCTGTCACTTTGTGAGCAGTGGACAGCTATGAAAGGTGCCCGGGGAGCAGTGTATGGGGATGGTACTTTGCTCAAAGGCACTTCAGTTGTACCCTGGCAGTTCAGGTTATGAGTCCATTCCGCACGGCCGCTAGACCCAGAGAGGTTTTCTTTATCTTTGTTTATTACCTAGTATTTACACATTTTATTCGTTTATTGTACGATCTATTACTATATTACTACTAGTTTGATTTGGTTCTGGGATATTTTGTTCTATTCATCCTGCTTACCCTCTTCACTTACCCCACATATATCCAATGCAACTTCTTTCCAGTGCCGTCATATTCCTAATTATTCTACAGTTTACTGCACTTACTATGCATTACACATTACACAGTGCCTTGTGGAATGGGCTCGTTTTCTATTATACTTCAGAATCTATTCATGTCATCCATAATGTTAATGTTAGCACCTAAATCACCGTCAGTGTGGGGTCATTGTTTTGCATCGACTTTTACTCTGTTGCCATTCTACTAATTTATTGCCATGTTACTCTGTATTGTCTTTATATTCAGTATTGTCCTGCAAAAGAATTGTGCTTTATTGCAGAACATTTGCAGCAATAAAACTTGAAATACTATGGACAGTATGTTTTTGTGAGTCAGTTTTATTCTGGGACATCCTCAGGCACTCTCCTGCCTTTGATGGGCTTAACAGCCAGGCGGAAAGAAGCAGAAGGAGCATGAAGCTAAGAATCATGGGCAGCAGGTGATTGGCTTGTGCCAACGAGGACAGAGCGGCACGTTTTTAAGCTGCATTACTCACAATGATTGAATCTGTCATGGGGGTCACCGCTAATCTCTGTTTCCACGGCGTGAAACAAGCACGGCCCCACTGTGGACTATTCCACATTCAGCAGCCGAATGATCGCCGGGCTGTGTTAACATCCCCCGCCCCAACCCCCCGAAAAAATGTTTTATTAACAGCCAACGTCTCCCAGGGATCCTGGTCAGGTGGTTTCCTTAATCTAATGAATTTCTGACTCACACTGTAAAAAGTATATGTGCCGCATGTAAAACCTTGTATCATGTGCGATATCTCCAACTGAGCCAGAACAATAGCATTAAATCAATACCATAAGCGAACGTGCTTTCACCCCTGTCATATTTAAGCTCTCAACTCCTTAAGTGAAGTCATCAAAGCGAAGCACTTATGATTTAGAGACCCACGTTAGGTGGTGCTGTCAGCCCCTGCCATCTAAAATATGTTCGGCAAAAGCCTACCAGGTGCAGGGTTTGACACTTCTTTTATGTATCAAGCTAAAGATGTTTTTTTTGCACCCGCCTTTGTAAGGGTCGTCCCTATTGAGCATCTAAAATGTTCGAAAGTGCAATGCCCTCTAACCCACATGTTTTATCAAATGTGCTGCCCATTTTAGAATGGTGCCTATTCATTGGGTGTATTGATTTGTAATTTCTCTGAGCTTAAGAGAAAAACATGTCGAATTAATACCGTTGGCTTCTCTGATGATGTATTTAGAACTTGCCAAGTGCAGCGGCTTAACAAGACCAGGAGTGGCCAGATATTCGGTTTTCCATCAAGCTCCGCAAGGGAGGTCAGCAACCTCTGGCTTCCTGCCCTTCCTTGATTGAATAGATTGAAGATGTTTCTGGAAGGTCTTGAGAGTCAGCAGAGGCAAAAAAAAAAACAAGTGTGTTCTTTCACTGTGCTCGGAGTCTCACAGAATCAGTGGACTTTTTTTTTTTTTTTCTTGTTTTCTCTGAACATTTGAATGGTGAACCAAATGTGCACAAAAATTATATATTTATATAAATTATATATATATATATATATAAAATCCTTATTTATTTTACAGCAGCCACTTTAACCGAAGACAGCAATGCAAAACTAAAATGTGGACTGCCTGATGGTGGGGGTTGAAAAGCAAGTCATAGAAACTAATAATGGATGCAGTTTTATTTGGGTCAGGACATTATTTTTAGTTGTTTGTTCTGCATGCATTTTAACATTGCATCAGCTAAAAGCAGTGCAAATGTAGCATCCATAAAACTCAGCAAACCTTTAATAGATCACCCTGGACATTTCTTTTTATTTAAGTGTTTCTTATTGTTCTAGCCAGGCTAAACCTCTATGGTCCACAGTGACAGATGCAAAATTTTTCATGCAATCATGGGTTATTTTATTATTTCCAGCAAACAGCATGAATCATATGCATTTTAGGCCTGCCCACTTCTTCGGGGCAGTGGTGGCCTAGCGGGGACAGTGGTGGCCTAGCGGGGACAGTGGTGGCCTAGCGGTTAAGGAATCGGATCCATAATCTGAGAGTTGCCAGTTCGAATCCCGAGCCACCAAGGTGCCACTGAGGTGCCATTGAGCAAAGCACCGTCTGCTCCTCGGGTGCCTGTCATGGCTGCCCACTGCTCACTAAGGGTGATGGTTAAAAGCAGAGGACACATTTCATTGTGTCACCGTGTGCTGTGCTGTGCTGTCCTTTCACTTCACTTCTAAATGTCGCTATAGCTATTCTGGAGGAATTCATTAGTGCCCAGATTTTTTTCATATGCATCATGGACTAACTAACACAACGAAAGATCCAAATGAGAGTCATATGTGCTTCCAATATTCTGCATATAAGCCTCAGCATCTGAAAAGTAATTAACCAAAAAGTTCTTGTTTTAGATCTATATTTAACTTGATCTAGATTTAACTTGCAAATAAATGCAAGGAGATTTGCTGCATGTTAGCTGGCTAATGATAAATGGACAATACTTCCTCTCTTCAGAGACTCCTGAAAACTGTAATGTCAAAATAGTCAAGCTGAAATCCATATTACGTAAGAGAAGAGAGAATAAAGGCCCCACTAGTGTTGTATTTAGAGTGCATTAGAGTATTCCTATTTTTTGTGCTTTTAACATTTTGGTTCAAAATTACTTTGGCATTATACAGTCTAAAGCACACTAAAGATACTTAGAACTTTAAAAAAAAAACTGCCCATTGTTCATTTAATCGGTCAATGATCAAATTGGCTTGAATAAAATTCTTATTATTTGTCACACACAAGAATTTTTCTGTGTGTGATTTATGCATTCTGAGCTGGTCGGACACATCCACCAGCTTGCCGTCACCTGCCCTCTAGTACAGCTTGTACAGCTCCCACTCACTTACCCATCAGGGTCCAGTCTCACACGGTTCGCGTCAGAGACATGGTTCCTCTCGAACCACTGTACTGAAAACAGAATCCTTAGATCTTGTTTCTGGATTTGGGTCCTCGTCATGCCTCCTTCCTCATGACATTAGATTTTCATGCCAAAACTTGGAATTTAACACCACAACAACTTCTAAAACTGAAGCAAAAACGCAGCAAGGGTACAGTGAGTGACTGTTAATCCACCTGCTGTGCCTTCTTTAACTCTTGCTTAAAATCTATTTTAACAGTAAAGTATTGGCTGTTATTTATTTTTAACTAATGTCACATCCGGTACATCTTCAGGCAGGAACAACAAAGAAATGACTGCTTGCTAGTCATCTTGGAGACGAGGAACTAATTTGTCCCCCAAAAGTGTTGTTCCATTAACCATGAATAAAGTTTTCATGGAAGAAACAGAGAGTAGATCTACAGATGTGCTTAAAGACTGAATCATATGAAATAAGATCTTATACACACCTGTTGCTTGTCATGTTCTAATACTTTTGCGCTTATGAAAAACCAAATGGTTTGATGGGAAATGTTTCATGTTTGGAAACATGGAACACAACATGTATGAAATCTTTTATTCTCATACAAAAATTCTTCAGTGTTCCAGTACTTACACAGAAGTTTTTCTTTCATGGTGTTTTTACTAGCAAAGTGCTTTCATGTATCTGTAAAATGGGACGTGGCTGAGCCATGACATTTCTATGCCTTTTTCGTGCATGCAGATTTAACACCTCCGTTTTTGCATGTCTTTGTCAAAAAGCATTGCAACATTTGCCGGCCCTCCCTCCGAGCGAAACGTGTGAGGATCGGGACCGTCTACTCTCTTTGTCTTCCCCAGACGGGAGGCACTGGGGGCGTGACGTCAGAAACAACAGGTTCTGATTGGTCTGTGACAGCTTCCTGTAGGCCAGGTGTATAAAGATCTGTTCACGTGTGGGGGAGACCACTTTCTTTCCCAGCTGTCTTTCCATCAAAACTGGATTTCCCAGTTTTCGAGTCTTTTCTCTCCTTTCATTTTTCTCCTGGATTAGGTGATGTCTCTGAAGCTTGGTTCCGGCTGTACTGTCTTTTTCTATCTTTTCCTCTCTCTGAAACATTGGTACCTTTTTACATACAATATTCACATGTAACTGCACTAATAATTTACTGGTGGGGCAGTGGTGAACTAGCGGTTAAGGAAGCGGCCCTGTAATCAGAAGGTTGCCGGTTCGATTCCCGATCCGCCAAGGTGCTACCGAGGTGCCACTGAGCAAAGCACCGTGCCCACACACTGCTCCCCAGGCGCTTGTCATGGCTGCCCACTGCTCACTCAGGGTGATGGGTTAAATGCAGAGGACAAATTTCACTGTGTGCATCGTGTGCTGTGTTGCTGTGTATCACATGTGACAATCACTTCACTTTAACTTTAAATTAGAAACTGCTCATCCTTTTAACCTCTATTGTGCCATGCCTCTTTCCGCCAGGTAACATCAAGTTGGAGTGGTTTGAATACAGTGCTTTTGTGTGTAGAGAGAGTTTATTACTCTGTTCTCCCCGATTTTTACATGATGTAGTTCATCTTTCTTAAAACGTTAAGGCCCCTACTGTCAGAACGTCCCACAATAAATAATAAATAAAAATACACAAATAAATATATAAACTGTTAATGCTAGTAATAAAGAAGCAAGTAAAGCGAGCCATGTAAATCATATAAGAAATGTTTATAAGGATAGCAGTACTAATTAGCCAGCAGCAGTACAGAAGTGAGTAACAGTACAGCTTGCAATACCCCATGTCACAGATAGGATATCTTGTGCAGTTATCCCAGGAAACACACACACTCACACACACACACACACAAACACTACAAAACAGACAAAATATCCTCTTAATACGTTTTTAAATGACATCCTACTCCATAAATAATGAAATACATTGTCCAATGCACTTAAAAAAAAAGTTTGATCAATTACCTTATAGTTGGATTTGGATTGTGCTTAAATCATTAAATAACTACATTTCAGCTTTTGGTTTTCAGTCGCCTCCTGTATATTCCTGACTATTCATTTAAGTAAGTTGAAATAAGTGTACACATTTAGGACAACCAGGATTTTCTGAAGAATAAGGCAAGGAGCAACTACTTATTTGCCATTACAACGGTTATTTTGTAATTTTGAATGGCAGCTATTTACTCCTTGTTATGTGCAGGGTGGAAGGCTATTTATCTCTGGCAATCAAATGCTCAGTATGGGCCCTGTGAAGTATGAAGTGCACAAAGGCTCTAAAAAGGCAAGTGACAGTCCTATTTGGTGATAATGTAAACATGGCTATTGAAAAGCTTTCTGCTAGGCATGAATACACAAATTGAAATGCTGATGAACAGAGCTCGTTTTCTTTTTTTATATAGTGTAAGTCTGAAGGATCCTCAAGAGGTTGTAGCCCTGAGCAGTGTGTTGGCTTATTCACACACACACTCACACACACCATGGATTGTTTATGCCATCTGTCCCTAATGTTCCTATAATCAACACTGATCCTGAAGACTAGATTGAATTTTGTGCTCACATGGCAACAAGACTAATAAGCCTACTGAAACTTAGCTGTGTGAGATAAATGGATGAATGCTGAGCTTAGGGACAGCCAGGCGTCAAGACTTTGCATACAAAATAAGTGTGAAAAGTATATGGGCACTGTTTTCAAACTAGTGCTACGCATTAACCATGGGGCCTTTTTACTGGTGTGATGCCAAAGGTATGAATTGAAATCTGCATCATGAAGATCAGAAACGAACTACCCTAATCTGTTGGTGTGTAATTGTTTCTGTTGCCAAAAGCATGTCCTTCAATTATGTTTAAAATGGGAGGAGCCAGATGATTGACAGCTTTCATGCACATTACGTCTTAATTCTGGATGATTTAAACCTGCGCATATAAATACATCAAAACATCAGCAAAGACAATGTTTTATGTATTTCATGTAATCCCAATGACTACTTTGACCTTAGACTAGTGTGCATGGTACCAGTTTGAAAATATTGTGTTTCTGTCTACGACTCTGTTACTCAGTCAGTAGCTTCGCCTCAATACTTGAGCTCAATTGAAGACAAGTGCACTGTGGCGTAAAAACAAAAGCACGCTCGTTTCCAGTTAACCCGAGTGTTTCTCCGGTTCAGTTGGGGCTTAATTGATCCATTATAGAACTTGGCCCACGCCTACTGTTCACCGCGGCATCTTGTCTCCATGTGAGAATATAGCTTGCGTAACGGGGGTTTGGGGCTTATTAGAAACGGTGCCACCACATGTGGGAAAATAAATTGAGAATTGAATAAATGACGCTCGCAGCGTCGGGACGTCGGCGTGGTCACCGTGCCCCGCTGACCCGGGGAGTCGATATACATTCAATCACACAATAGCACCCGGGCTTCCTGCTCCGATGGTGGTCCAGTTTACAGGCGTGTCAGCTCTAATGAGGGGACCAGATATCTACAGAGCATGTGGAGCACAATGGAAAACTGTGGCATATGTCATTGATCAAAATGATAAAAAGAAAGAAAAGTAACATTTTGGGCCGCTTTTTAATGGTGCCAAGTGCTGCGTAAGGAGGTCTTAGCCAGAAGTCAGGAACCCAACTCACAAGGGCCAGTTTTGCTCCTTTGAAACAAAACGAGAACAGCATGGAACAGCGCTACTGTCAAAAATCACTCTGCACTGCCAACACTATTTAACATTTCATGCCAATTTTACACGGTGTCAGTCAGCACTGCCACAATAGAGCCACACATCAAATCCAAGTTGATTCTATCTATTTATAATGAAATATGACCACAGGACCATTTTCTGATCATTAAAGTTTACTGTGATGCTTGTCCTAATTTGATTCGGAGCTATAGTTTATTTCTAAAGTTCTGTCTAAATGCTCACACTGCCTTACAATTTAGTACACTAAAAAGCAGCACCCCATAATCAGAACAGGATGCAGACAGTAGTTATTATGAGTAGAAATGGACCATGATGTTAATGTATTGCTACATTTACATTTATGGCATTTATCAGATGCCCTTATCCAGAGCGACTTACAATCAGTAGTTACAGGGACAGTCTCCCCCTGGAGACACTTAGGGTTATGTGTCTTGTTCAGGGACACAATGGTAGTGAGTGGGGTTTAAGCCTGGGTCTTCAGGTTCACAGGTGAGTGTGTTACCCACTAGGCTACTACCACCCTACTACCATGTAGCCATGCAACATTATGCTGTCATTATACAGTAGCAATATCGAAATGTACAAACTATACGAATGAATGAATTCATTAAACAAATTAATGATCAACGTCGGATGTATGTTCCAGTTCAAGGTCTGTCTTACTGAGAATACTTTGAGTCAGGACTACTGTTCCCACACAAAGCATTGGTAACATATTGTAGCGTTGGAAGCCAATAGGGCAGGCCTGATTTGCATAAGGGCTGCCTCTGGGGTTAGTGAGGCAAGGTTTACCCACCATTAGGGTGAGTGTTGGGGGATTTAGTGGGCTGTTGCCTGGTAGACGGGAGTAAATAGAGCAGGCACGGGGAGTTTTATGGTATTGGGTGAATGACTCCACTGTTGTTAACCTCTTGAGCTGGTACCCGGTTTTAAATGGGAAGTTAGTAAAAGTGTCCTCCGAGCTACTCTGCTTGTCAAATGACTCTTCTCTCCCCATCTCTGTGCCTATTGCTACAATATAAATATTTTAAAGAGACTAACCAGTCAACATGTAGCCAGAACCCAATGCTGAGGACAAATGCAGTTATAGCTACAGTAATAGTCAAATATATTGTATCAAAATATCACATCAATCTTTCACCCTACAGGAACTTTCAATATTTGCAGCTCAGATAGCATTTCACCTAGCTAAAGCTAACTAGCAAGCGGCCATTGTGTGTTTCTCTCTACTGTATATTTTTGAACTTTTAATTTTTTCATGAAGAGCAACATTACAACAGAGATCTGGATAAGTAATGGTAGGTTCATAATGTTCTTATCATTTGAGTGATGCTGTGTAATTACAGAATGCTTGATGGTGGATTGAATGAATGTGCCGGGAAACATACCTTGTGGCGGAATCTGACGAGGGGTCGGCTGGGTAGCGGCGGGAACTCATCTCGACTCGAGTGGCCCTCGGCCCTGAGCGCCGCCACGGCCAGCGCCGCCACGGCCAGCCACCACGCCGAGCCTCTCATCGGCCTTGGCCTGTCAGAAAGAAAATGGAGAGGCGCGTGAGCGGTAAGTGTTTTCTGTCCCACTGCAGAGGGACTCGGCGTGGTCACCCGGAGACGATACATCAGGCGTGGGACTAATTACTGGAGACAATGGGAACTGTCAGTCTGCAGAGGGTTTAAACTAATGCTATCAGTATGAGACCAACACTCTCCATGGAGATTAAATCTTCCTCAAATCAATTAAAGAAGGATGGGCGTTGTGAAGAAAAGAGAGATAAAACACGATGAGTCGATTTATTAAGATAATTACTGCCATGATTTAGCATTCATTACATTGTGCCATCCAGTGCAATAACAAAGCCTAATCTGTGCCAGATCTCCTCTCGACCGGAACATCTTGATTAAAAAAAGTGCCATTTTTTCATACATGAATTACAGCTGAAAGCTTCAATCATTCATGAGCCCAAAATGATTCATGAGTGAAGGCGGAGGGCTTTTTTGGCGGCTCTCTTGATCTGAATTTTGTTGCATATTCCCCCTCTCTCCACCCCTGGTATTAAATCGGCACTCTCACTAGCTAGGAGCGGGTTATGTAGAGTAGCGTGCTGTTATTAAATTCCTCATCTGCGAGGGGCTCCTGCTTTCTGCCTTTGCTCTTCCCCCGTGTGTCGTAATGAGCGGCGCAAGAAAGAAATCAGACTCACACACAGGCAGCATCCTGTAGTGCATCTCTTTTAGCAGCAAAAGACCCGGCTAGAGGACGTCCAGGCGCACGCTGCGATGGCTCAGTTTGAGCAAACATCAAGCGGCATCCTGCTAAATGTCGCATGACGCAGAGGAAAACTTGATGTTTGGTGGGGAAAAAGTGCAGTGCAGAAATTCTAATCCGTTAAGAAATACTGTAATTAAATTACAGATACTTACTGACAGATTCATGATTACAATCTTAATATTGTATACAAAACCTTGCCAATTTGTTTAATAATGGTGGTGTAGTGGAATTCTGGGAGTGACATTTGTTTCGGCCAATCGGCACGTATCTGCTCTCGTAGGCTGGAAGGGATTTTGTGATTTTCAAAAAAATGTAAAAATATGACAACCATTGATGATACCTGCTACTTGACATTAGCACATTCATCTTCTATGAACAACATTTTTTAATCTTCTGGAATAGCTAACGTGTCCAAGTGCTTGTCAAACAGAAGGCATTGTTCGGATTTTGTATAAAAATCATCTTTGAGTTTAAGAAATTTACATTTCATGCAAAGACTAGTCGGTTGTAATAGCATACAGTATAAAACGTTCCTGAACTTTTTGTTTTTTTCTTTTTCTTTCATTTTATCGACATGGTGGAAATTATGGAAATTAACTTCTGCATTTCTGTGTACCTTGGGATAGTGGCAGAACCAGACAACAGCGCATTTAACATGATTGACAAGAAGCTAGATTATGATCTTGAGGCAGGACAACCTCTGTGGACTACATTAACTCACTATCACGTCCTGAGGTGTACCGTAATTATGCTAACTTCAGATAAAACTTTGGTTATGTTGATATATATTTTATTATATTCTAAAGCCTTACTCTAACTACCTACTGTAAAAACATGCCACCAAACATTTTGAAGGATCCCGAAATCCTGGAACCTCAGTGGAATCCTGGCAATGACAAATTCCTAGCACTACACAATTCTGACCCGTAACACCCGAATGACGTTGCTGAAGAAGAACTGTATCACCTTATAGCATCGTCTCTCGTGTGTCATTACACGAATAGGCAATTAGGTTGGTGAGTACAGTACAGAATACAGTATAACACTGTGAAGGACGCGCTGTTCTATATGTGTCTGGTAACCCAGTATCAGCAGAAGGTGGTGTAAAAAGAAGAAGTCTTCTGAATTAAAAGCTGAATCATCTCTCAAGGTAGAAAAACCTTTGAATTAGGATTTATTTGGTCTCCTTATTTATTTCGGGTTCACAGGCTAAGCACTCCATTTCTCTCCTGCAAATGCATTTGATGGTTATCAAGGATCCATTCCTTGACAGTCACATTTTTCGGAACATTCACTTGAAGCTCAGTCAGTGTGGTGGAAGATGAGCGGCAGGCTTTGAAGCAGACCTGTATCCCAGTGCACTTTGAATTCAATCAGGCCATGCATGAATGACAGATTTCAGATCTTCTCCGGGTGGGTGAAGTTGCCGGCATGAGGGGGGGGGGGGGCGAGTCGGTAGAAGATTGAAATCCAAAGTCCCCGCCCCCCCAAAAGGGACAGTCATCACAACTTCAGCTCGTGCCCATAAATCCCAGGAGGGCCGCCTAAAGCTTTGGCTTTGACTTTCAAATGAGGATACCTATTGCTCTGTACGCACACAATGCATCATGGAGGTGACAGGCCCACAGCTGGTCGCCTCCGTGGATGATGGTCCTGCATGACAAGAGCGAATTGCGCAGACTGGAGGCCGGATCCGTTCTCGCTCACTTATCACAGAGCGGCAACGTTTCGGTGCGCTGGCAGATGCTGTACTACAGAGTCCCAGGCTGTTGCGCCATCCATCACGATGGTGGATTTTAAATGTGGCCAGACAGCTGAGAGAAGGAGCGTGCATTTCCTTGCCCTGTGGGCCAGAGGAAGGGCTTTTAAAATTTGTATGACCTATATCATAGAATAAGGATTTCGTTTTTTGTTTTACACAGTTTTGCACTTTTTTTTTGTGTGATGTGATGACTTGATGCTGAATCATTAGACTAATTAGAGATGGTCATTCCTGGACATCTTCTGGCACAACACAGCTGCATTACTCTAACATTAACATTTGACCTCTACGTGACCCCAAAACTCAACAGACAGCCACTAGCTAACAATATCCAGGGTCTATAGGGTTGCCTCATTAAAATTGTCATTGTGACATTGTCATCACATGTTAACTTGACCAGGGTTGCCAGGTTGGGCAGTTGTGTATTGCTCTTTCGGCAGTTAAATACTTTTTGGTATATTTGGCTCCTCCCAGGAGAATACAATACTCCTCCCATTTTATGAAAACATCATTAAAGAGAGAGTTCTGGGTGACAGAAATCATTTTAGAGCTTTGAAAATATGGTTCTAGTTCCATCTTTACATTGCACTGTATAGTATTCTTTTGTCAAACATCAAGCATTATGAGACTGTCATTGCTCTATTGTTTTGTAATCTGCCTCCAGCCACTAAGGAAGCTAACCTGTAATTGGAAGGTTGTGGGTTCAAATCCCAACCCACCAAGGTACCACTGATTTCCCCTTGATCAAGATTCCGTCCACACGCTGCTCCCCCGGGCACCTGTCATGGCTGCCCACTAGCTGCAAAATTTCGTTGTGGGTTATCAAAAGCCCGTAAGAGGCTCATCAAAAGCCTGTAAATGGGTGTCGGTTTTCTTTTTTTTTTTTTTTTTAAACTGGGTCTTTGTGGATAAACTATAATCTAGCAGGAAAATATTGACGAGGAGTAAAGAACTTCAGTGCAGTCAACTGTGGACCAGTGGATTGAGATTTGTGGGCCTGTTGGGATGATGTCAGCCTTAGTATTCTAACTGGTGTTTGGAATTAATTGCCTCATTTGCATGCGTAACCAGTCCCACATTTTCCCAAAAAATTGTGTCTTCCATTGTGAGGAACATATTGATGAACACAATCAATGCAGAACCTCAAACATTGCAAATCATTATAAAAAGTGGTAAATTAAAAGGGAGGGCCTTGTTTTAAATGTTATAAAGCTATGCGAGAATCGTAATCAAGCAAGAAAGAAAGATCACAGCTGATGTTTAATCAGTAGCATCATTAATCTTCTGATACTTTTACTGTCTTTGATAAACGAACACTTATCGTCTGCAGCATGGAGGACTAATTACAGCGTGTGTGTGTGTGTGCTGTTTTCCAGCGTAAAAGACGAGTTAAGTGCTAACAGGGCTCCGCGTTGCGTCGAAGATTTCAGAGAAACTGTCGACGCCTCAACATCTGCGGCGCACATCTGAACACACCACTCACACGTTTTACTTAACCGCTGCTGTGACACGTCCCACCCACTGAATGGCTCCGGTATGGGGCTCTACTTCTGTGTGTAGAAGGATGCTGGAGTCTTCAGTGTGTGTGTGTGTGTGTGTGTATGGTTACTGAATTGTGTTGTTTTAACAACTCTGCTGTCAGATTACCTCATATTTTAAATCTGTGCAATAAGCAGACTTTCTATATCTCAACTATATCTCAACGTAAGGGCATAGATTTATTTAGAAAGGTAAATAAAGAAACAACTTGTGTATTGTGTCATTTGCAATAGTAACATTATTATATACAATCATTCAAATGCACTGTTTTTTTTTTACTCTCGATCTCTTCCACAATTTTTTTCCTAGCAGTATTACAGTATGTAATGTATGGAGGTGGGAGTTATGACACTGGTTCTCTAACAGATGTTTTCATGGATTAAATATATTGGCGGAAAAGAGCAAGCAAGGACAAATGCATTGCATGTTTTGCAACTGTTGTTTAGCTGCTTAATATCACAATATATACATAAATATATACATACAGTTCCATATCCGTTGTTTGTTGTTCCATGCAAGACCACTTTCTTCATGATATGAACATGATGAGGGAAAGGTTTGAGAGCCACTGCTTGTGGCTTAACTCTCCTATTTTACCCTATTTTGACTGTTGAACACTTCATATGTTAAGCCTCAAAAAGTTCATATTAATTTGTTGTTTTTAACATTGTAGGTATAAAGTTAGTTAATCAGCGAAATTGTAAATGTTTTTTTTTTTTTTTATTTTAGTGATGTAAAAAAAACATGCTCACACATATAACTGCAAAGGAAAAAAAAAAAGAGTTGTGCGGTTTCGGTGAGGGCTGAATACGTTCTGCTCAGCATCACTGCTGTGCAGGTGCTCAGATTTGCATTGGAACAGAATATTCAGGCTATCAGCTCCGTGCGTTATGCACATCTGCTCCGGCTGTGGCAGCACTAGTACCTGACAACGGTACGGGTTATAGAACACTGTCACAGTGTCAGAACGCGGCAGAGACGATCCGACATGGCGTGGCATGCACGTTCGCCGAATTCAGATCGGGGAGGTTCTTTGCGATGCCTTTTGATGTTGCAGGATGACTCAACGGCGGAAAATACTGTAAGGTGCTGTTCCTCACACCTCTCTCTGGGTGGCTGGGGAACGACTGGAAGCTTGAGCACTGTCACATTAAAACGTTGGACACATTCCTGTCTCCGGCGTGCTCCCTCAATAGCTCTTGTGTGTCCGATATCACAATTGGCTGTTTTGTGCCATCAGGCAGACAGATGCTGAACATTTCCATCACCTGCTTGCCTCATACGCAGGTCAGGATGCTGCTAATTACTGACCTAATGCATACTAAAAGACATTATTTATCAATGACATCTGGTTGAAGGCAAACATTTCCTTTTTTGAGCAAAGGTCACACAAATAGAAAGAAAGGGAAGTGATTGTCACATGTGATGCACAGCAGCACAGCACACGGTGCATTTGTCCTCTGCATTTAACCCATCACCCTGAGTGAGCAGTGGGCACCATGACAGTTTTGGAGTGAAATATAAATATACTACCAGTCAAACGTTTGTATGCACCTACTCATTTATTGGTCTTTGATTTTTTTTACATTATAGAACAAAACTGTAGACTGTGATATAACAGATGTGAGGTTATGTAATAAACCAAAAAAATAGCAAATATGCTGATCATTTGAAGCTCTCCAAAGCAGGGCTATTTTGCTGTGATTGCAGCATTTGGCTTCTCTTCACCACCTTAAGTTAGACAGAAACACTAAATATTGGATTCTTCAAAATGGCTCCATGTTAGTCTCCATAACCACCACTGAGTAGGTCCATGAGGTCCATGCAAGCTTTTGGTTAGGATTCGCATGTTCACCACCGTGGCCTGGGTTCAATTCCCGGTCAGGAAAGGTTTTTAAGGTTTGGGGCAGTGGTGGCCTAGAGGTTAAGGAAGCGGCCCCGTAATCAGGAGGTTGCCGGTTCGAATCACGATCCACCAAGGTGCCACTGAGGTGCCACTGAGCAAAGCACCGTCCCCACACACTGCTCCCTGGGTGCCTGTCATGGCTGCCCACTGCTCACTCAGGGTGATGGGATAAATGCAGAGGACAAATTTCACTGTGTGCACCATGTGCTGTGCTGCTGTGTATCACATGTGACAATCACTTCACTTCACTTTGACTGGTAGAGTACAGTGTCAGTGTAATTTAATTCTGTGATGGTGTACAACCACCCTTTGCCTTAATCACAGCAACACAGATTCCGTACATCCTTTCCAGCAATTTTTGGAATTAACTTGTATTCAAAATCCTCCAAGCACATTTTCAGGCACACAGAATGAATATTAATGCTCTGAACACACAACTGATACGCCTTGTTCAACAACTAATAGTCTGAGCCTTTGTTACATTTTTGTTACAGCTAGTGCAAGTGTTACTACTGACTACAAAATACTGAGCACCAGACAGTTATGTTAGTTTTGGGTTTGAAGCAGTGGTTCTCAACCTGGGGTCCACACCCTCCCTGGGGGGGCATCAAAAATCGCCCGGGGGGGCGCAGAATTTTATAGACTAGAGCATATTCAATTTCTATCATTTATTCGGACTCTGGTCAGGTCAGTCAGCAAACTCGAACTCCCGGACTACAGTGCTGTCAGGAGGAAGGTTGGAGGAAGCAGATGTGGTCATGGGGTGAGAGGAGGCAGCGTCCGTGGGTGTGGGGGAGGAGGATCAAGCCCACTTGGGCTGAGGTGAAGACCGCTGAGTGGTCTTAATGTTGTGGCAGCTCCATGGCACACGGAGGCAGACGCTCAGGCGGCGCACCGCGGGGGGAACAATGACAGTGCACTGGTTGTACCAATTAGCACTGTCGTGTGGCAAAAACAATGAGCCGGCCATGGCCATTTTTTATGCTGGTCGGCCTTGGTGGTTGCGTGTCGTGCGCCCGCCACACGCTAGGGATGTGCAGTACCACTGATTTCTTTTCAAGACGTTACCAAGTACTGATCCAAAACTGATGCTTTATACTTTGTAATTGTGTTTGGAAAATCTAAATAAAAATTGCATGTCAAGTGCATGTCCCATCCGGCTGTGGGATTTTTTTGGGGGTTTGAGTTTATGGGTTTTCAGGGGTGCGTGCCAAGGGCACATTGCAGGCAGGAATGGCTTTGTGGGGAAAAAACGTTGGGAACCACTGGGCTGAAGGATAGGCCAAAAATTCTGACCAGTAGTTGGGTCTCCTTTCTTTTCACATTTTTGCCTTCTGTCAATTTGGTAGCTGTCGACGAAAGATTTTCCAGGCAGCATCTCATCTCCCATTGTTCAAAATAATTACCTCATTAGCCTAAACGCAGAGCTGAAATTAGCTTTGCACTCGCTGGCTGGACAATAGGACAGAGAAATTAGCTCTACGGTCAGAACTACCCTACATGTACTCACCACAGGCCAGAACACTGTTCTCAGTCTCTTGTCCAGGTGAAGCAGGTGGGGCTAACCGGTTGTCCAACCAGCGCCCAGCATGCCACCGGAGCCAGAGTCACCTTCAGTGTCCACATCACATGTCCTAAGTAGCCGCCCGAAAAAGGGATTCGGAGGCTTTGGTCACAGGTCACATGACCACAAGTCAGGGCACCACGTGCCAAGCGCTCCCTAAGCAGATGAAGGCCAGGAAAGTAACACTAATCCGGGTCCTGTTAGAGGGAGGAGGGGGTAAGTATCTGTGACTCGTTAATCTCGGCACGCCAGGCAGGAGCATCTGATGACAGATGAATCGGGCGATAGGGCCCTGTGTAAATTTGCTCTTCTGCATGTTGTGCTGCCATTATTTACCGATCCGAATCCCCTTTTATTGACGCATTATCGGTTTTATTCAGAAATCCATCCCAATGCAGAGAGTGAGGATTACACACTGCATCCCATAGTAAATGTGCTGTATGGTGAAGATCAGGGATGGAGAGTTTGTGCGTTTGTGTTATTTGTGTGATGTATTTTTCATCTTAGTGAGAATCACAAATCATCACAAAATTATTAGAACGTGTTGTTTTGATTATGAGGGAATTTTTAAATGCTACAAGGTGTATGGGGGGTATACAAGGTGTATACAAGGTCGCTTTGTGGGTGTTGAAAGTTTTGATGTAAATGTTTTTATTATTTCATATCTTTGCATATGTTTATCGGGGCAGTGGTGGCCTAGCAGATAAGGAAGCGGCCCCATAATTAGAAGGTTGCCGGTTCGAAACCCGATCCGCCAAGGTGACAAAGCACCATCCTCACACACTGCTCCCTGGGCGCCTGTCATGGCTGCCCACTGCTCACCAAGGGTGATGGGTTAAAAGCAGAGGACACATTTTGTTGTGTGCACCGTGTGCTGTGTTGTGTATCACAATGACAATCACTTCACATTTTTCACTTTTCATATGACTTAGCATATTTTGTGGCGTGAGTGTCTTATTACATGTGGTCTTCTGTATTGTTCTGCATGATGATGTTTATATTATTGATGGGCGAGGGTTTCCAACCAGTAGGACTGGTGGCTCAATCAACAGATGAGGTGAAGCCGGACGGAGCTGCCTGGGGGACAATCTTATTACTATGGAGACAAGGTCTAAGAATTAGTGCAGGACCAGGTTGGGTTTAACCTGCCCAAAGCAGTGTCGTGTTTTATGTTGTTATCTATGTCTTCATGTTTGATTTATTTTTTAATATCTTTTTTTTTTTTTGCACTTGTTAATCTATATGTACTTTTTGGGGGATAAAGACAAGCACTATTTTTTGGAACAAACTCATCACTCCTCTGAATCCACCACTGTGCATCGTGCAACATTTTTAAAAGGACCAATTGCAAATTACAAAAAAAACAAATGGAAAAAAAGGATTTACCATCTAGCAGGCTTATTGGACTAGTGCAATTTCTACATGTTTGAACTACCGGAGCCAGAATTACCGGAGACCAGAGGACAATGATTTACTTCATTCTCAACACAATCCACCTCATTCCCTGCAACAGAATGGACAGCAGTAAGGGGTATTACTGACTTGTATAACAAAGGACACAAAGCTGTCCTGTAAATCCTGGATTTCGGGAAGATACACTTGTGAAACAAAGCCATAGGTAGCTAGAAAAAGGTGTCACAACTCACAACAAAATGGAAGAAACACCAATGCTAATACTAATCTAACTTTAATGTAGATACAGGGTCAGGCCACAGTCTTTACACACCCTTTCAGCAACAAGGAGTAATGTGTCGTGTCATTAGCATGCCCCTGGCCCACCGGGTGGCACCATGTCCCTGGTTTGTCTCCCCTAATTACCTCCATGTGTATGCCATTCCCATGTAATGAATTTACTCCGGTATGACAGGTGTAAGAATATGCTATTTAGAATTAAAACAGAATTTCCTTGTTTCACAGAGGCAGTTACATATTTAAAGTTGATTATTGTCAATATAAACTGTACACATTTTACCCTAGATCCTTATAATTATATAAGTGTGTGTGTGTGTGTGTGTGTGTGTGTGTGATCAAACATTTTATTACATTTTTTTCTGTGTTTTGTATTTAATACATTTTAGGAAAATTTCATTTGGAAGTCCATAAATCCTACATTGTCTGCTCTGTGACCCCCTTAATGAATAAAGGGGATTTTATCTACAGAAGGTCATCTGTCTATTATAGCAAAAAGAGAGATTCGCTTCATTGCGCTACCAAAAGCCTACTCTCCACTTACTCAGCGACACTCTAAATGGTTCAATAACCTTTACATTAAATAACCGCTAGCATCCTCGGAACTGCAGCGCAGGGGATTAAAAAAAACACTGTAACACGGAGCCATTCGCCAAATCATTCCTCAAAAGGTAATCTGGAGAGGATAAACACAGAGTGGAAGAAAAGTGTCCTCTGGGAGATTTTAAAGCCGAGCAAGGGAACGCCATAATACTCGTCAGAAGGCGGCCGGAAGGGTAGACGGTGGGGGGAAGGTTTTTTTTTTTTTTTTTCTCCTCTAATCTGCATGAAAGAATCACATTCCCTCCAAATCCCCGGACTGGCACGCTACCCGTATCGTCCAAACTCAAGAGAGATTTCCCCCGGGGGTCGGGCTAATATGGGCTGCCCAAATTCCCACAGTGTGATGCCACCCTGGATGACTCACTCCAGCTCGTCCCACCGCCTGCTCAGCTGCCAGCGGGCATGCAGGGTAATATGCAGATGAGGCCAGGAACAAAGGTGCGTCTCAAGGGCTGTTGGAGTGTAAAGATTGTAAAGAAGATTGGGCTTTTGTCTTCCCTTTCCAGGCTATTGATGGGAGAGAGGCCGAGGGGAGGGTGGTAGCAAGGGGGTTCTTCATAACAGAATTTATAGCTTTGTGATTAACTATGTTTAAGTGTGATCTCCATTCTCGTTTCTGTTGCTCCAGCAGCATTTACTCTCATAGCACCAGCGTATAAAATCGCATCTGAGAACAGATCCTCGGATGTTGGAACAACCTGCATAATAAAAAATTATATATATAAAAGTGGAAGGTTTCTGATGAATCTCTCTTAGATTTACAGTCTACAGATTAAATCTCAGTGAAAAGGACCCTAGATATTCAGCAGATTAAAAATCGGACAATCATTTAGGAAGCTGTACGTTTTTTGACCACAGAAATCTGCATGTTATAATTTTACGGATGCAATAAAAAGTCAATTTATCGATCATCTATATACATATAGAACATATTGTTTTTTTTGGATGCGAGTGCTGTAAGCAGTACACTGACTGATGTGCTATGATGGTACAGCGACAAAGTCCTTCTGCATAAGCCGCCCAGGACTAAATTGCAGCAGACGCCAACCACAGCGTGGAAATGTGATGTGACGTGATCTCCAAAGCGTTCTGACAGAGCCAATTTTTCCCCCATCCCCCAAGTTTGATAGACCTCTCAAGTCTCAATGTTGAGTCCTAAAAGGGGGGTAATGCCCTTTATTACAGAGCAGACTGTACAGACACATTAATAAACCAGTCTGGGTATAATAAATTGATTATATTTGGTCACTTTTGTCTGGAATTTAGCCAAAAAAATGTGGAGCCTAGACTCCCCAGATAGAACACCCTGGGCTGGGGTGGCAGCTCTAAAACTAGTTCTTCTTGTTTTTGCCATCACTGTCTCATCTCAGAAGTCTTTCATCCGACTCCGTGGACAAAAGCAGGTCAGCAATCATTAAATATGAATCCGTATCTGGAACTTTGATGCGTGATTTAATTCACTGTACCTGCAGCGGCGAGTGCAATAACAGTCGGGGGGTAAAAATGCAGCATTTTCTGCAAGACACTAAATCTCTGTGAGACGTCCTCTGTAATGGTTCGCCCATAAAACGAGGACATATGGCGAGGGCTGCGGCGGTGGCTGATTTAAAATGGAATCGTTTAACACTGTTGTCTCTTCTGGAAAGAAACGCTCTCTAATACACTCCAGTGGTTAGAGGCATCTGTCCCACTACTGAGCTTCTTTTGCTATTCGTTACCGTGACGGGATTAGATGAGGAACTGAATCCCTTGTACCGTACATATGACCTCTGGTATATCACGAAAGGATGTGGTCCATGGTGCTGCCGGAATGGCTCAGAAGGTCTAGACAAATACCGCGGAGTGGAACCAACTGCAACCTGTAGCCATTAAAATGCAACGCTTCGCTACGCCGTCTGTCTGACTTGTGTCACCTCACAGGTGCCCTTAAAAACAGTAGATGACAGGAAAACATAAACACATACACACACACACACTCTAAACTTCAAAGACCAAAGACTGGGCAAGAAAAGGGCCCCAAACAGACAAGCAGACAAGAGAAATGCTGAGCAAATGAATCAATGAGCTGATGAGTCAACCTCATATAGTACATTCATCGCTAGCAGCCACACGTTCTTTCTCCCAGAACCATTATGAAAAATATGCTTAATACTTTTTATTAAAGTGAAGTGATTGTGATACACAGCAGCACAGCACACGGTGCACCCCAAGGTTAAGGTTTACACTTAAGTAGTTTTCCACATTTATTTACATGAAATCACCACTAAAACACCATAAATGCCAGGATATATAATATTTTTCTAAAGATTTCTGTTTACTTACTTATGTCCTCTTACATTTGCAGTTTATACCACAAACACAATAGTGGTAGGTGGTGCCAAATATGATATTTTATATTAAGTCTTTTAATTAGTCTCTAATATGGGGGAATATGGCATTTATTATATTATGATTATACATACGCTAAGCTATTTACACACTGTAGGAGGTAGAATGCAAATATGTACCATATAAGGTAACCTTTAGTTAGCATTCAAAACGGCGCTATAGTAAGAACCGCTCAGTGATGACACACTCAGTTTGTTACCCTGGTGTTTCGCATAGGTTTTCTGCCAGAGCAAGTGAGACAGAATGACTTTCAATTCCGTACAATTCGTTCCATCAAGCCTTTGGTGTCCCTGGAGAGGGCTTGGTAAAATTGTTTGTATTATTTAATCTGGATCAGTCGACGGCAGGCTTCTGATTCTGAAATTATTATGCTTGTACAGCGCAGCAGCAGGGAAACACATAAACAAAAGAAAAAGAGCCATTATTATTATTATCTTTATTGTTGCCTTTAGTATTGCCATTATTATTGTTGTTATTGGTATTATTATCATTGATATTATTTAGCATTCAGTCTGTCCTTAGGAACAAGAGTGATGGCTTTAATACGACAGAGACTGACATCATTTTTTACACAGAATTGTTGCAACAGGCAACAGTGACCACAATTCGATTTTACTGGCTTCATACATTCCAGGATTAATATTTGCATGTGTTTCGGCATAATCGTTTAACAAGCCTGTGCCCTGCTTTGCTGCTTGCTGGGCTGCTGTGCATATTATGAAATATTCTCCACATGAATATACAGAAAGGCTTAAAATTGCAATTAGCCTTCCCTCTTTTAAAGTGCTTTATACAAACTGAGCACCAGAAATCATTGTTTACTTTTTGCTAATATAAGTGCATTAGCTTACCTACAGCTCCACTCTGAAGAAACACATGTAACCTGTCTGAAGCTTCCTGATATTGCAGTTTGGCAAAATTCTGATAAGCACCGACATTCTTTTAAAACGACTAGCTGAAATGTTCAGAGACAGGGTATCATTACAATGCCCTGCACTGCATTTGTCACTCACAATAAGGGACAATCTTTGAGAAAGATTAGTCTGACTATGTGCATGTAATCATCAACCAATGCTCAGTCCTGCTTATTAAAAGGCATATTCTTGATGACATATATTGACCCCCAAATAAGGTCAAGAGCAAGAGGAAAAAGTGTAAAAATGAACCAGACTTTTTCTGTTACATTTGTGGAAGCTTCACAGTGCATGTATTTAAAAAATAAATCCTATTTCCAATTTAAATAATTACTGCTCTTTAAATGCTACTATACATATGTTGTGGCTTATTATAATCAAAGAAAATTAATGTATCTTAAAAAGCCGAAGTCTAAGTTGTAACCAGCACCCTCAAATATTGTTATTCCTGTAGTTTTTAGTAAAACAGCACAATCAATTGGTAAATTATGTATGGTAGCATTATATATTTTAGATATTAGATATTATGTGGAGATGTCAGTGTTTCTGTGTCAGTATCACCCTTGAGTGACTGGTGTTTTGAACATTTTAACGGCTTGATTGATGTGTTTCAGCACAGTGCAGTCATATCGTTTAACAGCCACAAATAAATAATCACCAACAGCAATAAATGCATGAGACATCACAGGCCTTCAGCTTGAAGCAGTCGGAGATGCTGGGACAATCTAGGAATTGCGAGCCGTTCAAAAGGTTTTTTGCTCCTTGGAAGTAGGACACTACTAGTTCCTAGTTCCCAGTTGGCCTTGGATGCAGCATTATTTCTCCACAGAAAACTTTTTTTTTATAGTTCTGAAGACATTGAACTATGTGAACTGTCCCCTTTTAACAAAAGGGAGAACTCATGCACCAAACCAATCCTTTTCACTTCCCTTTTCCACTTCTTTAAAAAGCTGTAGTTAGAGTATAGCCTGAACCTGCACTGTTGTTTCTCTGAACCGAAAACATTTCCAAATTTGAAAAAGCACACATATGTCCCAGTACTGAACCATTTGGTTCTAATTGCCGCAGCGACTGCAAGATGAAGAAGCCCGATTCGACCAGATGGTTTCTGGTAGTGAGGTTAACTGGGGTGAATACGAAACTTCATAAACATCAATCATATCAGAGTGAAATCAAATTGCATGAGGAACGACCAAAAAATTATCTCACCACCAAAACCATCGCTGTTTATATATTTACAGTTATATCTCCTTCTTACTATTCTAGAGCAGATTTTATCCTTTGTTTTTTTTTTCCCCTGAGACCCTGTTTTTGATTGGTCTGATGTAACTGGCTGGAGGTTTGACACGTCCTTCACGGTCAAAGTCATTAGTGGAACAATTTGACATCGACTGCTGGTCCAAAACCACAGTGACACAGATCTCATGAGTTCAGGTTCCTGGAGCAGAGCCAAGACCTTAACCCACAAAAGCCCATAGTAACCCACAGAAATCACTTCATTAATTACCTTCCCTTCATTAATCAACAGCAACACCCTGAAAATACTTTTTTTTTCTGTGATTGATATGCAGGGTCCATTTTAGGTTCCTTGAATGCATGTAAATTAGGAAGGGGTTCTAATGAACATCAGGAAGTGTAGAAGTCTCACTTAGAAACACTTAGAGTCCCCTTCATCGTTCTGACCATTTTTAAGACTCTCACTCCATATGTCATGGTCCAACCTTCCACCTGTTGATAATGGAAGATTGAATTGGACTGACATGGAAAGGGCTGTCTGTTCATAACTGAGGCCTTCTTCTGGCACCAGGCACACAGATAAAAGTTTTCTTCTTCATTCACGTAATGGCATTTCTGGCTCCAGGGTTCAGACGTTTCCATTGTCTGCCATGCTCTTATTTTACAAAATGCATCAGTATTTTTATTTCTGAGTAGCACATTTGTTGTATTGCTTCCCATGCTGCTCACTTCAGTTAAAGTGTAATACCCAGAATGCATTTCTATATAAAGTGGGGCGTGCATTCTACCCACTCGGGTGGAAAAAAAAAAACTGTGAGAATCCACCTGGCCGTCGAAGACACACATACATAATCAATGAGCTTCGGCAGTCAGCAGGGCCAAGGTCCTGCTTCGCTTGCCTCATTTCACTGACATATATAGAATCCTCACCCACCCCTCTACTGCATGCCGGGACCGTGAGATAGAGATGATTCTGCTCTGGACCTTTGAAGATGGTCAAGCGAGTACTGGCAACATCTTACACATCCAAGGCATGTTCTGAAGCCCTGTGCATAAGTTCTCGCCTCACCGCAAGGTATAAAAAGTTTTCTGTTTGAGTGGAGCAAGGCTTTTGAAATTGTTGTGGGAAGTTTTTGTTGTCTCTGCAAGGTCTCTCAGCAGTGTGGAATATTGTGCTGAAAGGGTTGGTATGTAGCGGAATACATGTGATGGTGATTCAGGATACTATATTTATGCTACAGTTCAAAGATTTTTGAAAAGAAAAATTACAAAAATAATAAATTATTATGGACAAAGTATCCATATATGTTGATACACTAGATACTGTGTGAAGTTTAGTTGCTTCTTTAATCAGTGCAACTGTTTCTAGCTGGAATATCACTGAAAAGGGCTTTCTACGAATGAACGAAGCCTTTAAAGTGACAGACTTTGGTTAAACAAACACAGTATTCCACTGGAAATCAATACTAATTTCTAAGTCACCCTGAACCTTTGAACAGTATTGTAAGTGTCTATATTCAGCTCATGTTATATTTTATAAGGTAATATTAGGATAATAAATAAAGAATTAGGCTTAGAACACATCTACCAGCTTCTATGTGGATGACAGTCAGTAAAAAAAAATGCATTTTATTCAAGCAGTGAATGCTGCTATAACAGGTGCCAACTGTAGCTCTTTAGCTGGGATGTCTGGCATCATGGGCTCAATCGCTTAGTCCCACATGGGACTTCCCCTGTCACGTATTTTGACTACAACCACATTTAATTAGTCACAAGGCCCATATGTGCATTTTCACACATATTTATTTATATTGATGCTGATATGCAAAAATAATAACCAAAAGCACAATTCAAAGGTACTGAAAAAACCTGTGATACAGCACAGCTGTTTCAAATATGTAACTTATATGCATTCTGAAACCATTCAGAATACAATAATGCATTCCTCATAAAGGAATACATTATCCTCATAACAAAATCACATTTGGTATTCAGTCATCAGGATTTTTCCCTGATCTGTTTCCCAAGTTATTCCTGTGCTCGTTTTACAACATAAATATCAGGCAACTTCTGCAATGTTACGTTTAACAGCGAATCGCTGCTTGTTGGATGGGAAGGGATGTCGTCCTTGAACCAAGTCCAAAGTTGGAACAAAAGACACTCTCGGGTGTGCTTGGGGCCACCGCGGGCTCTCGCTTGAGCGCCTGAGCAATTCTGTGTGCTTTTTTTGCACGATTCCCTGCTTCCCTGCGTCTGCGTCGGGAACGATCCGACACTTTTAATCGCGGCCGTCGCGCCTCGACCGGACGAATCGCTCCAGCTCGGGGATGTAGGGATGGAGGGAGGGAGGGATGGAGGGAGGGGAAGGTGGATAAAAAAAAACAAGCCTCTAATCCCCGCACAGCAAACGGTGTCACTCAAGGATTATCGCGGAGAGGAGGGGGAGAGGAGGGAAGGACGGAAAAAACTGCGCTAAATCCCCAGCGGCTAAATTAAAGACGGGCACGGCGTCCCTGGTCCCTGGTCCCTGGTCCCTGGTCCCGGCACCACCACCTTCTCCAACTTCACCGGCCCTCCAGGAGCGACCGAACGCGCGGGACTTTTGTCCGGCGCGATGCGCTAATTAAGGGGCGGGTGGGGGGACTTCCCGTAAAATGTTGATGACATTTAGTCATTTCGACATTTCGACGACGGGCCGTCTGTCGGAACGTTTTAAAGAGCGTTCGTTACCTGTGTATCCCACCAGAAGTCATGGAGCGGTATAATCCAGTGGACACTTTAAGCAGTTTAGCAACACCAAAAAAAAAAAATTCCTCGTCCTGGAAATTACACTCCCTCGAAGTTTCTGGGCCTGGTGTTTATATTCCTTCCTGAACGGACCGCGCAGGGGAGCCCGTCGGAACCCGGAGTTCAGCACCAGCGGAGCAGCGGACAGCTCCCGTGGAAAGCGGCGCTCCTCTCGTCGTAGCTTCTCGGGCGCCGCCGAGGCCCCGCCCATCGCCTCGCCTCGTTGGCTGCCGCCCGGAGCCGGATTTGCATACAATCGCTGCGCCAGCCAATCAGGGCGCGTCAGGGAGCCCCCGGCGAGTGGGAAGCGCCAGCTGGCTGCGTGTGAGCTGCGCCGGTTTGAAATGAATTGCCCTTGACTGAGATGAACAGAGTTGGAGTGGCGAGTGTCTTCGCTCGTTGCCGAGCAGATCTGGTGTTTCTATCCAGTGGGGGTGTGTGTATGATGTGACACATTTGCCTAATCAGCATTAAAATGAATGGCGATTAATCCAAAAAAGACAGGCCCTTTGAATACTCCAAATATTACACCCAAAACGTTGCAGAGATTATGCACGCCTATCTCATGACACAGCTACCAAAAAACACATTCTTCATAAATTGATTATTGGCAACATCACGCTCCTGCTGCTGATTAGGAGGCAAGGGGTCCCACCCAGGACAAATTAGTATCATTCAAGTGCCCTCTGCAATAGAAAGGATGGTTTACTTATTGGCTGTTCCTCATATCACTGTAAAGGTTTAATGGGGAAATTGTGATGCAATGCCCTTACAATAGTCTGAACTTCATGTTGCCCACAGATGCCATTCCAATGGACAATGGTGTCATTATGAAGTGTCCTACATGCCACCCATCAGGATAAGGTGCTCTTTAAAATAATAATAATATCCCAATGCCATTCATATCCATACCTGTAATGGGTGTCCTTGTTCGCAAGTCCAAGCAATGTTATTTCAATGCACCAAGATAGTATCAACATACATAATGGACGAGGAGAGGACAGGAAAAAAGACACGGGTGACACAAGGACACATGAAGGAACCAAGACATACAAACACAATAAACAATAAAGGAGATAATGATTAATTCACAGTGTCCAAGGGTGACCCCTAGCGGCTGAGTTCCGCTAGGGTCAGGACTTGACCAACTAATGTTTAGGTGGCTTGACATTATTTTCAGGCAAGGAAATTTGTCTGACCATGTGCACACCCTTCTTCGCGTCCACTAACCTCCAGAAAGTCCACCACTGGAAAGCGCTAAGTAATAAAGACAGCAGCATGTGACGATGCATGCTCTGGACATTCTGGTTGTGCATACAGAAGTTAAAGTGCTCGCTAAACCACAGTGATGCAAAAGTCTGGTATTAAGCGAAACGTCTGGAACTAAACAGAAAGATAATATGCCACATGAATAAGATGCCACATGAATAGAAGGTTGAACACACACAGGTGCATGTGCATCTACAGTCCTATTTTTTATGGATTTTTTCGATACTGTTGGTTGTCTCCATATGTCCCCAAAAGACAGACTTGCATCACTCATTTATCTGCCATGTACTCTATAATTCTTACTGGCTTAGTTCTGTCACCAGCAGTGTTTACAGGCTCTGGACCAGTTCTGATGCCTAAAAACCAACACTGCTCCCACGAGGAGGTCACCAACGCAATATCTGTACCTGGGGACAGACAGGCAGCTGAACAAACACCTGTGATTACAGCAGGGTCTCAGTGAGTCACAGGCCAGCTAACGAGACTCCGGGGACAAGTGCAGGCCACCAGCGCTGAGGTCTGAACATCTCTTGTCTGGGTCTGGGCTCAGCATGATGTCAGGTGCGCAACAGGGGCTTTCAGGACTGTTTTAGGTAAAGTAGCATTGACACCTTGTAGATCTGGGGTGCTGTAAAATGCTGTTCTCAGTTGTGGTTATAATATAAATACACACATGTGTGCACACACACACATGGGTTTCCCTGACTTAACAGGAAAGGTTTCACTGAAAATGACCTTCACTCATTTAATTGTCCCTTCAGCCTTCAATCTCAGCCTGAGCTGGTCTGAGCACACCTTCAACCGAACCTTCCCATCCATCCCCTCCTCCCTGCCTAGCTCAGTCCCTCCGCCCCTCCCACCGCTTATTGCTTTTCTGGGCTACTCATTGTCCCCGTGGCCTCTCCGCTCTCACCCACATCATCAACGAGGGGCCGCTCATCTCTCATCTCATCTCTGATGGTTTCTCTATCCTCTAGCATTTCGGCAAATGCCCTTCTTCCAGTACCCGGCTATTAGACACGGAGACAACGGCATTGCACGACCTATCACTAATGGCTGGGAAGTGTAATCTCAGATGGGAACGAATATAGAATTTCCTACCAGCCCACCAGGCAGAAGACATGCTACTGTTAAAGACTTTCAATCAATATTTGTCCATCGTAACAAGCCTCACGTAGGCTCAGGGTATTTTACAGTACGTATCTGTCTTTAAAATCCTCTCTAATGGGCCCTATATTCCCACTGTTGAAATTTTCCTTTGCCCCGATATATGTGATATGCCTGATATACCTGCTTTGTGTGTAAGGTGCTGAGAGCGAATATGCTGAGAGTTCCTGTTTCTGTTGAGGAAAGCTCCCTGGGTAACAGAGGCGTCAGCATTGTGCATTTACCAAATGTCAGGTTTCTGCTTTCCTCGAAAAATCTGACTGAATTTTGTGAGTGTTACTTCCATGACCACTGTTATACACAAATGTCTCTTTCTTTTGTTCTTTTTTCAATCATCCCTTCCGCTTTATTATTGGTCACAAACACTTTCACGGTCATCAAACCTCATTAGATCCTTGCATTGTTCTATAACCCGCGTATCCATGTGGGTAATTTATATTGCTATAGAAACCAAAATTTTACATGATTTCTTAAGCAAAAAAAAATTAAAAATCTGTGGGCAAACATCATCAATGATTAACTTGCGTCTGGAACATTTCCTTTGTTCCAGCTCTAACTCGTTAAAACCTGGTCTTGTCCTCCCCTCTAGTGGCCATGCGTGGCAACAAGAATATATGTTTTCCGTATAGATTTCAGGTCCGAAAGTCAATTTGCGAGAACGCTTAGTGAGAAATCAATAAATGAAAAAATAACTAAAGAAACATTTTAACTTATTTTGTAGAATATTTTCACTCGTTACATTTCATGTATATGTATTGGTTACGTCGTCTTTTGAATACTGTGATTTACATTCAATCTGTGTGCAAATGAATCTCTACCTCCAAGTCTAATGTTACACATGCATTCACTGCTGGAAATAAACATTTTACACTAGTTTGACACTGATTTCACACTGATGGCTTTCCAGGACAGCTTCAGAGTAAAAGCCTGCATTCGAGAACTTTCTGTCTTTCCTGTCTTTCCTGACTTCCTCACTTCTCCTCTCGATCTGAAACATTTACTTATCATGCACAGACAAATACATATGTAGATTTTGTGAACAACGTCTGTTCTATTCTATTTCTATTCCTACTCATCAATGCCCTGCGGGGTTCGTGACCATGTCGTGACCACCCATGTGATCCCCAGTAGGACCATGTGACTCCCCCGTGGACTCCCCCGTGGTTCTCATGGTCCGTTTAAATGAACAATGCTCCTTTTCATGACTCTACATCTTCTGTTGACTACACATAGCAGAAGTCATTAAATTAATAAAGTACCTTTTGATATGACCGCTTTTGCTCATCACGAATTGAACTGGTGTATTGTGGGAAGTGTGGGAAAATATCATTAAAACATCACCACAGTCAGTTCAATTCAATTTTATGTCACAACTAGTTTTTTGGCCAACACATACAAGGAAGTTGATTCCGGACGATGGCGCTTCTCAGTCACGACAGCATTAAAACAACAACGATGTACAATACAGTCAAATATATCAAATATGCTATGAACGGAAAATACAGCGATGATTAATGAATGAGCCGGACTCGTAGTAAAAAGACACGTGATCCCAGGGTTCCGCCCCGCCGCTGACGGGGGCGGAGCTCCGCCATCGCCCCGCCCCGTCCCTCTACATCGCGCTGCGTCCCACCGCGCGTCTGTCTCTCGTTCCGAACGTCGCTGTTCGCCGGCCGCCAGACAGGAGCGCAGACTGAACCATGGACGCCGCCGCCAGCACCGCGCAGCACCGCCTCGTCGTTTACGGAGGGAGAGGGGCGCTGGGCTCCGCCTGCGTCCGGCATTTCAGCTCCAGGGGCTGGGTGAGTGTCCGCCAGCCGCGGCCTGGTCACTTGTTGATCGGACCTGAATTACACTGATGTCTACTCATCAGTAATCTGCACCTTACAAATTTCACATTACTATTATTAATTTGATTATGATTATTATTATTACTGTTGTGTTACAGTGGGTTGCAAACATTGACATCACCTCAAACGACGAGGCCAACGCCAATGTTCTGGTGAAGCCAACAGAGTCTTTCGCGGAACAAGCTGGACAGGTGTGTGAAGACCCTCTCTCCCTTTGTGGCTTTGTGTGCCATCTGGGGACAGTTTACTCTTAAAGTAATTGACCCGATGAAAAATCTCATAATTGCTTGGTTTATGGATGTCGGTTGAACCTCGGTAACTATTCCCAGGGGTCGGTGCTGTAATATTCCTGTTGTCTGCAGGTAACAGCGGCTGTAGCCCAGCTGCTGGGGGAGCAGAAGGTGGATGCGATCCTGTGTGTGGCGGGAGGCTGGGCTGGAGGCAGCTGCGCCTCTAAAGGTCAGTGTTCCCCATCAGAAACAAGCTAAATGTGAAGCGACGACGGCCTTTTCTCTCTCTCCCGCTCACTCCTCTTATTCACCTCCTCCAGACCTGTACAAAAACGCTGATCTGATGTGGAAACAAAGTGTTTGGACGTCCACCATCTCCAGTCACCTGGCCTCCAAGCACCTGAAGGAGGGGGGCTTGTTGACCCTTGCAGGGGCCAAGGCGTCTCTGGGAGCCACGCCTGGTAAGAGTCTGCTCATCACCCTCTCTTTCGTCGCAGTTGCAGTGTGTGTGCCTCATTTGATACTACAGGGACACTGGCTGTTGTCCACGCTGTGCAAATGTGGCCTAAACAAATGAAAGTGCACATAAGAGAGCTGTTCCGGCTTTAAAAACAGCAGGCAGCAGTGCTGTGCGGCAGTGGTGACATACGAACAGGGGTAAATGTATTCCATTACAATACGTATTGAGCAAATACGATGTTTACTGAAGTTATTGACAGACTGGTTGAAAAATCCATTGTGCAAACAGAGCAGATTGGGCAGCGTGCACAGATCAAGTACATACTTTAATGTTATTTAGAACATTCAAAGCAACATTCAAAGAAAATATTCAATGCAAGAAGCACAAATTAGGCACTATTTCCAAATGAGAGCTCAGCACAGTGGCACATGTCTATATGCATACATGTACAGTACAGGACAAAAGTTTGAAAACTTTCTCATTCAAAATGTTGTCTTTATTTTCATGACCATTTACGTTGGTAGATTTTCACTGAAGGCATCAAAACTATGAATGAACACATGTGGAGTTATGTATTTAACATAAAGTGGAGACCTGACCTCCACAGTCACCAGACAGTCACCCAATCGAGATGGAGTGAAGGTAAAGGGGCCAACAAGTGCTAAACACCTCTGGGAACTCCTTCAAGACTGTTGGAAAACCATTTCAGGTGACGACCTCTTGAAACTCATCGAGAGAATGACAAGAGTGTTCAAAGCAGTAATCAGAGCAAAGGGTGGATATTTTGAAGAAACTCGAATATAAAACATGTTTACAGTTATTTCACCTTCTTTTGTTAAGTACATAACTCCACATGTGTTCATTCATAGTTTGGATGCCTTCAGTGAGAATCTACCAATGTAAATGGTCATGAAAATAAAGAAAACACATTGAATGAGAAGGTGTGTCCAAACTTTTCGCCTGTACTGTACATGTATGCATATAGACATGTACCGCTGTGCTAAACTCTGGTTTGGAAATAGTACCTGATTTGTGCTTCTTGCTTTGACAATTTTTAAAGTAAAATGTTCTAAATAACATTAAAGTATGTACTTGGTGTGTGTGTGTGTATATATATATATATATATATATATATATGCTGACTTCAATTTACATCAAAAAGTAGGCATCACAATAGTTTTCTGACAATATTTCATTTTGTACTGTACAGATTTTTTTTGGACAAAATCAGGACGAGACGATCAGGAAACATGTAATGAAAATCTAATCCTTCATCTTTTTTTTCTGATCGCTTACACTGCTCATTGATTAACACACTGGTACCTGGGCTTTGTATGTGGCGATCTCAGTGTGCATTTAGAACAATGCTGTGTGCCACCCCCTCTCTGCACAGAGTTAAAACAGCCACTTTCCTATTGGCTGATGCTGCTGGGAGGAGAATGACTCAGCAGTTTTATTATTACTTTTTTTTGTCCACATGTGGACCTTGTTACAGCCCGTTTGCAGCGTCTCTTCTGGAGCCCCACCAGTCTGCACCAGAGCTTCAGGCCTCTTCTCCACTCAGGGGGACTGCCCTGAGGGGGAAAAAGGCTCCTGTGGTAACTTGATGAGATAGGAAATACATCCTGTCATCAAAGGGGCTACGTGATAAGACCTCTCACTCTTTCAGGGAGCATTTTAATGTGTATTGTACTATAGTTCCCAGAGGTGTTTAGCACTTGTTGGACCCTTTGCCTTCACTCTGCAGTCCAGCTCATCCAAAACCTTCTCGATTGGGTTCAGGTCCGGTGAATGTGGAGGTCAGGTCTCCACTTTTTGTTAAGTACATGACTCCACATGTGTTCATTCATTTCAGTGAGAATCTGGAACGCCGTCCCCCCACACTGCTCCCCGGGCGCCTGTCATGGCTGCCCCCTGCCCACCAAGGGTGGTGGTTAAAAGCAGAGGACACATTTCGTTGACAATCACTTCACTTTTTCACTTCATGTGGCTGTGAAATGACACCTTCAGACACATCATGGTGCTTGCTAAGGAAGTCAGTTTTTTGTTTTTTTTGGATGCATGATTAGAACTAACTAGACTTGGGTTAAAGGCCAGGAGAGTTTGCTGCTCTTCCCTTTGCTATTCAGAACATGCAGCATTTTTTTGCCGCTCAGAGCAACATTTTTTTTAGACCTCGTATAAAGTATGGATTGGAGTGTAAAAGGCCAGGTGAGACTAAGGCTTATAGAGCCCGGAGATCATGGAGGCGATGCAATGAAGACCTGCTCAAGTGAAGGTCACGCACGCCTACTGCAGATTATTGGCTGGAGGCTCAGGGTTATGCATCAGCCATGCCGTGGAGGATTTAAACCACTGACCTCAGTCCAGGAATAATTAACTCCACTCACACACACCCCCACCCTGATATGCAGGGAAGCTGGATGGTCATTCATTCTTACTGGTTCTTATGCAATAGTAAATCTGGTGTGGTTTGGTATCTGTTGACCAAAATCTTTTTTCCAGATCTTACACACATGTATATTACTAGAACATATATCCAAAACCTTATTCCACTATATTAATTCAAGTTTTTGAGTGAATTTCCAGAGCTACAAAATGATGATTTGCCATTAACAAAATATTAGTAGTTGACCATTAAGGGTCAGTTTGAATATGAAAATAACAAATATAGTAAACAGTCATAAAAGTTGATCCCAGGTTGATCCCAGGCAACTAGCTGTTTAACTGAAGCCAAAGATATTTCTCTTGAAAATAACTAATCAGTCATATTAAAATTTCAGTTGAACCTGCTTTGAATTAATCATCCCCAATCCTTTAAGGACTATTTGTATCTGCTGGGGTTAAATGGCAGTGATTCTACCTCATCAGAAATTCTCTGGCAAAATCTTTATAAAGAAGCATGTCGAGTTCAGCCGTTCAGCATCAGCTCTGCCGACGTAGTAATCCATCATGGGACTGAAAGCAGATCACACACGCCTTCAAGTCGCCCATGAATGCGTTTGATCTTCTGGCCTAATCAGCCCAAAACAGGGATAGGACTCTCAGAACGGTGCACGCTTCTAGATGTTTCTGTGTACACGTTGACATTGCAAGAATGTCACAAATGTATTTTTTTGTCTGTCTGTGTTTGAAGCTCTGTGCATTTTTACATGTGTCTGTACACTTTGTGTAAGGACCTTGCCCCTCTGTCTCTGCAGGCATGGTGGGATACGGCATGGCTAAAGCTGCAGTTCATCAACTGTGTAAAAGTCTGGCTGGTGAGGACAGCGGAATGCCCACTGGAGCTGTGGCAGTGGCCATACTTCCGTGAGTCCTTTGAAACAGGGTCACTGCTTTTATCAAAAAGGATAGAAATATGTTGGGTTTTTTTTCAAAATACCCAAATACCCAACCAAAGGAAATTTTTCTAGCGTAGGCTGTTTTATTTTCTGTTAGCAGATCTGTTCCACGTGCATTTGGCAATTCTAGAATGAGGCATAGAGAACTTGACTGGTACAGACATTTTGTTCCCAAAACTTAGGCTGTATAGGTTCTAATAGAAACCGATAGGAGCTCAGATGTACTAAAAGTTCTGGTACTTTGTGGCATGTAAAAGGGTCCTAACCACACTGCTGACTGTCTGAATGGGCCTGAGGATTTTTCAGAATAGATTTCACTGGGCAATTCTACTTTCTCCTTTTATTGCCTTCTACTCTGTTTAGATTGAAACCAGCTTCGGCTATTGGACACATCTGTGTTGCATTACTTCAGTGACTCTGCAGTTTCTTTTCCCTTCAAATGTATGTTAGCAGATCTTCACTGTGGCATTTTGTTGCAGAATTCACACACACACACACACACAAAAGTACAGTAGAAACCCATACAGCACTAAGATGATAGTAATTATTTGTTCATCAATTAACTTCTGCCAGCTTTTTAAGATGTAGAATTTTATCATGTTAAATGGTTTGTGCTGAAAACGTCAATTACCTTGTCAACTTTCAAGTCTCAATGGGGCAAGTTGTTCAATTAAACAGATAAGTACTTTATAGCTCAGAATGTCAGAATTTTGATATCTGGAACAGAGTAAACTCCTTAAGTGAAAATAAACTGTGCTAAATGTAGCCCATAGCAAGGAGTGCATTTTTAATCATGTTTCTCCCGTAGGAGGCAGCTTTCTTCAGTGTCCTCACTGTAAAAAGTGGTTTGTGTCTTTTCTTGTAAACATTTGTATTTTTATTTGTAATATTGCCTATAGTGGCAATATTGGTGGCACTGGGAAGTTTCTTACGAAATACTATTCTAAATATACTATGTTAAAACATACTATACTAAACAAAATGTACTATACTACAGCATGTATAGATTCCTACGGCATAACTTATTTTGACATAATTCATAGCATGTATGGGTAAACACATGCAGTAGCTTTTTATCAGGTTTCTTTTAGTGTCTTTGTAAATTCAGCTCAGTCTGTTGGGTGGATTATCGCTGATGTCGGCTACAGCCGTCTGTCTATTGCGAGAAGATTTTGTTAGCAGCAGGTCTGAATGCTAAATGAATGGAACAGGCCTTAGGCTTTCACCAGCAACAAAGCCTCACAACTCTCTCTGTCCCACAGGGTTACTCTGGATACGCCGATGAACAGAAAATTTATGCCGGATGCAGATTTCGGAAGTTGGACGCCACTGGAGTACATTGCAGAGTGAGTTTGTGACAGAATACAAAAAATTTCAAATTCACATGGGGGTGCAAGTTACATTTTGTATGAAATGGAGCTCTGTGTGAAATTAAAGCTCTTGGGATTTGTCTACAGCCAGAAAGACACAAATTCTCAAAATGGAATATGACACTGATATTCGTTTCAAAATTGTAGGGTCTGTGTAAAAAACGAATACTTTAAGATCACACAGGAAATACAGATCTCCACAGCTGAATATTATTAAATGCAATTTCAATTGGAAACACTGTAGATGTAGATAAGATGTGTACTACATGTGATATGAAGTCATCATTCTTCTAACGTGAACCATATTTCATCTGTACTGAGTTTTACTACAATGTGACAGTGAAACTAAACGTGTGGATAAGCCATGGATTTAGTTGACTTCTTCATTCCTTCTACACATTGGACTGATAAATTTAACATAATTTTGCTGACAGACAGATATTCTTAGAGGTCTATATAATTTTACTAATGGCATCAGTTAACAAAATCCTTTATTTGTTCCTGCTGTAAATATCACCCCAACCCCTCTAGTTCTCCCCCACAGTATTTAAAACACCAATTTCTCAGGTATTTGTTTATGCAGTGATGTAAACAGGACTAAATGACTATTTGGGAATGTATTGCATTGCAGTGGATCCTCAGGGATCCTCAGTGCTCATCAAATGAAACTAAGACGATGCAGCAATGGCCCAATTTCACCAGGGGATGGCAGCATACCTTTCGAAACTTCAGTTGCAGCGACTTGACATTTTGCTGCATTATTCAGATTACTCTGACAGCTCAAAACAAAGCAAAGCACAGCCCTTATCACTGGAGTTGCTGGGGAGCAGATGGTAGAGTAAAGTATAAATATGTATTTATTCATGAGCGCTTACTCACAGCTGTTAAACCTGTTACAGGTTTAAATGTGGAGAGGGCTGCATCAGCACTGTGGTAGATAAAACCTCGAGAGCATTTTGTTGCAGAAACGCTCTGGCTTTTTCCGACACCATTTTTGCTGCATGTATTGTTGAGTTTGGGACCTTCGGTATGAGCAAATCTCCTCACTTCAGACCTGTGGGCGATTAGAGTGGGATTAGATTCAACTTCATAATCCCGTTGGAGGAGGGGCCAAATCGAACCTCCGGGGATTATCAGGAGGAACAGATGAGGCGTGGAGAAATATAAATAGATGTTTAGGTAATTAACCGGGAGCGGTGTGCAAACTCCCGCTCATTTTCTCTCACTGCCCCCCACCCAACAGGATGTTCTACAGCTGGGCCAGCGGAGAGAAGCGGCCGGCCTCGGGCTCCCTCATGCAGCTGGTGACGGCAGGAGGGAATACAGAGGCCACGCCTGCCTTGTAGCGAGGGAGAATGATGGATGAAGCTTACATGGATGTATAATACTGTTTTACAATTATGACCCACAGTGACCATGGCCATTAATGTTTGCAATTCAGAATAATCTTCAATAATCCTGTTTTAAACAATTTATATCATTTTCACAACATTAGTTTTAAATCTGCCATCAGAGCCATCGGTTGTGCAGCCCTAATATATACATATAAAACTGTGCCAAAGATTAATTTACCAGTTTAGAACACAACCGGCAGAGCACATGCTTGCAATTGTTATAGTGTTGTTGTTTTCAGTATAGTTACTATTGCAGTATGTATATGGAGGAATGATGATCTCTGGTGGTTATCTTGAGCTGATCAAAAATTAAAATGCGTAGACCCTCCACTTTCTTTTCCTCTCAAAAATGCCAACCAAAATACGCCGCTGTCGTATTTTAAACATACAATGGTGAATAAAGTGACCTTAACCAGTCTTTCCGCTGTGTATGTGTGTGCATTGTGAATTTTGTGTTTATGTCCACATTTTAGATTACATCATTAAATACACATGAGTGAAAACCAGTCAATTGTCATCATATCTGCAAATAAATGTCGTTTATTTGTCTAATTACGCGTGTACCTGTCATTCTAACACTATATATCATGGGAAATTTATGCAACTAAACACAACAAATAGTGTAATTTGTGTTATTTTTTATTGCTGCATTAAGGATGAGGATAATCCAGAAATAAATCTGGCTGCTAATTCAGATTGTGTCTCACACAATCGTGTTAATCTGTTCTGCCAACCTTGCCAACACAGCATGCATATAAACTAAATTTATCGCTAGATGGCGATGTTTCATCAGTTAAGAATGCTCATGTTTTTTTTTTTTTTACCAGAATATGGTTTACTGTAAATATATATGTTAAATTCATCTGCAAAAAAGATAGCAAATCATAAAATGTGATTTTTCTAAAGTTTACAGTAATAAATAAATGCAGTTTGTGTGTCCTTTGTGAATGGAATATTGTTAATATGGTCCTTCTTTGTGCTGTAAATATCCTACCACTGCATCTACATCCCTTAAAGTTGTGTTTTATATGAGTGTGTGCTTATGACTATAAAGCACAAAAGGGGTATGATAAAAGCATTTTACATTGAAGCATAAAGAACCTAAAATTAAAGTTCAAATTCTGGAAGAAAGTAATGAAACGATTCTCACATTCAGATAGTACCTTGTTTCTCACAATGTGGTACTTTGGCTTTCTCTAGTGGGGCACTAGGAGACTGCAATTATTGTTGATATTCACAGCTACATATAGTGTAGTTGGTATTCTTGATATCTTCCGTGTATTATAGTAAATATCCTCATTTACTCGGTGTTTGATCCCAGTTTTGAAGGTGGTGACAGTTAATAATAAGTGATATTAATGTTAGCAATAAAATAGCCTCCTAAGTACACTGGTTTAATAGGCCTACTCTATTACATTATAGTGTTGTCATAATAATGGTACTTTCAGAGCCACATATTTGAGGGTAGTAATGGTTCTTATTGAAGGGAAACAGGAAGAAACCTGGAATGGGCTAAAAATCAGTAGCAATCGTCTATATGTATGAAACCATAAAATATGGTGGAGAAGGAATTAGTGTAGCACATCAGCCCATGGTGTGCTGCACTAAACAATACCAAACAATAACCTGAAAGCTCATTAGATTTATGCAAACTATATTTGTGCCATACACTCTATTTAGTGAAAGTGAAACTGAAGTGATTGTCATTGTGATACACAGCAAGCACAGTGACACAACAAAATGCATTTAACCCAGGAGCCAAATGTGTGATCATTAACATTTACATTTTCAGCATTAATCAGACACCCTTATCCAGAGAGACTTACAATCAGTAGTTACAGGGACAGTCCCCCCTGGAGACACTCGGGGTTAAGTGTCTTGCTCAGGGGACGGTGCTTTGCCCTGTGGCACCTCAGTGGCACCTTGGTGTTTTGGGATTTGAACCAGCAACCTTCCGATTACGGGTCCGTTTCCTTACCCGCTGGGCCACCACTGCACCAGAGCTCCATTTAAATATAGATTCCAAGCAAAATATTAAAAACTGGCTCAAAACATTTGCACTGTGTTGTAGGTCAAAACATTGAAAGAACGTTACAGACAAATCTTTTAAAAATGTTAAATTCTTCGTGGTTACTCTAGTTTGCACTAGTTCTGTGTGCATAAATTTTGGCTTATTTTGTCCTTATGTGTGTTTGCTTGAATAAGCAATAGCCAGATTCGGAAATGGATATGCCAGTTTGCGGCAACTATCAGCGAACCAGACCCTCCCATTCCGTCCGTTCACATTAGCCCGCAGTACAGTAGGTCCTCCACAGCTTGCCGAGGATTTCTGCTGCAGAGCTCCATTTGCATCACGTGGCAGGTTGGACACCACTGTACTGATGCTGTGAGTCTGAATCCTCATACAGCCATCTCAACACTGTATAGGACAATGGAAGTAGGGGAAATTGTGCCTAACTGAGGGGAGTCTTGTATGTACTTAGGGCATTAGGGCAGCTGGATGTGAAGCATTTTGGATCCTTGAGCACTTGGAATGGATCATCTCTCCTTTTCAGTAATATGCCCTGGAGTTCTGGCAAGACCCTCTTCATACAAGAGCAAATGCAATACGTATGAGGATGTCAGGGCACATTTGGAATTCCCTTTTGGCCATGAAGCTCCACAGTCATAGTTCATCCCAATATTATCAATGAACACCTTGTCCACCAGTGTCTAATATCGAAAGCCCCATCTATTCCACTTGCACTGTCTGCGAAAGACTGACTTAAAGGCTCCAATCTCACAGCTATGATATGCAGAAGTCATAAATAGTCATATAAAGTTCAGGCAAGGATTGATGATTGGGGACCACTAATGGATTCTGCTGCTTTTTGGAATGTTCTATTTTGTCCAAGGTTCTGCGAATTAGGCATGACTTTCATCAGTTGCTGTTTGTGGGGTCTTTTGCATTTATCATGCTATTTTCAGCTTCATAATTAGATGGTAAATCCTGTCTTTGTTTAATTTGCATTTATTGTTCATTTGTTGCTTCCTTAACCAGCCTTCATGAATTTGCTTCCATCTGTCAAAGACCATCTGTTTTTTTATTCATGGTAGTCCCTTCTGAGTGATGAATGTAAAAGGACGAAAATTACAGAGATAATCTAGATGTGTTGCGAAACAAGCAGACAGAAGACTCAACTGACACTGGAATAGCTTATATGTGTGAGACTGCACTGTGAAAACATATTAATGCTTTAAGCTCATCAATGTCCATCAATGGTTTTAGCAGCATTTTCCAAAATGAGTTTTACAGGATTATTTTAAATGAATATAGTAAACATAGTATCCCACAGTTCCTTTGGGCCTGGTACTGTTATAAATAGAGACTGAATGGATACTTGATCATATTTCTATTTTCTTTAAGAGCACAATGCCAAACAATGAAGAACAAGAAAATTTAAGACAGTTTGAAAGAGGGGTTATAAAGAGCTTCTTAGCCCATGCTCTGAAATCCAGGTCATGGTGGGTGACATCCCTGTGAATTGTAGCGAGAACCTCTAAGCCTCTTGGATGTCCAGCAGAATACCGGCTCATAGGCTTATCATTCCCTCCAACGTCATAAATGAGGCACCATTGTTTTTACGGATCACGTCGCTTTTTAAAGTAGAAATTAGTTTATTTGATTAGAAAACAGTCATTTATTGATGCATTGCACATTCTCTGCCAATTGAGGAATAAGATGAACTGTCTTAAAGATATGCCACTTTCAGTAACATATTCGAGCTATAGAAGTTTCGGTGGTCAAATAGCTAATTCGATAGGCGCTGCAATCTGGTAGGTGTTAAATTAAATGAATAAAGGTTTGCCTGACTCTTATGCGTTTCACGACCAAGACAAATTTGACAAAAACACGTTTTTTTTTCCAGTTCTGATTATGAACAAAAATTTGTGCAACTGAAGGCCAGGCTAATAATATTTAGAATGTGGGATTGTGTCTCAGTGTGAGGTAAGGAAAGGTGTTTAACATTAATGTGACAAGGTGTGACAGAGGTTATGTGTAGGTTTCCGTATGTATTCAGATAACAGATATAACAGATTCATGGATTTTAGACAGACTAGATTTTTACTAAAATTTTGAATTTCTTTAAATGAGAAACAACTAACTAAACAAAGATTATAAAATTCCAAGAAAAATGTACTTCAAATGTTTTACAAAGAACCCAATAGAATAAGTTTTAACTTTTTTTAATGGTGTAAAAGTTTTCTCCATGTGGAAGCAAGGAACTTATTTTGTGTGTTTAGCTTTTTTAATGCACGTTCTTCTTATGGTGACATATAAATTGTAATGAAAAGTAAATTCATTTTTGTCTTTTACTTTCTATCTTTGTCTGCCCCCTCCCCTCCAACCGGCCCTCTATCTCTATCTCTCTCTCTCTCTCTCTCTCTCTCTCTCTTCCTTGCTCGGCCCTGCCTCATTTGCAATGATTATGTTATCAGGCCAGCCAGGCAAAAGGGTGGAGCAACCATAATTTCAGCTCTGGATTAGGCTGAAATAACGAGGTCACCAAGTTACTGTTGCTATGGCAACGGCACATCCAAGAACACAGGATGCCATTGCAAACCCAGGAGCTCAGAAGTCTTCTCTGGTGTTCTCCTGTGCGCTTTCATGATTTTTCCCCCTTTTCCTTAAAGAAAGGAACATTGTTCCTCTCCAGCCCCAAATGCTCTTGTTTACCGGCATGTTCAGAGCTATGAATAGACATTTTTTCCATGCTGCTAGTCTGTCAACTGTAAATGAGCTGATGGTCATTTACAGTTAAAATGCTCAACTGTGATGTTAAATCTGGTTTGACTCATTTTTAGCCTAGCAGTTAAGGAAGCGGCCCCGTAATCAGAAGGTTGCCGGTTCGAATCCCGATCCACCAAGGTGCCACTGAGCAAAGCACCATCCCCACACACTACTCCCCGGCCGAATGGCTTCCCAACTGCTCAACAAGAGTGATAGTTAAAACCAGAGGACACATTTTGTTGTGTCCACTGTGTGCTGTGCTGCAGTGTTTCACAATGACAATCACTTCACTTTTGCTTTCATAAGCAATTCCTTGTGCTGCATTTGTCTGCTGGTAGGATAGAGACAAAGGAAAAGTGTATTTACCAAAAGTTTCTTTTCTCAACTTTTTCTGCTGTTCCACAAGGCATAGAGGAAATGAAATGTTCTATTTTTTGTCTTCTCATTGGCATGAGAAGTTTTCATGAGATTCCAAATAATTTCCAAATCACAAAATAATAAAGTGGTTTTCTTGAGATAACAAGACATATAAAATCACACCTCTATTCTTTTAAACCGGATAGAAACAATTGCATACAGCTGTTTTGCCATATATGAATAATATTGTCTCTGTTTATTTGGGTGTCCATGTATTCCTAATTTTGTTTATTTTAATTTCTTGGCATTACCTCCAGGCAATAAACCAATTTCTTTCCACCAGTCAGTTTTCAGTCCAACTCTTTTCCCTCCAGCTTATACTTCACTGCATCTCAGAGCAGTCTGGCGGTTTCCATCTCTCACAGACCTCAGTGTTACCATGAGAGCAGACTGCAGTACTCTGAGGTGGGGGCTTCAGACCAGGACAGAAGATATGATGGTGATAATGCTGGGGCAGGTGATGCTGCACTGGTTTGCAGAATACTGAAAATTTACTCTTTTTAATTAGAAAAGGTCAAATTTGGATCCTTCATAAAAATAAGAGTCATTTAGACAAAGACATCTGAGATGTCAGAATCACCTGAATTTGTGGGTTTGTTTTAGTGCCAGGTGCTGAGACTGATTTGGCTTCAGACCCGTAAATGTTCCTACAAGTGATGCCGGTCACTGGTAGAAAGTGTCACACGACCTCAGCAGCCACTTTTGCACTCAATAGTCACAAGACCCACCACCACCGCTGAGAAGCAGTCAGTAAACATGAGGTGGGGGTAGTAAAAAGATAGAAATAATGAGGGGCAGCTAGAAAAGGGGCAGGAAAGAGAGCAGCCGGAGAAAGACGGCGGGTCCAGACAGATTCAGTGACAGAAAGACAGCGATGGGGGTGGGGCATAAAGGAAAGGGGCATTGAGAAAACAGGAGGCAAAAGGAAGTGTGTGTGTGTGTGTGTGTGTGTGTGTGTGTGTGTGAGTGTGTGTGTGTGTGTAAGAAAGAGCAGTCAGGGGGTGGGGGTGGGGATTGTACTATGTCTGCACAGAAAATCCCCAAAGGAATTTTGTGAAGGCTGAGATCCAAAAATGGTGACCCAAACCCAGCCCATGATTCCAAATGGAAAACTGCTGCACTTGCACAGACATCACTTTCAAAATCCTGTCACCCTTAACTGACTTTTTTTAGTCAAGTTGTCATGGTAGTCTTGTAGTCCAAAGATATATGCCCCCAAAACTGAGGCTTATTTCACTGTAAATTACATAACTACATTTGTGAAAACGAACAAGATGGTCATAAGCAAACTTCCCTTTGTCATACACTGTCTGGGGCAAAGCATGAAATCAGGCCAGGATGGCCTATCTAATATAAATGAAAAAAGACACAAAAAAAGGCTTCTTTAGTCAGTAATAAACAAATATCATTATATATGTGTGTGTGTGTGTGTGTGTGTGTATGTGTATATACACACACACACACATACACACTCGTGCACATACACACACACAGTTAGTTTGCTCTGTTTATGCAGCATATTCTGAAAAATGTCTCAAAGACAGATGCAAAACAATGTAAGTCATTGGTTGTGAAGGTTACCAAGCAACCTGTGTCAAAAAAATCTCTCACCTGCATGGGTAGGGGAACTCTTGCCATCTGCACCGGCCTTTAGAACTGTGGAAAGCATGTGTGTTGAACGTTAGAACTTATATAATGTGTTTGTGTGTGTGTGTGTGTGTGTGTGTGTGTGTGTGTGTGTGTGTGTGTGTGTGTTTGTGTGTAATCTACCGATGAAGTGTGCTGCTGTGATTGATGCTTTCTCCTCTCCTGGCTCCGACTCCAATCTCGCCTTCTGCAGCCAGACCCACAGGCTGAAGCAACATTCATCCAGATCTGTGGCCAAATAGATCCCGACTGTCATATCTCCCGTCTGTCTGTAAAAACACATTCAGACTTTTTTACATATTCAACAGATGATTTTATTTGCAATCCTGTCGCCTTTTATGTTGATGCATTGGAAAAGACATATTCCTTCTTCTTCATTTCCACTCGTTCTCCCTCCGTCAGGTTAAGCTGCCTGCGCTCCCCTTTCTCTGGCAGCCATTGTTTTCATTCCCTCTTTCATACTTGGTTGGGCTCTTTCCAGCTGAACAGTTTCCACTCAGTATTAATATTCAGAGAGCCGCTGGCAGATCAGAACTCGACAGAGTAAACAACGCCACGCCTGCGGCCAGCACTTCACGCTGAAGCCAGTCATGACGCCTTCATTTATATATGCCTGTGTCATAAGACAGAAAAGAATATGTCTAAATGCTTATGCATTGGATGAAAACTCTGTTTGGCCATTTAAATTATTATCAGTAAGTATTTACAATAGATTATAGGTAGACTCAGAATCAGAAAACTATTCATCCTGAGGGATAAGCAGTGACAATACACAAAACCATAAATTAAAGTTGTATAAAATAATCTAGTGAGAAATAAAAGCATATCTGTGTGTATTACTCTAATGTTTAGTATAATCAATATAAATATCTAAGCGTATAGATTATAAAATCTAAGATTTAGATTCTAAAACAGTTTGTCTAGCTCACAGTCCCAAACATATTGGACATGTTATTGCACATAGGAATGAAATGTTATTGCAAGAGACATGGGGGGACAAATGTCAGACATCGTGCATTGGAAATTTAAGATTTGTCAATAATCTTTATTTCAGACACGGCCTTCAGATGCTTACAGTAGATATCGAGTTTGCAATATTTGCTATTGGTGCCATGAACAAGTGGTATTATGCCAGATTGGGCAGTTTTTAAATATTTAATATTCTGGGGAAAATTGCTTTTTGAGAAACCTGATTTCTTATGATTTTGTGCTAATGGCAGCTCTTTAAGATTAAATTGTCCAGAATTAGGATGTAGGTTTTGAGAAAGACTCTTGATGGCTATTAAAACCCTTATTTGTGGCCTTTCTTTATTTCTTTGCAAATGAATGAAACTGTTGCTAATAGAGTGTTATTCAGCAGAAGCACCAGTTTGACATCACTAGGTGTTTACATGCAAAAAGTCAGACTTAAAGAGCAGCAATGTAGGCAGCAATGTCACAACATGTCAGTGACACATCGCTATGTGTCCAGAGTGATCTGCCCAGTCCTACAAAAATTAACAGCAATTCTGTGCTGAACTATACAGCTGTAAAAATGTTGGAGCATAAGTTGCAGTACAAGATTAAGAATGAAATAGAAAGGTCAGGTGAAAAGGAAGAAAGTCAGGGGGCAGTAGTATGAAGAGGAAAAGGTAGCTAGGCAGCATTGCTCCAGGCTTCCTGTGGAGAAGTGCCACTGGAGGTGCATTCTGGGAAAATTCCAGTCTCTCAGCAGGAGGCATCGCCTGGAAACATAAGAACATCAGACAGGACAGCAGAGTTCATGCACACCACACCAACCCACAATCACACACAAAGCACAATGTAACCACACTGTGATGATCAAGTCAAAAGAATCGTATCGATATCTTTACCGGTCAATCAATATAAATGTGTCGATAGCTAAACACAGACATATGCACAGAGACAGACAGATAGATAGACAGACAGACAGCATTGTTTGTGTATGTGTATTTGAAAGAGACAGGGAGAAGCTCAGGCATCTTCAGCCTCAGCTCTTATTAAGTGACCTGAGGGGGCTGCAGGAGACGCCAGGAGAGAGAGAAGGCAGAACTGGGGGTTGGGCAGCTCACTGTGTGTGTGTGTGTGTGTGTGTGTGTCCATAATGAACCTGTGTGTAAGTATATGTATACGGACATGTATGTACTATCTGTACGAACGTGGGTAAATGCGAGCGTGTGTGTTTTATCTGGTCGCGACAGGAAAATTCTTCCAGAAACTCCAGTCTCCTTATCCAGCATGAACATGCAGCTCATTCTGACCAAAGGTGAGCTGCGGTGAAATTATAAGCAGGTGTTTGGAAATGGTGGGCATCACCCGCATTTAATTCAATTTCTCAGACCAATTTTCACAGCCAACAGGAGGCGGGGTTGGTAGTTTAAGCAAAACCACTTTAGTTGCTGCAGGGGACCTGTAACATCATGTAAAGTCTTTAAACCGGGGATGGTTTAACCCATCCCTAACATCCCCTCTCTCCTGAACAGGTTGAGGTCGCTCTACACCAATCAGCCAAAGAAGGACAACCTGTGAAGAAGCAACCGAGATTTGTTCATATGCACAGGCTTGGGACGTAACAGTGATACAACTTCAGAATTAAAAACCTTGTAGATGTAAGTGGGGCACTTGTTTAGCCCTAATTAATCACATAATTTTTTACGTAAGTTTTAAATGTTGTATTTGACTAAAGGCGACCGATAAATTAATAAATGTCAACATAAACATGACCTTCAGCAACAAAGTCAAGAGCTTGATCCCATTCATTTATCCAAATCTTAGCATTGATTAACCATGTGATAAAATTACATAAAGTTTATTTGGGGTGGAATGCAGTGATAACTGTCTTGCCACTAATCTGAATGGAGAAGGTGATACCATTATTCTGGTGAGAATATCTGAACATTTGAATGACAACTAAAGTATTTCTGTCCTTAAGTGTTACATTTTTAATGATGCCGCTTGCAATGAGAAACAGCAATGAATTAAAAATGACACAAATGTAAGAATTTTTTGTATTATTATCTGTATAGTTTTTTTAATGTTCTTTCCAGCTGAAAAAAATCACTCTTGGAAATATGCAAATGAAGCTCCAAGCTATTAGAATGCTAATGAGATTCCCCAGCAGAACTTGCGGCTCCCATGTTCAGGGTGTATTTCATCCATATTCAAAAAAACATTAGTGTGTGTGTGTGTGTGTGTGTGTGTGTGTGTGTGTGTGCCTGTATCTCACATGCAGGCGAGACTCTGACTCCTTTGGGCTTCTGTATTCTATATCTCTACTTGCAAACCTGAGTGAGTGTATGTGTGTGTGTGTGTGTGTGTGTGTGTGTATATATATATATATATATATATATATATATATATGCATTTGCGCGTGTGTGTGTGTGTGTATGTGTGTGTGTGTATGTGCACCTCTGTTTCTGTTCTCGTTCCCTGCACCCACTTTGTCTCTCTCAACCTCAACCCAGAAGCCCAACCATATCATGACTAGAACTTAATAACGGAAACGTTTCCAATGTTGCAGACATCTTCACGTGAAGTTGAAAGGAATTTATAAGGGTTTTCTTCCGGTAAAATATTGTCATTCTATTGCCAAACGTCATCCACCGATATCAGAAATGAAATAAAATCAAGTGGAGCACACTTCATGCACACACATTTACAATATTAGAACCACTAACATGCGGCCCATATAGCCCATGCACTTTAGGATGGACCCTGAAGGCCATGAAAAGGGAAATCAGCCCCCCTTCCTCTACACTCGGAGCCCCAACCTGCGAGATGCTGCTGTACCCTGCATTACGGCAAGTTACCATAGTAACAGTGGGTAGACCAGCGATGGCGTGTGCCTATATGTGTCCTGACCCATTTTGGTTCTCCATCTCTTCTGGCCCGTCTCCCCTCCGCATTTGTCTGGGCTTCATTTTTAAATTCGTTGGAGGGTCTGGGGGCCACAAAATCTCTGTGGCTGTGTTGAAAGAGTACATTTAGCAAGCCAGCAGACTGAAGCAAGCAATGTAATTAATACATATTTCAATATATATAAAACTGGTGCAAAGTCGCTTTTGGCAAACAAGCACATCCTGTTAAAAATGAACTGAGCTGAAATGCCACCCCCCCCCCCTAAAAAAAAAGACTTTTTAATTAAGATTTTATTAATAGATTTTGCTAACTTTTTTAATTACCTACTAGGGTGCCTGAGGCATTCGGAGAACAACTTCATTTTTATCTACTGTGATTTGAGCTGGTGAGAGATATTTTTTTCTCAAAAGAGATTCAATGGATTCATACATTTCATCGTGGCTAATGAATGGAATATTGCGTTCCTGACAGATGGATCTGAAGCCTGTAGTGAATTTAGATTTTTTTCTGTCAGTTTTTAAGGTCCTACAAGTCGTGTATATGAAGTGGTGCATTCATGGATTGCGCTTGTTTTTCCCGCACATCCCACAGATGCTCGAGAACTTGGAGTCAAACACCTAAAATTCTGTTTCCATGAAGGGGTGTACTTGGTCAGCAGCGATGTTTAGGTAGGCGGCATGTCTCAAAACAATACCCACCGTAATGCAGGACCCGAGCTTTACGGTGGCAGTGGTGGCCTAGCGGTTAAGGAAGCGGCCCCGTAATCAGAAGGTTGCCGGTTCGAATCCCGATCCGCCAAGGTGCCACTGAGGTGCCACTGAGCAAAGCACCGTCCCCACACCCTGCTCCCCGGGCGCCGGTCATGGCTGCCCACTGCTCACTCAAGGTGATGGGTTAAATGCAGAGGACAAATTTCACTGTGTGCACTGTGTGCTGTGCTGCTGTGTGTCACATGTGACAATCACTTCACTTAAGACATTTACATTTAAAGCATTTGGCAGGCACTCTTATCCACAGCAACTTATTTAAGTGCCTTAAATATCCGTCATTGAAATACTGAAATCTCTCAGCAGAATGTTGGCCAGAGCATCCCACTGCGTCCACCAGTTTTCCCATCATGCATCCTGGTGTCTTCCCCAGCTAAGTGACGGCCAGCATGCATGGCTCTGGACACAGTGGGAAGGAACCTGAGAGCACACACACATATATATTACCATATATATGAAAGTGAAAGTGACTGTCGTTGTGAAACAGCACACAGTGCACACAACAAAATGTGTCCTTTGTTTTTCACCCATCACACTTGGTGTGCAGTGGGTATCCATGAAAGGCGTCTGGGGAGTAGTGTGTGGGGACGGTGCTCAAATTAGCGGATCGGGATTAGAATCGTAACCTTCTGATAACGGGTCCGCTAGGCCACCACTGCCCCGACACATACAGTACAGGCCAAAAGTTTGGACACACCTTCTCAATCAATGTGTTTTCTTTATTTTCATGACCATTTACGTTGGTAGATTCTCACTGAAGGCATCAAAATTATAAATGAACACATGTGGAGTTATGTACTTAACAAAAAGTGGAGACCTGGCCTCCACAGTCACCGGACCTGAACCCAATCAAGATGGTTTGGGCTGAGCTGGACCAACAAGTGCTAAACACCTCTGGGAACTCCTTCAAGACTGTTGGAAAAGCATTTCAGGTGACGACCTCTTGAAGCTCATCGAGAGAATGCCAAGAGTGTGCAAAGCAGTAATCAGAGCAAAGGGTGGATATTTTGAAGAAACTAGAAAATAAAACATGTTTTCAGTTATTTTTTCCTGTTTTTGTTAAGTACATAACTCCACATGTGTTCATTCATAGTTCTGATGCCTTCAGTGAGAATCTACCAATGTAAATGGTCATGAAAATAAAGAAAACACATTGAATGAGAAGGTGTGTCCAAACTTTTGGACTGTACTGTGTATATGTATTAACCAGAAGTCAGCATTGAAAAAAACAACTTTGTGTGACCTTAAGAAAGTAACCATGTCAGCAATCTTCTGGAATGTTAAGAGCAATACACGATCCTACCAGAAGAACAGATCAGGCATGGTAGCTCGTGTATTTCTATGTGATCTGTATAGATCTGGAACGTACTAGATTGAGGTCTGAACTGGTCTGTGGGCAGCTGTGCACCTCTGGAGGGAACAGTGCAGCCTGCAGCTGTCCAATGAACGGCGTCGGTCTCTCTCTCTCTCCCCTTCTCTCTCCCTCCCTCTCTCTCTCTCTCTCTCTCTCTCTCTCTCTCTCCTCCCTCCATCCCTCAGAGCAGCCCGGGACTCCGCCGCGTGCAGCGTGTCGCGCCGTTCCCGCTCCGCCCGCGTGCTCCATGTGCGCTGCGTGGACGCGCAGGTCGCGCCGCTCCGAGATCCGACATGTCCAACCCGCCCCACGACCCGTTCTACTCGTCGCCCTTCGGCCCCTTCTACCGGAGGCACTCGCCCTACATGGTGCAGCCGGAGTACCGGATCTACGAGATGAACAAGCGCCTCCAGTCCCGGACAGAGGTGAGTTGTGCGTGGTCCAGGTGTGGACAATTCTGGACAAGTTGTGGAAACGTAAGCGCAACGCAGCTTATAGGAAAAAAAGAAAGTTCAGAGCGTCACGTGACGCTTAATTTCTTGGTTCATACGCCAAAGAAATTAAATTATGCAAAGCCTTATTAAAATCAAACAGGCCAGGTGCGGTGGTGACTCCTAAATGACTCTTATAGGGGTCAAAGGTCACCCACCTGTTCTCTGGGGTCCATGTTCATGCCAATTGGAAGGTGAGGTGAATCTGAACATCCCGATAAAAGTATTAACATGGAAAACATTGACTTTTGGCAGGTTCCTTGAGTTTTTGGTGCTCCGGATGTTGTGTTTGAGTTTAGAAATGACTGTCGTGGATTAAAATGACCGTTCAGGTGGATGGGCGCCTCCTGTTTGAAGGGCCGTCTGATAAATGCGGGTCTGCTGTCGGGGATTGAGGTGTTGTAACTTTAAGGAGAGGAATGCACTGGCACAACACCATGCATTATTCATCAGAAGTGGCCCGGGCGCTGGTAGACTTCCACTCTCCGACGGTCACCGCGCAGGGCGCCAACGTTTTAACCTGATGGGGTCCTTGAGGCTTTCTGTCGGCTTCAAACTTAAAACAGATACATGGGACAAGAACAAATCGGTCACCGTCCCAGCACGGCATAAGGCAGGTGGCCTCGTGAAAGTTAAACTGTGCCCGGAGTCGGAGGCCGAATTAAACGGATGAGCGGGGACGACTGGTTCAGTAACGAAAACAGATCTAATCCCAGTCGGAACATGTGGTGGGATTACAGACCATCAAGTGAAAGTTGGTTGCGGACAAAAGCCGGAAAGATGGAGGAAATGCAGGCCGGCGGGTGGGGGATGGCGGGGTTGGCTCTTCACTTCTGCATTCTCAGCACAGCAAACCGTGATGGATGTGCTGCGCCGTATTCTCTAAAATTAGCCGGTAATCTTTCTGCTCTTAGCCGGCGAGGAGCCCTGGGAGGTCAAAGTGTTTTAAAGATGCAATGTTTGAGGGAGGGGGGCTGAGATATGAAACGTGCACGTTTAACACATTACCAGGATCAAAAATGTTACTTTTCGGACGTCCCGTGCTCAAGTGTTTCATTGCCTACACGCTAAATATCACATCAGGGCTGTGAAAAAGGACTTTTGACCCTCAAGCTATTCTACAATTTCAATTAAGAATCCCGCAATTACTCAGTCATTGTATAAAGTTACCTTCAGATGTTAATTAACAGTATCTGTCTTTTGATCGTGTTTCCTGTGAAGAAATACCCATTTTTATAAAATAAAAACCACAGCAGGTCTCCCTTAGTCAAAAAAATAAATTAATCTGTACTGAAACGAACGACTCACATTCTGCTCTTCTGTAATACACTGAAAATGAAGATGTGTCTCATCGCGCTCGTATGTTCCGCATAACCCCACCCGGATCGTCCGCCACGTTCGTTTCTCTCCGGATGCCAGGCGGGACCTTGAATTTCTGCAGCTGCTTGCGCTTGCTTCATTATTAATGGGGAATCTGTAAGAACATCAAAGGAAGAACATTCTGGTCAATACGATGGGTGAAATAATGTATCAAGTGTGTCAAGAGTATGAATTACATTGACACCACCTAATTAGCGTTCGCCATAAACCTGTAATAACTGATTATGCAGGAGTGGGTGTAAGTTCGGTTTCGGATTGGAATGGAAATGCAACTTGGTGGAGGGCAGCGTGGTTCAGAGTAACCAAAAGTGCCGGTGCATCTAATTGATTTGCTCACCTTCACCCTCAGAGCATGTAGTATTCAACCTAGTGTGTGCATTTAACACCAAAAGAACAAACTATTCCACGATCTTGCTTATCATCAGGGCTGGTAGTGGGAGAAGACAGAAGAAATAAGCAGAAGAAATAAAAAATGAAAAAAAAAGAAAACCGTGTGGTAGTGGCCCAGTGGGTTAGACACTCGCCTATGAGTCAGAAGGCCACAAAGTCACAGGTTCGAGCCCCACTTATTACCATAGTGTCCCTGAGCGAGACACTTAACCCTGAGTTAGGTTACTGTCCCTGTAACTACTGATTCTAGGACGTTCTGATAAATGCCGTAAATGTAAATAGGGCTGCCCTGGTGGTGGCACCCTAGTTATGCCATTTAACTCAGATAGGCCTGAATCCAAACTATATGCAGGAAAATGTAACCACACACAGAGACAATGCTTCATTTGTTGCACAATTTATGATTAAAGAGTGACTAGTTATTTTATTTGATTCTTACACCAGCTGTTTTACTGTTTTAAGTGTCTTGAGGTCACAGGTCACTGTGTGCTTTTTTTGTACTTTAATGTTTAATGTAAAACAGAAGTGATACTGTAACAGAGTAAAGTGTTTCACCTTTTGCCCTCCATGGATGAATATGGACACCAAGCAGACGTGAAAGTGATACCGGAGCTGCTGGCTTACTGGTTTTCCCGCATCTTCACGCGACGCGACTTTTACTTTTAAATGTCAAGCCGCCACTCCAGGGCAGATACGGATTTTGACAGTTCGCCTGCTTTGCTTATGGAAATCCGCTCATTTTATATTCAAACTCGGGAGATGGCAAATGATTGTCACACGTGAGACAGCAGGTCCATACCTCTCCATTCAATCAAAACATGCTCGGCAACATCCTATTATAACAACACGGCCAAATCTCGAATGCTTGTAATTATGTAGTACAGCATTGTCCAGGTATTGCTACTGAAACAGAATTTTTTTCAATTTTATTTATTCAAGTTTATTCTGTTAGATTTTTGGATGATTTTGAAGAGTCTTTGAGATTTGTTTTTAAAATTTTCTACCACACTAATGATATTAGACTGTCAGTATGTCAATTTATATATGGACTATAAAGATAAAAAAAGAATACTGGTATGGTAGATGGATCCAAGGATTATATCTTGTTATGTCTATAATATATGTAATTGTTGATATATTTTTTGTAATGTTTTGTAATATTTCTACCAATTTGGCAACCGCCACATTGCAGGATTTGGTAGACATACTTTGTCCTTTTTATTTGCATTAAAGAAATCTACACTTATGTGACCTTTTTTTTATCATGTTTATATGATGCTCTAAATTTTCAATGGAAACCAACCAGCCATAATACAGTGATGCACTGTTGTTAATTGGTGAATAATTGGCATGAATGTTAAATCCAGCCTTGACCGCGGACCAGTGTTGCACGATTTTACGCTTGAACTGGAGAGGGTGAACCAGAGGCAGATTCTCCTAGTTCACCTTCTTAAGTCATTTGCGTCGGGAAGCGGCCCAGCGCCTAAACATATGCAAATGGGGCTGCTGATTAACATTCAGAGGAGGAGCCTGGCCGACCTCAGCCGCTGTAAGCACATTAGCATAACGCTGGTTGATATTCGCGACGCTCGTTAATATTCTCCGAGAGATGGGATGAAACATTACTCAGGGAGCCGACCAGAGGAAGGCGAGGAGGCAAACAAAAGAGGTCATTGCTCAAGTCTGGGTTTATCCTCCTCGCCTTAATGGCCTGGAATAGGACGTAAATATAATCTCCGCAATTTTTGACAGTCGCAATAGTTTGGCAATGTCTCCTCTGTCAGGGTACGAGCTGTAGGGGTGGTGTTCATAACAGCCACTCAGACTAAAATAATAAATACACAACATGGGCCAGTGGCTTCCATTATTTGAAATAAGAAATGCATGGGCGCCATCTGTAAGGTGGCACACAGGCTTGGCAGGATGCTGGGACAATGGTTCCACCTTTTTCCTGTGGCTTTCCCTGAGTTCCTTCCAGCCGGTGCTGTCGCTGCGATAACGGACAGGGCAGATAAGCGCAACACTCCGACATCCTGCTTCTCTTTCACAATCGCATCCAATAATGGGCCGTTTGCTGTCATTTTTCCGACCCGCATCTCAACGTTGGCCTTAGAGGGGGAGCAGAAGAATGACTGGTGTTTGTACATTTTTCCTGTTTCCTGGTTCTCACAAGTTTTTTTTAACCATTCTATCTATCTATCTATCTATCTATCTATCTATCTATCTATCTATCTATCTATCTATCTATCTATCTATCTATCTATCTATCTATCTATCTATCTATCTATCAATTTCTGTCAATTGAATTGGTTACTTTAGCTACCAGTATTCAGACTGCTGTTGGTGATGAGAGCTATTTATTTATTTATTGATTGATTGATTGATTGTGGCCCTAGAGGAACTACTGATCATCTTTTCTGGAAATTAATATCATCTGTGGCCAATCAGTTGGAGGATATACAATACAATATACATAGTGTGTGTGTATTTGTGTGTGTGTGTGTGTGTGCATGTGTGTGTGTGCGCACATTTTTGAATGCCGCTTTAGAGGTCTGAATTCAGTTTTCATGATGCCATTTTATTATTCATCTAATAGAAATCTCAAAAATACACCTAAAGGTGGAAGATGATATGCATTTGATTGTGCACTGCATTATATTGATATTTACTGGGCCATGGTAAAAATGTTCAGACGTTAGCGGGGCAGGGACGGGGTTATTGTTATTTACCGCTGGATAGAGTGTGTGTGTCTTTCTAAGCCCGTGGATTTTTCTGTAAATCCTCAGCTCTTGTCCCCGGCCAGCGCTGCCCTGATGAATGCCCACAGACGGCCGCATTATGCTCCAATCAATATGGCTTTATCTGCAAGCAAACACACGCTCACACACGTTATTTCACCTGAGGTCTAATGTGTGTGTGATCAGAGTTGTCATTGTCACTCACAAGCCGACAAAAGAGCTACATGTTTTATTATTTTGGTTATTATGGGTGTGTGTGTGTGCGTGTGTGTGTGTGTGGCAGTCCCGGGCGAGTGAAGTGCTAAATAAAGTTAATCAGTGTGAAAGTCCCGATCAGATCCCTCACTGATTGTGACAGCGAGGATTATTTCTACAGATAACAGAACTGGCCCTGCCTGCCGAGATGCTGGCCTGCATCATTAATACTCAGCGGCCTGAGAGCTGAGGACTTGATGAATACAATTACACACGCTGACTCATGCACACGCTCATTTCTGCGGGATTTAGATGTTGATTATGAAGGGAAATGTTTCCTCTTATCTTATAAAAGCTGCACCACGGGGCTGGACAGTGGGCTCTTCCATTTCCATTTATGGCATTTATCAGATGCCTTCTCCTTGTAACTTAATAGTTAGGGACAGTCGTTACAGGGACACTCAGGGTTAGGTGGTGTGCTCAGGGACACCATGGTAGTAGGTGGGGTTTGAACCTGGGTCTTCTGGTTCATTGGCGAGTGTGTTACCCGCTAGGTTACCCTGTGGTGGTAGTAGCCCCTACCAGCACTCCGACCAATTCTGTAAAAAGCAATTCAACACAAAGACAATCACAAGCCAGACCAACATATTGTATTATACCACAGTTAGCTCTGACCTGTCATTTTGGCTGGCTGAGAAGAATCACTGGATTAACAATATTCTGCCAATTCCGACTCAATATCGTTAAAGTTTCTCTGTAAATATAGAAAATAGGTATGGACAATAAAGCTACAACTGTCACGACACAGAGAGGAGGAGGACCCAGGCACAGAGGGCAACATGACACTCACACCAACACACAGGAATCAGCTTCGGGATAAATGAGCGAGGAAACGGGGAAAGGGAAGGTCAACTCATGCACACACAACGCACAAGACCATTACACACTCTCATACGTACACTCTAAAGACCCCAGAGGCACCACCACCTCCGGCCAAGAGAGGACTTCCAAAACAGACTGCGAAACAAGAAAAAAAAAAAACGTCGAACCGTCATCGGGTGTGCCCGTCTGAACAGGATAATAAAACAGAAATCTTCGGGCCCAACTGCGAAATGTAAATGTAAAAATTTTTTTGTGATGATGATTAATTATTACCATTTTTTTTTACTACTGTAATGTTTCATACGCAGGGGCCAGCGGGAAAGCTTTAAGCGAAGGAAACCGTGTCCTCTCACCTCCCAAGCCCTCCGCCTGCGATCATGATGCCCCGGTTCCGCTCGACTCTGGAGCAAATGTCAGCTGCGTGCCGAATGCAGTTATTGGGCTGAAACGGGAACGGGGTGAAGACTTAATGCCACCACACACGGCTGTGTCTGCTCGGGCCGAGGCTGGAGGAATGGGTGGAAATGTTAAGCCTTCCATCTTGTTTCAGCCGTAATGTATTGAGCCCTCTGAACTATGAATCCAAATCAATGGCGTCTCCTCTGCAACAGCATTGAGTTTCTTTAACCACAGGTTCAGGAATTTAAACCCCATACAGGCCAGGACTCATGTGATGCAGAATTCAGACTCTATGACAATGTCTATGACAATCAAAAATGAGCCATAACAAAATTAACAGTCAAGGCCATTTATGGCAGCGCACAAACACACATATACTCGCGCACACACACACACTTCTCTCTTGGCACATCAGCTCGTGAGTACAAATAAGAAGTGGATAAGCTGGTTGACCCCTTGACCCCTGGCGTTTATTCGAGAGGGTGAAGGATTATGATTGGAGGTCATGAAATCTGAGGGTGAATGCTGTTTAAATACTCACTATTGTCCTATTACAACTTGGAGTGTTTGCGTGTGAGCATCTGTGTCTATGTGAGAGATTGTGTGTGTGTGTGTGTGTGTGTGTGTATGACAATCTGTCCTCACACATCACACTGCCTGAGTCAAAAATAAATATAATAACTTTTAGGGCTTTATTAATGGGAATAAACAAGACAGTACGTGCTTATTGGAAATGAAAACGTGTGAAGAAGAACAAGGTTAAGATCCCCTACTCTCTGGCATAGCTAACTAGCTGTCAATTGTTATGTGAGTGGATTTATTTCAGTACACCCAGAGCGGATTTACTGATGTTTTTTTGTGATATTTTTGGCTCTTTTTTGGGTGATTATGGTCTGCAACAATCTGGCAGGGCTGTTTGCTCTGTGCTTAACCCCATCTTTGTTTTTTAATGTGCTCAAACGCCCATGTTTTCCTGCCGTGTGACACTAGCCTGTTATTAACATATTAAACTAATGTCTAAACTAACGTCATCAGTGTGAATAATCAGGATGCTTAAATTAATTGGAACTATTTCAAAAGCGTTCACAAAAGTATTAATTTTATCTTGTGTCCTACATACACGTCTGCGCTGAAGAATTGCTTTCAATCTCATTGTACGTGTATAAAATTCATCAAATAAGCACATAGTCACATAAGTCGATAAGTCATTTGGTTGCGCAGTCATATCGATCATGTGACTGCCGGACGCCAAGGCCCCGTTCCATGGCGCATCTCACGTCACTTACGGGCAGCTCTGGCCATAACAGCAACCACACGGCCGTCCAGGGGGTAGTTTGTAAGCAGAGCCATGTTGTTGTGGGTGCCGGCCTACGTGGTAATGCGCTATTGATCCCCTTTCTAAATGCAGTGTGGATTTGTGGGGTTCGTTCCCAGTTGCAGGACAGGGCCTCTGAGTTTGGGTCGTACGCGTCAGAGAATCTGATTTGTTTTCTGCAGAGCACACCTTGTACTCAGTTCTGCTCGATTAAATGACCAAGTACAATATTTTGCTCTTATTTGTTCAACTGGGTTCTCTGTACGTACTTAAATCACTGGATATTTATGCAGAACAAGCTTTGAGAGCCATATATCAGCACTCTTGACCTCATACACTCCTTATCAACCCTGTTTTGCTGTCACAACATTAATCAACCAGCTTCTGCTACATATCTGACTGCTGGACAGCCGATATTGAAACGTCAGGTTCTGGCTTTCTTGTAGTAATGATGACCCTTTAACCCTTTGGCCTCTGCTGACCCTGCAGGAGAGCGACAGTCTATGGTGGGACGCCTTCGCCACTGAGTTCTTCGAGGAGGACGCGACACTGACCCTCTCCTTCTGCCTGGAAGATGGACCGAAAAGATACAGTAAGTCACCGTTCCTGTTTGAAACGCAGACGATGATGACTGCGGTGATGTCTGTGTTAATGTGTCGGCCCCTCTAAGCAGCGTGGCCACGCAGAGTGATGATGAAGTACATACATTTCTGTGAATCATATATAACTAGCTCGTACATAAGTTAGTATAAGTTATTCAAGCTCGTTGCTTTTTTATCTAGTTTTAACCACAAGGCACTATAATAACACTATAATAACACTATAACACTGTAATAATAAAAAATACTTTTAATTATACTAAGTATTATTTATAGCAGTAATAATAATAATAAAATTGCTGTATTCGCACAATGCACGTTAAAAATTGACTAGGGCTGTTCGATGTCGTAAAGTAAACAATTTCAATATAAAAACACTGTATCATGATACGTCATACATATTAATGTACTTGCGTAATGAAATCAGTGCAATCGTGACATCATCTTTAGGGCATGTCGCCCAGCCTTAGCTTTGGACTTCTAATGTGGTGTGCTCCGGGGGAGAAAAGATCCGGACAGTAGCATCTTAATATCATAATGCTGCATTTACAAACACTGTTTTTTTTTTCATAAAATTATGAAATAATGTCACATTAATTCAGCTTACACATCTTTTTTGATTCATTGTGTGTGGGTGGGGACTACATATCAGTAATATGCACAGGTCCCCACAAGTAGCGTAATGCATGCGTGCATGCGCTCCACTCTCCCCCTTCTCCTCCCCCTCTGGTGAGTGACAGCGCTCGCGTCAAAACACGTCTGAGAGAATGAGATTCACGCTGCGAGACGTGACCTGCGAATGAGAGCCAGCGGCGCCGCTGTCCCGGCTGCGTGCGGGCGTTACACTGCACCTGTCTTTGGACCCAAAACTCATATTATATACATGTGTTCTGTGTTTTTAAATGCGCCGTTCCCTATAGTCTCTGTTCCCTATAGTCAGGAAAATATGTGCTCAATATATTCATGTTGTTGTTAGAAGGTATCGACCAAATATCAATTTACCAATACTGTGAACAAACTATGGTTGTGTGCCATATGTCAGTATATTGTTATTAAAATGTGCATGTGATCCATATGTTGTATAGTGACCTCTCCCATCTACGTCATGGCCAGCATGACTGGAAGATTTAAATAATTTTTTCCTGGTTTCTGTTGCATTGCATTATAATTAATACCAATTCGACAGGTACCAACTAATTCACAAATTGAATAGTTTGTTCACGTAAGCATGTTGCGTAAATCACCATGTCATTAGGTCATTTAAAATGTTTTTATTAAATTACTATTCTAATATTTAAGGGCCATCTCTATCTATAACAAGGGCAATCTTAAATCTATTTTTATTTCTTTTTCAAATAATCAATAATCTTTTTATTATTGAATCCAAATAATTGCTGGATTCAGTTGTATTGATGATTGTTCATGATTTGTTGTGTGTCGCAATCCCTTTATCCTGATTTGTTTCTCTTTATATCGTGGAATAATAACCAGCCATAGTAAAAATCCCTACAAAGTACACTTCATATCATATAGAATTCTACATATAGACCAGTATAGACCAGCTGTACTGCATTTCTATATTTTGAAAATTGTTGATATTATAGAAGGCATTTTCCTGCATTGGACTGACTTCGCAGTAAGCGAGTGTAGTTACTCCTTTTAATTTTAAAACGTTCTTTTCATGTTTCTTGTATAATGAGGTTGTTTCCAGAAGCGCCTCTCGCTCCCTCTTCTCCTTTGTTTCTGTCTTTTTCTCCATCTCTGGTTCTCCTCTCTCACGTTCCCTCTGTCTGCCTCTCTGTCTCTCTGTCCTTTGATGGTTTGAGGCAAACACTCAGTCGTGGTGCCCTTGCTAAGTCGTGCAGAACCTGCTGCCTGTTGCCCAGAGAGAATGACACACACCCTCATTATTCCCATATCTGTGTGTGTGTGTGTGTGTGTGTGTGTGTGTGTGCGCGTGCGAGCGAGCGAGCGAGAGAGTGTCTGACTGTCTCTCTGTGAAAATGACAGTGCTTGTGTTTTTTGTCTTCCGTTTGTTTGACATGCACTCTCTGCCCCTGGTCAGCGAACCATAATTAGCAGGTCTCAGGTCAGCGAGTGCCAGTCTTTTCACTGGATGTCTCTGTCAAAACTGAACGATGGCCCTTCAAGTACGTCTGAGGCAAACGACACAAATGAGTCTGTGTTAAATAGAAATGCCATCGATCTATAGGGGGCTTTAGAGCACAAGGTCCTAGCTCACAGGGGCAGAATGTTCACCAAAAGGGCTTTGCAGCTGGAAAAAGGTAGGGATGATACTGTCAAGAGATATGTGTTCTTATTATTTAGGGCCCGGGTAGGGCAGTCACAGTTGCCCTATTGTTGTTTCTGCAAGGACTATTATTATTTATTGTTATTATTATAATTTTTTTTATTTTCCTTCTTTGCTTTCCACTTCATTCATATTACGTTTTGCTTTTATTATTTCACCCTTATTATTATTTTCCACTTTGCCATTTTTCAGGCACTTCCTATGCATGGAAACACCCACACATCACAAAACATGCAAATCTTGCTCACAGACATGTTTCGACCCGGGTGTGGCCAGGGGGGCTCAACAGCGCCACCTAACACGTTACCCCTTCTGGTATAGTGCCACTGGCAAGAGACAAAGTACCACCTTGCACTTTCTACTGTCATGCTCGTACGCCGTTCATCAGATTAAACATGAAATTTGGTCAATATCTTGTGAATTTTTTATGAAAAGTTTCTTGTCCATGACATTTCAAATGAGCATGTTTTCTCCGAGCATGTTCTTCAATGACAAGTCTAAGCCTTATCAGGGCTCTTAGTTTGTATACTTGATATTCTATAGAAATCGAACGAGAATTGCTGGTGTCTTCCCATTGTAAGTCGCTTTGGATAAAAGCGTCTGCCAAATAAAGTAAAGTAAATGCAGGGTAAAAGCTGTGGTTTTGGAGCAAACATATATATATTTTTTTATCCTGTGTGAATACAACTTAACTTACATACCTCAAACATGGTCACCATGTGGCACTGGTGTCCTGGACGTTAAGGAAGGTTGCTGGCTTGAATCCTGATCCGCTGAGGTGCCACTGAGCAAAGCACCGTCCCCACACACTGCTCCCCGGGCACCTGTCATGGCTGCCCACTGCTCATTAAGGGACATTTTGTTGTGTCACCATGTGCTGTGCTGTGTATCACAATAACAATCACTTCACTTTCATGTGTGTCAATACAATCTGAACAAGTTACCATCCATTTGCTAAAATGCATAAAAATACTTTATATTATATTGGTTTTCACATATCCCAAATGCGCAGCTCATTAACCCAACATCCAATTCACACCAAGACAAGTCCTTGACGGTGTTGTTGTGTGGTGGTGTTACTAAGTCACCTGTTTCTAAGTCAGGCTGCTCTTCCTGTGAGTGAGACACTGACTGCAGGTTCCCATGCATCTGAGTGTGAGCTCCTCTAGGCTAAAAGGGGCGGGGCTTAGCCTGCTGTAAGAGTGCGCTGGAGAGAAGGGAGTGGGAGCGGAGGAATGTCCGCTTGTGGTTATATATATGTACATCAAAAAGATGATAGTGTAGCTTTGTTAGGTAATCAACATTATTTTAACCTACTGTATATTGGACATTAGGGCTATAGCAGAACGCTAAAACGAAATAAAATTGCACCACAGCAGACATTAATGTATTGAGTGAAAATCTAATTGGTGGCCGTGCCTTGGTTAGAGGCACCAGTAATAAGAGCAAAAACAACAAGAAGAACAAAAAAATCATTACTGCACAGGAGTTATCTAGCATATAACCAGTATCTTCCAACCTTTCATATTGGTGCCCAACTGGCTGGTGTTCAATTAAAAACCAAGTAGATGAACAGAATATGGACTGTGTTGCCAGCTGGAACGCTGGTGCAGCTAACAAGCACATCCAAAATCCAGACCCGGCCTCCTCTTGTCTCTATTATCCACCGCTTTCGCTTCCATTTCGCGTCGGCCTCTGACTCATGTGTCTCTCACCGTGGCCTCCTGTTTTCCAAGCGTCCTCTGTGGCTGTCTGGTGGTAAACATGCAGCATTCACCTCCACGCCTATTAACATCCTTGTAGCAGCGTATTCATCTGCCGGCTAGATGGCATCTGGAATTAGAGATATTTGCCTGCGCTGCTAGGTTAATAATACTCTCTGAAATAATAGAAAATTATGGAAAATGTGGTGCAATGCAGCTTCTGCCAAATCTACCCTCTGGAACAAAACATGGATGCACGCATCGACAGGTGCACAAAGGCTATGTGCACGCCGCAAGACTAACTGTTTAATTCAGATTGGCACATTGTTACATGAAATGCTTCTGAACACAGATTGGTTACAATAAAACCTTTCAGTTTTTGATTGTATAGTGGTGTCGCTGAAAAAAAAACTATATTAGGAAATGGCCCAAATTGTAATCGGAAAAGTCAGACTTAGCATGGTTTGTACTGTTCACCTCAGAAATGTGTCGCATTGAGACAACAAAATCATAATAGAGTCACGTCAGCCTTCTAGTATGAATGCAACGTGGGCTGTCCATTTATTTAAACCTTTAACCAATTAATCGTCTATTTTGCAATACATTAAATGTGATTAATTACAAAAAAATTGCAAAATACAAAGTTAATTCTCAAAGACTCAACCTTGATATAATGCATACTCAAACCGATGACGTTTTTGCCGTACTCATACTTCACAGTCTGTCTGTGTTTTTTGTAGGGATTGTCTCTGGCTGCGATGAATTGAACACGTTGAATATTTTCTAATTAATTACAGCAAATAATGCATTCATTTTGACAGCCCTAGTTTTTAGCCAATCACAGCACATGGGTAGTTATGTTAGGAAAATCAAATGAACTTTTTAAAGGAAGAAAAATGCGATCAGATTATTGAATTATTCTTCAGAATACTCAGTTATTCAATATTTGATAGTTTCAGTAGAGCAATGCAGCATCATGTGAGTGGAATAAAAAAGAAGCTGCCTATGCCCTCAAACAGACCCTCCTCCTCTCTTGGTTTAGTGTTAATTCAAACGATATGTACACGCTCTGCGTTATGCAGCGTCATCATAATTACAACGTTTGTGTTTTTACCTGGAGGGCAAGGTGACCTCGAAATGCTTAGATAAAAATTTTTTTCCCACCTCTCTTTTCTCCAATTGTTTCCACTCTCTCTGTTTTCACTCTGAGTATTCCAGCCTGCTCCCACCTAATATCGGAGAAGCAGCAGGACATATTTCATGTGCGTTAATGGGAGAAAAAAAACTTGTTATCTGGCTTTTTTACATATTCATCAACTCTGCGCTCTACACGTTCTGTACATATTAATATGCAAATGCACCGGGTGCAGAATATAAAATGTTTTTCCTCAGAAGAAAAAAAATCCTGACATTTTTTTGAAGGCGCTCTACTCTTTTATTGTAGCAGTTGCCTGGTGTTATTTTAATATGCTTTTAAAAATGCAAAGTGGCTCTTAGTTGTGCACACTGGAATAAAATAATATATATACATAAATAAAATGTAAAAAAGAAGTTTCTCAGTTTTTGTTTGTTACTTTTCTTCGGTGTACGGCCATCATGATGCATTTAACTTTTTTCAGAGCTTGAAATACACGATGCTGCCTGCTCTCTACTGTGTCATGTGGGAGGCTGTTGGTTTTGATTTTTATGTCATTAGGGTGACACAAGTTACCTGAGTTTTTTTCTTTCCTTAAGCGGAAAAAGAAATGCAACCTGATGCAATCTCTGTGCAACGGCGAGCCACAGTATCCTCGCCTGCCGATCTGATAGTCACACTGCAGATTTGCTTGAAAGGAGCGCAGAATGGACGGCACCCAGAAGCCAATCCAGCATGCTGGCAACATGCACTCTAAACCAAATAAAAATGTAGTAACGGTCGAAAACGTTACGTTTTAGACACTTCCATTCTGTTTTAATAGGAAACATCCAGTATCCGTCCAGTTAATCTTATTGTGAGACACTGACTGCAGGTTCCCATGCATCTGAGTGTGAGCTCCTCTAGGCTAAAAGGGGCGGGGCTTAGCCTGCTGTAAGAGTGCGCTGGAGAGAAGGGAGTGGGAGCGGAGGAATGTCCGCTTGTAGTTATATTTATGTACATCAAAAAGATGATAGTGTAGCTTTGTTAGGTAATCAACATTATTTTAACCTACTGTATATTGGACATTAGGGCTATTGCAGAACGCTAAAACGAAATAAAATTGCACCACAGCAGACATTAATGTATTGAGTGAAAATCTAATTGGTGGCCGTGCCTTGGTTAGAGGCACCAGTAATAAGAGCAAAAACAACAAGAAGAACAAAAAAATCATTACTGCACAGGAGTTATCTAGCATATAACCAGTATCTTCCAACCTTTCATATTGGTGCCCAACTGGCTGGTGTTCAATTAAAAACCAAGTAGATGAACAGAAGCCAATCCAGCATGCTGGCAACATGCACTCTAAACCAAATAAAAATGTAGTAACGGTCGAAAACGTTACGTTTTAGACACTTCCATTCTGTTTTAATAGGAAACATCCAGAATCCGTCCAGTTAATCTTATTAAACCCGAGGCGAATGCAACTTGTGGACAGACTGCTGCATGAAGACACACACAGGCACTTTGAAATGTCGCTTCCCAGAACTATGTACCCGGGGAGTAGAGGCCTTCATTCATTTAAAGAGACACAAATAGGCTGTGGCCTCGGGGCTCATTGCAGAGAAGATCCTGGCACATGGGGTACGACCACCGGTGTCATATCAAATATATTTTCTGCATTTTAAAGGCGCACAAGTAAACAAGGGGAGGCTGCTTGCTGGTAAGTTTATGCTATCGCTGTGGCAGTTGATGCACAGTGTAGACATAACAATGAGACAGAGACCCCTTAAAATATGGTTGTCACCATATGTCTATGAAATATTGTTATTGTGATATATAGTCAGAAAAAGAGAACAGGAAGAGTCACAAACCTTCTCTCCATTAGAAACAATTGCAATTCACACTCATAATTTGTAATGTACTGACCAGTGAATTCTGGCCATATTGTCATTTTTAATAATTAATTATAGTTAAAATACTTGTGTTCAGTTCTAATCTCTATTCTGATAGAACTTTTTCTTAATGATGGGCTTCAAGGCTTTGGCGTGAATATATTTGGATTTAGTTGCAGGTCCCAGGCAGGACAGATCTCAGATTAGTCTTTGGGTCTTTGGTGGACGTGTCTACCAGGTTCTAGAGAAATAAAGCGTACGTTCCATTTTGTTGCCGTGGTTTGCACAGCCGTTGAAAGGACCTGTTGCCGAAGGAAGTGTCTGTAATGAAACGAGGCAGCGGGGAAATGGGCAGGGTCGGGGAGGGGTGTGAAAGACGTTTGTCGTGGATTTTTGTCCCACCAGGAAGGATTAAGTAAGGGGATTAAGTAAGTGAGCATCGAGCAGTGCGACGTTTCCCGATGCCGTGCGGCCGGATTGATTTAATTTCCGTGCAGCATGGAAGTGAGCTGAAGTTCATACACACTCACACACAGTGTTAACATCAACTATAAACTGATCAGCCATAAAATTATGAACAGCTGCCTAAAACTGAGTAGGTTTTGACTTGAGGGCAGTGAATGGTAAAGAATGATAAGGGCAAGGAAACAGACCCGTAATCAGAAGGTTGCCGGTTCGAATCCTGAGTCGCCAAGGTGCCACGGAGCAAACACCGTCCCCACACACTGCTCCACGGGCACCTGTCATGGCTGCCCACTGCTCACCAAGATGACGGGTTAAACGCAGAGGACATTTCATTGTGTGCATCATGTGCTGTGCTGGGTTTGACAGTGACAATCAGTTCACTTCAGGTCTCACGAAAACATTATCGAGCCATATCAAGTTGCCCGCAGCAGATCCATGGACTGGGCTTGTTTTCCCAGCAAATCCTTCATATGTCGAGCATGGATTGAAATGGAGATTTTGAAGGCCAAGTCAACACCTGTGTTCCTCAGACCATTCTTGGGAATTTTGTTGTAGAGTACACTGCTGTCAGGGACTACTGTTTCCTGGTCACCATCAATGATTAGGTGGGTGGTACATGTCAAAGTAACATCTACATGAATGCAGGACCCAAGCTTCCACAGCAGAACATTGCCCAAAACATCATACTCTCTCAGATAAGCAATGCAAACAAATCTGCGGAGCCATACGATGTGAAAGTGAAAGTGAAGTGATCGTCATTGTGAAACACAGCAGCACAGCACACGGTGACACAACGAAATGTGTCCTCTGCCTTTCCCATCACCCTTAGTGAGCAGTAAGCAGCCATGAAAGGAGCCGTGTGTGGGGACGGTGCTTTGCTCAGTGGCACCTTGGCGGTTCGGGATTTGAACCTGCAACTTTCCGATTTCGGCTCCGCTTCCTTAACCGCCAGGCCACCACTGCCCTGTAATATAAACATATCCCACCCTCATCTGGCTGCCATTTTAATGTTAAACGGCTAACCATTGTATCAGTGGTTCAGTGTACTGTTACAAGAGAAGACAGGGCAGGTGGAGAATCTTTGACTGTGAACATTAATGTGAATATGGAATGGAAGGGTGTGTGTGTGTGTGTGTGTGTGTGTGTGCATAACTGACAGAAGATGAGCTGTAGTCTACTGTTTTCATTATTTCTTTCTTCTGTTCTCTTCTGTTCTGGGCACCTTTTGTCTGGTCTGTTTTATGTGCTGGTTTTGGAATATGAAGGATCGTTCATAGCCAGGGAATTTATTATTTGCATTTTGTTCTTTTTGTGTTTTTCATGTTAAATGATAAGCGGAGGTGTTTGGCGGTACACTTAATTTCCTTGTATCCGTTGTGCTTTTCTTCCTCCAATCTCCACTATCTGCCCCTTTTATGAGTGTGTATTGGAGGCCAAACTAAATGATGATGATGTCTGCTGTGACTTCTGCCTCCTCTTCACATAATCACTGTTCACAAAAACAACAAAAAGATGACTTGGTGAACAGATATTACCTCATATATATTTTAGAGGTCTGGTGGAGTCCATGCTTTTAGGTTTAACAATAGGGACCTATTCAATTATCAGGCATGTGGTCATAAAATTATGACTGATGGCATGCTTACTGTCTTCAGTTTTATTTATGAGACACTGCAGCCCTGTTTCTTTTTACACTTTTTTTAATAATGCATAACTATACTGAGATTCACTTTTTTAGTTGCATTTAGCTTGTTTTACAAGTGCACAAATAATGCAAGTACAGCATTCTGAAATAAAAACACTCTTGATTGATGTTAGCGAACATGGTCGTATGTTACCTTTTTTTTTTTTTTAACTTTATTAATCCCAAAGGAAATTGTTTCTCTGCTTTTAACCATCACCCTTGGTGAGCAGTGGGCAGCCATGACAGGGTCCCGGGGAGCAGTGTGTGGGGACGTGGCACCTCAGTGGTACCTTGGCAGACCGCGATTCGAACCGGCAACCTTCTGATTACGGGGCCACTTCCTTAACCGCTGGGCCACCACTGCCCATTCTGTCAGCAAGTACATAACAGTGCAGCGATTATTTAGTTGACTGCTTGTTCTCGCACGTGGCTTGACAAAATGACAAGCAGCGAAGGACCTTTCAAAACCAACACATCGTCTTCTTCTCTATCAATAATGCACAGGAGTTCCACTTCACCCCAGCGGGCGGATGGCGGTACGGTATCTAAAAGAGTATGTAAACACACACACTTTCAACACTGACACAAAATATTTTAAATCTAACAGGACGGTGACAAAGTCACAGGTTTCAATCCCACTTACTACCATACTGAGCAAGACACTTTTAACACATATAAGACACTGTCCCTGTAACTACTGATTGTAAGACGCTCTGGACTAATGTAAATGTAAATATACTCTAAATAACAGGACATAGACTTGTATGGTCTTGATATAATATTGAAATAATAGATTGCCTTTTCTCTTTCCATGTTTCTCTGGTCTTTCTTAAGATATTAAATGTTTATGCGGCCAGCGTGCCTCGTACCGATCCCTCCATCTTTCGGCCTTCCAGCTGGTCTCCTTGTCCCTTCATGCAGAACGATAACCATTCCTCTCACATCTCTCTCCTCTCTCACTGGCACTGGCACCATCTGCATTATTCTGTCCATCAGAGGCCGCACCAGGCCTGCAGCGCGCTCCCAGCCTTCCGGCGTTCCTGTCTCGCGCGTTCCTCGGGCCTGGTGCACCGTTCCAGGGGGATCAGGAGAGGCCGAGGGAGCGGGGTTATTTAAACAATCCCAGCGGGAGCAGCAGCCCACCCCACCCCACCAGGCATTTAGCTGTCCAGCGCTGTAATTCACTCCGAGGCCACCGCAACGTCAGGATTTGGTCCGCATTCCAAGAGTAGCTGCGTCGTGGGGGGTCAAGCTGTGATCAACGTCAGAGCCCAGGCCACTTCCTCACCTCATGGTTTGGGTCAATATCTCGTATATGCATCATTTAGAGCACACGGCAGGGGGGGCGTTCGTCTTGAAAAATGAATTGACGCGCTTGTCAGGCGTCCACTGTGTTTTCTGCAGGCAGGATCCTCTGTTATGGCCGTGGGCGAGTTTTTAATGTTTCAAACGTAATGCCCTTCCGTCGGTCTCTCGTTCGCACCCCACCTATCCGTCTCCCCCTTCTTTACATTTACATTTTTTTTTACATTTACATTTACAGCATTTATCAGACGCCCTTATCCAGAGCGACTTACAATCAGTCGTCACAGGGACAGTCCCCCCTGGAGCAACTTAGGGTTAAGTGTCTTGCTCAGGGACACAATGGCAGTAAGTGGGATTCGAACCCGGGTCTTCTGGTTCATAGGCGAGTGTGTTACCCACTAGGCTACTACCACCCTGTCCCTGTAACTACTGATTGTAAGACGCTCTGGACTAATGTAAATGTAAATATACTCTAAATAACAGGACATAGACTTGTATGGTCTTGATATAATATTGAGAGGCCTTCTTTATCGCGCTCACTTTTCTTCCCCATGATTAATTAAAACAGAGTTTTAAACTGAGATTGTAGCAGCTCGCCATGAGCGCGAGCATCCAATTCGTTTTCAGTCGAGGTGGCAGGTGCTGGCTTCATGTGTGTGTGCGCTTGTGTCAGTGCTTCAGTCTTGGCCAGAATTGTTGGTTCATTTAGATGCTTTGAAGTCCCCATTTTTCCCGGCACAATGAAACAGGTATGTTAGTTCATTTGGATTAAAATGGAGACAATTACACATTTGGACCGGGGCCCTAAACATCATAGAAACACATGTACGCCTCTGTTTTATTTATGTCTCTTATTTCCATGTGCTGGAGCTCATGGGACGGTGCTCGTGCAGGAATGTGCTCAGGGCTGTGGGTGAGGGGTTTTGGGGGGTTCGGCAGTCGACTGATCCCCAGGGCCTGTGAGGGATCTCGGGGAAGAAACAGCTCTGCCTCTGCTGAATTATGGATGGAGGTGAAGGTGAAGGAGGGTAAAACAGAGGCATTAAAACACACACACGCGCGCACAAACAGAATACACTCAGTTCACAAGTGCACACGGGCCCTGATACACAAGTGCACAAACACAACGATACACCTCGCACATGTTCACCATTAAAATCCGGGATTCATACATTAAATATGATTAAAGTGCACACCTGACCAGGGCGCAGATGGCTGAGCTGCACACATTTACATTTATGGAATTTATCAGACGCCCTTATCCAGAGCAACTTACAATCTGCAGTTACCGGGACAGTCCCCACTGGAGACACTCAGGGTTAAGTGTATGGTTGTAAGTGGTGATATTGTGGGTCATAGAGGAGTGTATTACCCACTAGGCTACCACCACCCTGCGGTGGACGTGGGTGGGAGCTCAGTTTTGGTCCTGTGGGTGGGGGTCTTTGGGGAAGGGGTAGACTGTGTGGAGCTGAGACCTTCTTGTAATATTATTATGCCTTATGGAAATATCATTTCCATGCATTAATAATCAGAATGTTATAATCATCAGATAATTATTAGTAATTACCAACCTTTTTAGAAGAAAATAGAAGTAAGTAAGCGTAAAATGACAAATGGATTGTGATGGCAAGGCAGCCTTGGACTAGCCAGTTGCTTCCAGACACACACACAAGGGTTCTCATCACCCACACTTGCTGCTCAGTCAGTATATGTTGGTTTTCTCCATCATTCCATTGTTCTGTTTAGTTGCTGATGTTGTTCTGCTTTTCTGTTTCTTGATTTCTGTTCCATTTATTTTCGTATGTAGAGTATTTGCGCTTGCTTCACACCCCATGGCATGACATACAGTACAGGCCAAAAGTTGGAACACACCTTCTCATTCAATGTGTTTTCTTTATTTTCATGACCATTTACGTTGGTAGATTCTCACTGAAGGCATCAAAACTATGAATGAACACATGTGGAGTTATGTACACAAAACACATTGAATGAGAAGATGTGTCCAAATGTTTGGCCTGTACTGTAGGTAAACTCTCAGCTAACAATAACTAGTGCCATACAAGGACAGCTAGATTGAGTTTTTCTTGAATGTAATGGCTTTTGCTGAATAGAATAACATCTGAAGTATAACTGAAGATGAAGTAAATAACAATGCACAGAAGTAAATTTGTTTAATGGATAAAAGCAATGAAATGAAGGCTGATAAACTGTTTTTTTTTTTTTTTTTTTTGGGGGGGGGGGGGGGTGTTATTGGTGATTTTAAACAAATACTGATTTTTTTTTTTTTGCATAAATCTATCTCCATCCTCTGTTTTTCTAAGAAGCTGTAGACAGCTGGAGAAAGTTTTGGTGAATGAGATTTCAATTTTAATTTTAGTTTACCTTCTTACGATTTACATCAGTAGTTTCACGTTGCCAAGGCATTGCTGTTCTGTTTCATTTTCAGAAGGAGAAAAATTCTGCTTATTGTGATTGATGTTATTTTCTGTTTCCCATCAATTATTATTTATTTATATTTTACTTTCAAATATTTTTGCTGGAGGTAACTGGGTTGGATGGTGAAAAGGGGATGCGTTGGTGAGGGTTTGGGGGGCAGGAATTGAGTTAAAGTTTTATGACTGAGGAATATTTCATCCTCTGAAGAGCGACTTCCTCGTTCGCCTGTCTGTGTCTGTTTCTCTGCATGTCCTTCTCATCATCTCATGAGTGATCTGCCAAATGAGAGTCAGTATATTCTTGGGCCTCGGATCCAGCTGCAGCCTGACCTGTTGTTGTCACCCTGGCTCTCTTCTGCCTGACCTTCAACTATGTTCTCACCCTGGGGTCTTCATGTTTTGCAGAGATGTTTATGGGGTTGCATTATCATTCTTGATTTTTTATTATAGTCTTAACTATTCATACAAATAAGATCGATATTTCACATACAGATTCATTAAATCCATTAGATAATTTAATGGTATCAATTCTCATGATGCCCTTTAGAACATTTCAGATGTTTAGGTAAGTTTATTATTGTCACAGATGACTCAGGTGACAGGTGCAACAGATGGCACAAATATGTGTCACAGCAGTCAGTGAGTGTCGGGGGGACACTGGTTGTGTCTGCAGTGTGTGTGAGCCCTAGGTTGAGGGAGGTGGTCAGAGATGCCATTTTCTAATAATTGCTCCAACAGTTGATCTCTTCTCACGAAGCTGCTTGCCTATTGTAGATTGGCTGATCCATGTCTCGCGAGGGTGTACAATCTTGTCCCTGGTGTCCTGAGACAGCTCTCTGGTCTCGACCATCCACAAACGGGGGGTTATTAAATAAAACGAGTACGCATATCAGAACAGGACCCGACGCTCTGAGAACATGCTAGCACATCGGGACCCAAACCTTGGGACCAGGGCACAGGGGACTGGCAGTGTCTCCAGGTGAGATGAGAACCTGGGTTGGTAAGCGTCAGTGGGGTCAAGCCGGCTGTGCCCATGGGATGGTTGGGTCCTTCTGTCACGGTCGGCATGGTGCGAGGAAAGACACATTCTCAAAGCGTTCACGAACACGGGGGGTTTATTTCATAAAACAGGTAACACGCATCAGAACAAGATTTACAGATTAAGGACCCGACAGGGAAGCGATACAAGAGGCGACGTTTAAACACTCGCAACAGCGGCTCACAATCAGGTTCACAATGAACCAAACACAACAAAGCTCCGGCCAGGATCGCGCAGCAGGTGCGCCCCCTTCGCAGTGTGTGTGTGTGTGTGTGTGTGTGTGTGTATATATATAGAGAGAGAGATTTTCACTTAATAAAAGAACAGTAGTTAAAGAGAGAAGTTAATGAAGTGTGCTGAACTCGTCTCTGTCTGATCCTGCCTCTCTCTCTCTCTTGGCTCTGCGCACTGGCACCCTTCCTGGGGCTGCTGTGCTGTGAATTAATGGGCCTAATTAACACAGCGTTAATTATTTGTAAATTGGGTGTTTGGGTACAGATTACTTGTGAGACGTATGTTGCACGGTGTGCTATCTGAAACACTGCACCACCTAATCCCATCTCTCGAGTGCCAGGTTTCAGGACAGGGTTCTTTCCACAGACTGCTGAAGAGGTATGGCGGGGCGGGGCTGACAGGGCATTCAAATAATAACAATTAAGCATTTCACTGGGGGTTAATTGTTTTTTTATTATTATATATTTTTTATTCTATGAAACTTGAGCATCAGAGAGGTGGAGTCATTTGTTGAAACAGGAAGCTGGAGGGGGAGGGCTGAGGAACAGTCTATTAAAATGGACGAGGCGGCATGGCTGCTTACAGTTCTAAAGTATTTGAGAAAATTTGCCTGAATTTGCTCGGATGCCTTTGGCTGCAACGCTCATCTCTGTGATTTTATGCTCGCCGGCAGTGGCGCATCAGCCCAGCGGTACCAGGATGCAACACAACTTTCTAACCTGCTCTTTTCTACAGTTTTCTTTCATTACATTTTTATAATTTTCTCTTTTCACATGAATTCTATTTGTCAGAAGTAGAAGATCTCTGACAATGGAAAGTCTGCCTTTTTTTAATAAACTTTATTTTTTTTAGGCAACTTCTTAGATTTTACAATCATTCTGCACTACATTTCATGAAAATATTATATCATATGTCATTCTGGGGAGAAATTAGGATATTGATTTTTGATTTTTTTATATCTTTGGAAAAAATAACATAATTTGGGTTCCACATTAAGCAGTATGTTAATCAGTCCCCATCAGTTGCCATTTCTGGATGACTTCAGGCTGAAAGAACTATTTGGCAACATGTATTGACAAGAGATAACATTTATTGGCATGGGTCTCACCGACTCTAACAGTAAGTGTGGGCGAGGTCTGCTCGGGGTCTGCCCTGCAGCTGCGCCAGCCCACCAACCACACACATGACATATACACACCATGCACTCTTATACCACACACACGCACAAACACACACAGTGACGGACTGTATGCCACAAGACTGGACCTGGAATGCTGGTAGGGAAGGGGCGGGGCCGGCAAACAGGCCCAGTTTATGCTAGACGTCGGGGGGGATAGTTACAACCTGGAGATCATTACATGGCATTTTAAAATGTGAACATTTCATGAACATGAACACAGATTGAGGTAGGAAAAAAATAATCCAAATAAATATATGCAATCAATGAATGCATAATTATGGGTTTAACCTTCTGTATTGTTTTATCAGTGGATGGAATTTGTGCCATAATGGGCTATGTTCAGATTTGAAGGGTGAGCCAATCATCTTGGACATTTTAATCCAGAACACCTCTGCCATTCCTGTATGGTATTTCTGCATTTTAATTGCTTGACATCTGACTCTGCACCGAGTGGGAAATGTTATGCCTGGGCCAATTTTTAACCTACACCTCCTCTCTCTGCTCTTTATCAGCCATCGGACGGACCCTCATCCCTCGCTACTTCAGCACGGTGTATGAGGGAGGCGTGACGGACCTGTATTACATCCTCAAGCACTCCAAAGAGTCTTTTCACAATTCCTGCATCACTGTGGACTGTGACCAATGCACCATGGTCACTCAGCACGGCAAGCCCATGTTCACCAAGGTAAAGAGCATTGGAATGTACAGTACAGGCCAAAGGTTTGGGCACATCTTCTCATTCAATGTGTTTTCTTTATTTTCATGACCATGTACATTGGTAGATTCTCACTGAAGGCATCAAAACTATGAATGAACACATGTGGAGTTATGTACTTAACAAAAAGTGGAGACCTGGCCTCCACAGTCACCGGACCTGAACCCAATCCAGATGTTTTGGGGTGAGCTGGACCACAGAGTGAAGGCAAAGGGGCCAACAAGTGCTAAACACCTCTGGGAACTCCTTCAAGACTGTTGGAAAACCATTTCTGGTGATGACCTCTTGAAGCTCATCGAGAGAATGCCAAGAGTGTGCAAAGCAGTAATCAGAGCAAAGGGCGGCTATTTTGAAGAAACTAGAATATAAAACATGTTTTCAGTTATTTCACCTTTTTTTAAGTACATAACTCCACATGTGTTCATTCATAGTTTTTATGCATTCAGTGAGAATCTACCAAAGTAAATGGTCATGAAAATAAAGAAAACACATTGAATGAGAAGGTGTGTCCAAACCGAGAATTTACTTTCGTTATAAGATATTGTGAAATGAAAAAGCAGTTAAATGCTGATTATTAGATGGGGCTGTATTAAAGATTACGCTTTCTTTCAAGTTTTCTTTACAGAATACAGAAATCAAGTGACATTGCAGTCGAGTGTAAGGCATTTGAGTATTTTGTCACCACTTAGAACATAGTTGAAAAAAGGATCAGAACTAATCATGAAATTTGTGTCCCCTAACCCCATACAAACTTTATTCAAATCTAATAACAAGCACTCGACATCATGAGAGTGAAAGAATTTTATTAAATAAAAACAAATTAAAGTACACGGCTGGGTGGTCGGAAACGTACAACACAGCATGACACAACATGGTTATGTGGCAGGGAACTGGAGAGTGAAAGAAAAACCACAACTGAACTAACAGTCCTAATTACACCAGGGTGCATGTAGGTAGTCAGGGACAACACAATCGGTGAGCTGGTGACACCGTGGCCTCACAACAGTAAGTAGGATGGTAGTAGCCTAGTGGGTAACACACTCGCCTATGAACCAGGAGACCCAGGTTCAAATCCCACTTACCTCCATTGTGTCCCTGAGCAAGACACTTAACCCTAAGTTGCTCCAGGGGGACTGTCCCTGTAACTACTGATTGTAAGTCGCTCTGGATAAGGGCGTCTGATCAATGCTGCAAATGTAAATGTAAAAAACGAAACACTATGGTACTATGATTTTTTGTGAAAGTTTTTTTTTTATTATGTGTTTAAACAAGTGAACTGCCAATATACTTATTAATGAAAAGTTAATAAACTTTACACTTACACTTTTTCATTTGCATGTATACTGCCGCTGATTTTATAGTGAACCAAATCCCTCAACAGCACCTTAACAGTTACTCCACTTCACAGCTTCCTGGAGCTGGATTTTTAAATGTGTCGCTTTCCTCTCCTCTCCATAGCTGTTCTTCACTTGATTCCTGGGTGCAAATGTTCAACATTTTATAAAAGTTTACGATATACAGACATAAACTATGATTGACTGATCTTTACAAATCTAGCGACACCTTCATATTTTTGATTGACACTCATCTTGTCAAATACATCCATCTCGGCTGCAAAGGCACCAGCTGGTGTGTGGGTAAAGAAGAAAAAAAGTTTACAACTTATTTCCATGGAAATATTTCCATGCATATTCCATAAGCCTAAACAGCAGAGGACGGGGGGGAAGGTGAGCTGGTGGAATGAAGAATGGGGCTCCATCACCACCCCTCCCATATGTTCCATTACTGCATGCTTTCACTCGCACCACCTGGTGCTACAGGAGTTGCCGCTTTCCCACCGACGCGAAGTGTCTGAGGAGGAAGCAAAGAAAAAAAAAAAATCAAAATAACAACTTTTGCACGTTGTATTGAAATGAAAGGATCAGTGTTCAGGAGCAGTGTGTGTGTGTGTGTGTGTGTGTGTGTGCTGTGATGTATTCAGCAGCTGGATTGAAGGCAAGAGCGAGCAAACGGCTGGAAGCTTTCCACTCATTGTACTTTTTTCGTTCTCTGGCGGGGGGGTGGGGGGTTTTGGGTCATGTGACCAGCCCGCGTTCGTCCGTCTGCCTCCTCCTTTTTTTTTTTTTTTTTTTTTTGTTGATCCTCTGGGGACCATCTGGCTGCAAGCATTGATTAGAGTGTGTCTGCCGGGATTACATCTTTCCCGTTGCCATGCCAACTAATCAGCTGATGCTCCTCATACCCCTCCTCCTCCTCCTAGTTGCTACAGCAACTGAACATTGGAAGTCTGAGAAGCATAAGACTAAATAAATGAAAAACTCAGAAGAGTAAATGTTAGTAAATGTTCAAAATCTGGTTTCATTTTGTTTTTACTCTACACTTTTATCACTGTGTTTTTTTGTTTGTTATTATTATTATCATTTAATATGTGAAATAAAGTGCAAAGTTTAAATGATAGGTAGTTAGCTTCACTTGCTAGTTAACTGCAATGCAAAGAAATGTGAGACAAACCTAACCAGATTTAACCATGATGTAATCTGCAGCCATGATCCGTACAGGATGTAGTGTTTTTAGTGTAACGATCTTCATTACTTTGACTGTTGGTATTAAGTTTGATGTCTGATCATTAAACATTTCATGCGTCCTGCTCATCTTACAACCAGTACAACTTTGCTGTACAGGTTTGTACCGAGGGCCGTCTGATTTTGGAGTTTGCATTTGATGACCTCATGCGCATCAAGACGTGGCATTTCACCGTCCGGCAGTACAGAGAGCTCATCCCCCGCAGCATACTCGCCATGCACGTAAGTATGAGCTTGGATGTGAGAGTGCATGTCTGAAACATTCAGACGTTATAATCATATGTTTGGATGACACCACATGAGTCTCTTTTTAAATACATTAAAGTAGTGCCTAGACCTGCTCTTGGGCGGGGATTGCACGTCACATATTTAAAGAAAATATTGTATATATAATACAGAGCACATGTCCTTTTCATGCACTCTATCCAAGGCCACAAAGGAGCTACAGATGCTACGACACATGTATCTTAACTGTGCACTGTAGAGTTGGAACTTCAGTACCAAAGCTTTCTGTAATGTTGTAATTGTTACGTTCACTTGCTCACAGAATGCAAATGAACTCTCTGCATCACATATGAGATTTGTGTGAGATGAGGGTGTCTAGGTTGTCGCTCTGCCGATGAGCTGATTGTCTGCGTTTCCCTGCCTGCTACCCCCCAAAACCAGGCACAGGACCCCCAGGTGCTGGAGCAGCTTTCCAAGAACATCACCAGGATGGGTCTCACCAACTTCACTCTCAACTACCTCAGAGTAAGCCGTCCCACTCTCATCCCATACCACACACACACTTTTTTTGGCGATGAATATGTAACATATTTACAGGCAATGGTGGCCTGGAGGTTAAGGAAGCGGACCCGTAATCAGAAGGTTGCCGGTTCGAATCCAGAACCGCCAAGGTGCCACTGAGGTGCCACTGAGCAAAGCACCATCCCCACACACTGCTCCCCGGGCGCCTGTCATGGCTGCCCACTGCGCGCCAACAGTGATGACTGAAAGCAAAGGACACATTTCGTTGTGTCACCGTGTGCTGTGCTGCAGTGTTTCACAATGACAATCACTTCACTTTCATTTTAAATGTTTGACTACCTCTTGGTAGGACTTTTTAGAAATTTGTAAGACTGTTTAAGAAATTGGAAACATCCCAGTTCCTCCAATCCAAGCTACATCAAATGATAACATGTTAATAAAACAACAACAAAAAAAATAATAAGAAGAAAAATAACATTCTTTTTGGGTTTGACGAATTCGTCTTTTTTTAGTGTTATCCTAAAATTTTGCTCCGGTGTGGAATAGCACTTTTGTGAAGGTTTAAATACAATGTGCAGCTACACACCAAATATTCGGAAATAAAAATATGCTTTTTTCATTCTCACTTAATATTTTGGGTGTGTGGGTATATGTTTTGTTTGTGTGGAGAATCCATTAGTCAGTGTTTGGTGTCTTTGTCCTTTTGGGCTGCAGTCGAGATTTGCAAATGGAGAAATTGGAGAAAACGAAGAGAGGGGGAGACAGGGAGCGAGAGAATTAATTGGATAGGGGAAAAATTAGCATAGCATTAATGAGCGTTTCCCTGTTGAGATGTTGGATAGTGAAAAGCTGCAGCGCTGAAAAGCCCCAGTTTGTTTATGAGGATCTGCATGCATGGAGGAATAAAAATGGATGACTGGGCTCCCTGGACATCTCAGTTTCTCTGTCTGCATTAAGATCCGGGCGCGGTGGGGAATGGCGAGCAGCTTCCTTACAGCACCAGTGTGTCCACCAGCAGCCTCATCCTCAACCCTTTCAACAGTTACCCTCCACACACAGAGAGACAGGCAGCATCAGCCGCTGAAGCACATGATCAATAGACAAATATCTACCTGTGTTCTCGCTCTCACAGATTCATTGATTATTTTTTTGCCATATTTACTACATTTAAGTATTAAACCATACATAAAATCTTAACAGAACAAATTGTTCCTAATACACAGGGTACAATATTAAGCCTCCAGGTACAAAAAGTACAGGACAGGTTGTAACTTTTTGTTGTAACTCTAAAGGAGCATTTGGGAAAGTACATATCACTACCCATGAACCTGCAATGCCATAAATGTTACAGATCAGTAGGGTACAAAAAAGAATAGGTACATTATTGTTCTTCAGATGGGTACTGCCCCAGCGGCAAGCATATGTACCCATGTAGGTACACAGTGGTATTTCCATTTCTCTGTGTGTTTAAAAGAACCAGTTAATTGAGGATTTTTCAGAAAATAATGAGGCTGTCGTGTAATTTACTGCAAAAACAGAGAATACATTTTATCATTTGGGGGGTCTGACCTTCGACATGAATGTGAAATTTGTCCTAGGGCAGAGAGCATTCCTGCAAAAAGATGCAGAAGGGCTTTTTAGGGCTCATTGTTTTCATATTATGCTTGAGGTGTTCAGATACATCCACCATGCACTTGTGTCTGGATTCACATCTTTTTCCAGACGTGCAGTGACAGTGGAAATAAGGCGCAACCACAGCACATAGATCAGCCCTTACACAGATATGATTAATTAACAAGATTTTTTGAGATTGATGCAAAAATGTTTTAACAATGGAATATGCAACACTGTCCAATTCATTTCATGAATGACCTGTAATGAGAGTCTCTCAATGCTTGTGTCTATCATATAATTTTTAACAGTTTTACCAAAAAAAAAAAAATCACATCTTCTCCCAGGTAAACAGAGTCATCAGTGTCAGTGGGAGAAAACACTCCTTTTGCTCCCACCATTCATCAGTCTGCCAGAGGAGAAGGAGTGTTTTCCCCGGGTCATTATATCAGCCCACCCGCTTGCCGCCTCTGTTTACCCAGGATGAGGGCTTCCTTGCATTCAGGCTGGAAATAGCTCTTGTTTTTTGGGATGAAATCCAGGATTTGTTCCCCGAGCTGTGGAAGAGGGCAACTCCACGGTACTTAAACAAGTAGAGGCGAAACTCTCGCACTGTAGTGGCCTACCTGCTCAGGCTAATTATCAGCGGTCGGGGAGTCCTGCAGCAAAACTTATTTGACTGTTGATTTATTTTGTATTTTTTTCTGCAGTTATGTGTGATCCTGGAGCCCATGCAGGAGCTCATGTCGCGGCACAAGACATACAACCTCAGTCCGAGGGACTGCCTGAAGACGTGCCTGTTCCAGAAGTGGCAGAGAATGGTGGCCCCTCCAGGTACAGCCCCTCCCCCGACCCTGACCATCTTGCCGGGCCTTCTGGGTAGCCCGAGCTCCTCCATGCAGTTAAAGCTGGGATTTTAGATAGGGGTTCTGTCAGTATGAGTATCTCTGCTCAACAGCTTTACACTAAATTGACCTCAAAGGACATAGAGTGCAGTGAGGTGGGAAGTTTTTTTGTTTTTAAACCCTGTTTTTCTCCCACATTCATTTAGGTTTCCTCATTTGTAAGAAGACTACAGCTTTTGTTTGATTGGCCGGGGGGGGTAACAAAAAACATTTTCATAGTTCAAACACGCAGCACAAATGAAAGGTTTTTAACATATTGATATGAGATTTTGAGCAAGACCAGAATTCAGATATTGAACAAGACCACGTGTTCTTTTGGTCGTTCCATCTGTCATCAGCATGCCTCTGTGTTTTCAAGTGAAACATGCTGAGGTGGATCCACTGTTATTGTTGTTTCCTTATAAATCTACAGTTTCTTCTTTCCTGTGATTCTTTGTTGAATCGGAAAACCTTTCCGTTCAACCAAGGAAGGAAGGACGGATACATTTATGCACTGATAAGGGCTTTTTCCGCATGTGTGTGTGTGCATGCGTGCATGGAAATGGTGCCACTTCGGTGCGTCATACTCTCGACCCTGCCCAGTAAACAACCTAGAAGCCTAAAATACAAAGTTTTTTTAAAAAAAACAATGTCTTTTTTTTTATATAGGGACATCAATGTCTTGATCAAGTCCAAGTCCAAGGATTCAATAAGAGTTCCTTACATTCTTGTCTATTCACTGTGTGAAACTATTTCTGCTGGGAACTAAAAACTGTTTCCTGTCGTGTTCTGTAAAAACCTCACAAAATGTATTTCATCTTTCATGACTGATAAATTTTGAAGTATAAATGCTGGGGTATTCTATTCAGAGGGTATTTATTGTAGGAATTTATTGATACTGATTTTTTTTATTTAGTAAATCAATGTTACATAGATCTATAGTAGTCTAAATTGCTCTTCACATAAAAATAAACTGTTAACTCTACAGGCTGATCTGTCTGCAGTAGCTTAATACACAATTAAATTGATCAATTACTCTGAATATGGTTTCAGCTGGACATCCTCAGAACTTCAAAACGGAAATTTTCCCCTCAAATCACAAAAAAGGTATTTTTTTCCTGTCTTCTAAGTTTCTCATTTTAAACTGTGTACAGTTATGTGAAAGGGGTCTGCATTCCCTCCATGGACGGAATGCTATGAAATACATTTTTGTGTCATGAATGCTCACCTGCAGTTTGTCTAAAATTATGTTAATAAAATTCATTATCATGCATTTGTTGTAGGTATTGACCTACAAGCAGCAAAAGTAGCTGATTAGCAACATGCCTGTTCTGAGACAATTTAACAATATGAGTTTAATGATTATTTGCCAGACTAAGAAGAATATTACCAGTGAGACTAAATAGGTTTTATTGTTTACATGTGATGTATTGATGAACGGTTTGGTTTAATCATCCAGAATGAGGATGCATCATGTGTGAGAGCTGTCAGTCATTGGGCTCCTCCCATTTTTAAACTACGTTTATAAAAACACAATTAAAGATTGTGTTGTAGGTGACAGATGCATGGTGGACAATGCCTTTGACCTGACACTAGCAAACAAGTCAGTCTGCATGTATGTGTCAATCAAAAAATAGTGCCTGCACTTCTTTTTAACTGTGGCCAACCCATGACCAATTGCTTGATATGAGCAGATATATTTCTCTCTCATGATTTTAGGTTTTATGACATAAAGCACTAGAGTGTGTGTGTTGGAGTGATTATTGTAATTACTGGTTGTGAGTGGAAAGCACCCCCCCCCCATGTTGTCAGTCAGCATTTATTCTGAGAGCCACTGCTTTTTTTTATTTTTTATGTTCAAATGCTGACTGTGTGGGAAAACAAAGCATGCATCATTCAGGCTACCTTCCTTTGTTCTTACACATGTGTGTGTGTGTGTGTGTGTGTGTGTGTGTGTTGCTCTGTAAATTTGCATGGTTTGTTCACTCTCCTCTCGGTCCTCAGCTGAGCCAACACGACAGACCACCACAAAGCGGAGAAAGAGGAAGAACTCCGCCAGCAGCGCCTCCAACAGCAGCCTGGGCAACAACGCCAGCAACAAGAAGCGCAGTCCGGCCAATAACTTCAGCCTGTCCAGTCAGGTACCTGTAAGCATCAGCTCTACTACTCTTACAGTACCATAATACACAGAGACACAATACATAGATTACATGAGCATCCGCACCACTTGCACCACCGAGAACATGGAAATGTTTCACAGAGACATTTGAAGGAAATCAGAGACACAGTGGTGGGAGCAGTGGATGCCTAGTGGGTAAGGAAGCGGAACCGATGGGTTACGGGTTCAAGGTATCGTCCCCACACACTGCTCCCTGGGAACTGTCATGCTCACTGCTCACCAAGGGTGATGGGTTAAATGCAGAGGCACAATTCGCTGGGCACCGTGTGCTGTGCATCATAATCATAATGACAAAAACAATCACTTTCACTTCATGATGGTTGTGTGATGTCGATTTAGTCAGTACTGGGCAGTACTGGGCAGTATTGGGCAGAATACAAAAGACGTAGACCACATGTTTTGACATGTATTTCTGCCTATAAGATGAATAAGAGTAAACTGGACATTTATGGAATGGACTGGACATTATGGAATTTTTTATGTGTAATAGTCACTTGCAGACATGAAATAAGACATATAGACAGATAAAATTTCCACTGTATACCACACATTTAATAAATTAGTAAATATGTTAATAACAATGTTGCAACTGTATCATACATTTTTAGTTAGTGTAAAATGATTAAAGGCAACTTGTCCACAGTAGATTAATAAAACGAGATTGAGAAAATTTTGGTCCTTGCTTACATATATAAGCAAAAAAAAAAAAAAAGGCACAAACATTTCAGAGTAATAATTTGGCTCAGTGCCAGGGCTCATTATCATAAACATATGTGCGTAAGTGCTTGTGTGTTACACACAGCCCACCCCCTTCAGCCCTGGGTTAACATCACTCCTGCATACGCTCGCCTCGGCCACGCGATCCCCTCTCAGTAACAGGCTGGTTACATATGTTGCACGGCCGCTGGCTTTGTCTGAGAACTTGTACCATCGTGGCTGAGCTGCCGCTTGACGTGAGCACAATTCTAATGAGGGGCCTGGCGCGGTCATGTGACTTGGACTGCGAAGAGTGGGATGGCGGTTGGGAGAGCAAGGTGTAACAGTGCCCCCTATCTCTGTAGAAGTAGAATTATATATAAATTTTTATATATTTTTTTTACTAAATCTACAATCATAAAATTTTTTCCAATCATATTAAACCTTAATAATTAATATTATTTGTCATTCATATTAATCATGTAGCCTTTGTCTTTGTGCATTATTCTTTGTTCATACAATAATAGTGTATTAATTTGTTTTTATGGCGCATATAGTGTTTTATAAACTCTTTAAACGTCATATTCTATATCTTCTTTATTATTATTTAAATGCATGCTTTTAATGCCGTGCCTACTTGGAATAAACACCAGTGTAGAAACATTCAAGTGCAAGCGTGCATCTTTAATTAAACAAAGTGCAGCACACAGTACCGCTGGCAACACAGATTTCAGATGTAGCATGAAATAAACTGGGACAGAGACATGGTGAAACGGGGCTTATTAACCTTCCGGCAGAAATATTATGATAACGACATCCAAGCTTCTGAATGGTCCAACAAAGTCGTGTTGGGAAACTTGAGAAGTCTAAATTTTTTCAAAAGGACATCTTGCTCATTCATGAGGTAAAGGCTGTGATAAGTCATAATTAATTAATTGGGAAGTTGGACCTTAAGTAAAAATTCCAGACCATCATGCTCCCTGAAAGTAAACTTTATGTGTTGGTTTGTTCAATTGTCCAGACACACTCTACAGGTTTACCTGATTAACATTTGTCTCCAGGGCTTGGAAGGGTTTTGGGCAGAAGGGTTCTAGAGGGATCCGCCTCACCCCTTGCTGCAGTGCACTGTGGGAAGAGTCGGCTGCCAGCTTCAGGCTAATGAGATGAGTGTATAAGACGTGTTTTTATGTGATGGCAATTAGCCGCCGCAGTCTGAAGAGCAGCTGGAGACTCGCTCGCCCTGTGTGTTAGGCGGGAGTTACCCCATTTCAAATGCGTACCGCCGGGCGACAGAAAGCATTCAGATAACAGATGGCAAATTCAAGCCTTGTTGGCATCAAGTACCTCTTGAAAAAATAGAAAAAGAAAGTCTTTCCCCCCAATGTCTGCTAATCACTTAATTACCTATGCAAATTGACAAATCATACTACGGATATTTTTGTTTATTTGGAAAGAGCACACCTTAATGAATTTTAGGAATGATGAGGAAGGTGCCTTGTGACAAGAACAATGGCCCAGGTGAAGAAAGGACCAGAAGCAATATTTATGATTTAGTTTCAAGCTTGGAATTTAATGCTTAGGTCTCAGGGTTAAAGGGGGAATGAGGTGCACAGGCAGGACATCATAAGGATAAGATATTTATTAATAACAAATGAAACAGGCGTGATGGCCACAGACATAAAAGAACACAAACTGACCTGAAGGCGTGTGACAAGTGTCAGGATCCAAAACAAACTCAAAATAAGTACAGGTCCACATAAATGCAGCAGTGTTGTCTTGCTGCAGTTTCTTTCCTTTTACAGGGCTCTAATCATGGATGCCTAATCAGTGGTAGCGCTCCATGATCAGAGCCCTGGTGTAACACTGGTTGGTGCTGGATGTGTACCCAAGTTATCAAAATAGAAAAAATGAAGAATTTTACATTAGAATCATTTGGAATACATCTGATTCTATACAACAAAAAAAAAAACTGTTATGTATGACAGGCAATAATGAATAATATTCATATTGATGCTGGTATGTAAAAAGGAATTGACAAATTCCCTGCCCAGAAATATTGCAAAAGAGAAATAAACAAAGTGATTTGCACAGGCATTTTAAACATGTTTTTGTATATATTCTAAAAGTATTCTGAATATATGGATGTACTGTAACAGAATACATTACTGAATACATTTATGGTAATGCATTCATGTCAGGATCAGAGGGTCAGAAGGGAGGATGGAAACATCTGCATGACTTACAAAAGACAGGGGTTTACATGAAACAAGCGCACCCAATACAGGACCAGGGAAACGGAGACATACATTAAACGACCTGACACGGACTTGACAAGATGAGGCTGTATTTGTATATTGACATAAATATTATACATTATAATTTTTCTTAGTCTAGCACCTAACAATCTCTGAGCATGCTCTTCACTGACAAGTCTAAGCCTTATCTGGGCTCTTAGTTTGTAAACTCAATATCCTATAGAAATCGAACGAGAATTGCTGGTGTCTTCCTCTTGTAAGTCGCTTTGGATAAAAGCGTCTGCTAAATAAAGTAAAGTAAAGTAAAGTAAAGATATAGGCAATGTAGTTTACATGAACTTCCTTTATATTTATATTTACATGAATAATCAAAACCATGGTGCTGGCCTTCTTGTGGTCCATTGTTTTTTATTCACATCCCTCTAGCTCATGTCACCATAATACGAAACATGACTGCCCTGAGCAGCTGATGATGACAAATTTAGCTGAAAGCGGTGCTCCCCTGATCAGGCTGCCAGTGGCGTGAGCCATGTCAGACATGATTAGTATTGACGGGGCGACAGTGTTATTTCTGCTCTGTCATGTGTTTCGGCTGTGCTGAAGGCCCTGTGTTTTGTTTCCGCCAGTGATTTGAAAGTCATAATAAATTATAACAAATCATCATTTAAGCCTACATAAAGAGCAAAATGAGAAGGTCTTCTGAAGGCCACAAGCCAATTCCCTTTAAAACTACTGAAGTGTCTCTTTCCAGATGGAGGCATGACATGATCAACGAACGCCCTTGGTTCTGTGTGTATAAACAACCCTACTTTTTCATGACTGCTCAAAACTCATTACAATATTTCATATTTAGTGTATGTGTCTATATATATACACACACACACACACACACACACAGGCCAAAAGTTTGCACACCTTCTCATTCAATGTGTTTTCTTTATTTTGACCATTTTTGGTAGATTCTCACTGAAGGCATTGGACATTGAAGCAAGCTCTGAAACCAAGATGGAGAAGTTGAATATAGCAATTAAATCCAACTGTATCATCTTACCGCTAGAAAGGCAGTCTGCTATAAAACAATGTAGGATGCAACACACAAATGTTGGTGTTTTGAGAGTGATCAGGCGCTGGTTTACCTGGACAAAGGGTGAGGACATCCTCACATCCAAGGTCTACACATACCTAATAAGACACACCACTTACTTATCTTTTAGTGGAAGTGAATAGACGTGTAAGATGATGCCCATAATATAACGAATGTTTAGGACACAATTTCCGGGTCTCAAAAAGAGAACCTGTCTGGTGAGGTCTACTCTTCTGTCTTCTTCATTGCTGGCCACACAAACAGTGTGTGAAGGTGACAGCAGTGTTGTCGTGCATGGAAAATACTGCCACAGCCAGGTGTTGTAGAACAGTTGAAGGATTTTGTTTGAAGAATTTTGGGGTAATTATTGTGGATACTATGCAAATGGGATTGAAAATGTGTGGCTAAATGATTGTCTTTCGTTCTTGTTTCGTCTATCTATCTATGTAAAGCCCGAGGAAACGGATTGCCCCGAGTTTTGTCCATAGCTCCAGTTTGAAAAATAGTCGCACAGTGTGTAACCAGTGAATTTGTTTTTAACACATTAGTCTTTAAAAAGTAGACATTAATTACATAGAACTGGTCTGCAAATCTTACCCCGCCTCCCTGTTTTTGTGATTGGCAGGATGTGATGGTGGTGGGCGAGCCTACCCTGATGGGTGGGGAGTTTGGCGACGAGGACGAGCGGCTCATCACGAGGCTGGAGAACACCCAGTACGATGCCGCCAACGGCCTTGACGACGACGACGATTTCCACAGCTCGCCGGTGCTCGGCAACAACAGCCCCTGGGGCAGCAAGCCCCCTGCGGGGCAGGACACCAAACCAGACAGCGCCCCGCCTCAGCCCTCGCAGTAGACACCGCCCTCGCAAACTGATACCGACTGCCCCTCGCAGCGGTCGATGATGTCATCCTTCAGACCACCCGCCCCAATCCAGCCTCACTCTGAGCTCCAGGAGAGCGACTCCGTGAACCTGATGGTGTCAGCCAGCAATACTCACTTCCTAAACGGACTCTTTCCATGGACGGTGGTGGAGGGGACCTGCTGCAGTTTCCCGTATGACCGAGGCCGGGACCAAGAAAAGAGGGAGAGAAAATATTCACTTACTTTCCACTTCAGAGAACCTTTTGAGACATGTGCAGCTACTGACACAATTGACAATGCATTTTTATTGAAAAATTTCATTGCCATATTTTTATTTCATTGTTGCCATCATTTTTTTTTTCATTAAAGGCAGGTTTGTCGCCTCAGACCATGGACACTGTTTTTAATCGATGGTCTGATATTTGAAAGAAAAGCTTTCTGTGGATCTGTTTAACGTTGCCCTTGTTTTATTTTATGTGATTCCTTTTATTACACCATGACAGACAGCCCTCATTCCTCTCTCCCTTTAAAGATGTCCTGCATGATCTTTTGTGCGTGGGGGGAGAAGAGAGTGGCGAATAAAAGCGGCATATTTTGTGCCACTTTAGGTTTGGTCGGTTGATCTGGAGAACTGTTAAAGGTTTGTAGCTTTGTAAATACAAAAAAATCACCACATCCACCTGAAAGGCACTGAGTTGATTCAGTACATGGCAGCTGATTCCATGCTCTTCTTTTTCCAGCATGACCATCAAAGGCTTGGGTGTAATGCTCACTGCAAAAAAACGCTTTTTCTCCAGAATTATTACAACATTTGTTATGCATATTTGACAAAAGGAAAAGAGGACACCACTTAATAAACATAGTTTTAATTTCCAACCCTCATTCAAAAATGTCTTTATGGAAATGGGTTAAATCTGTTAATTTGGTTGTTACCCTAACCTGTTGTTAGGGTAATATTAATAATTTTTGAAAAAAAAATTCTATGCAGTATCAACAAATTTGATTACTTGTGGATAAGAGAAAATAATTACATTTTCACCATGCTACACAGCATTGTCCAGACGTCATGAATGCATGGTTTGTTGGTGTAGCTCCGACCTAATGAGACATAATCAATCATTTTTACGAGGAAGTAATCAATAGTCAAAAATTTAGCTTATTTTTTGTGGCATTTATGAATACCACGTCATTCTAGAGAGCGTGGAGGCTGTTTGTTTGAGCCACAAACCTTGTTTCAATACAAGTATTCTTATAATTCTTTTCAAAATGAGACTTCAAATATTACATTTCAGAACCTTTCTTCCTGCTAAGTTGTTTTTATTTGCACATGGGTAAGAGAAGCTCGTACATTTCTGAATTGGTTAGAGCCTTGCATCATTAGTCTGCTGCACAGTTTGTTGTATATCCAGTAGAGGTGTTTTTGTGTCACTCATATCCAATGTCTTGTGTGTATGCTTTGCCATTTTTGTGCCAATAAACTGTGCGTAAAGAAACCTCGAGTTGTGATTGTACTATTAATATTACTAATCAAGTAAAATTAGGGGTATGAATAGTTAAAAGTACTGGTCGATATTGGAACAGTTCTCTGCCGCCACCTTGTGGCACAAGCGAGTGAACACGAGAATCGTTTATAGCAGGCGTGTATCATCCCGCGAAAGCACTTTGTATAGATCTATTTTTATGAACACACAAAAAATACAGATCCCATAATGCAGTGACTCAGTTGCCTTGCCGAACGCGATTTTCACACTGCAACTGAATCTGAACAGGAGCTGGGTTGTGAAGCATTGCATTATGGGATATGTAGTTTATGCGCGCTTCGAATCGCCGGGCCATAATAATAGATTTATATAAAGGGATCTCGCTGGATGTGGCCCTTGGGCCGCGAGTTTGACACGTGATTTATAGCATTGTTTTTTTTTCCCAGAATATAAACGTAATACATACAAAATATATGACAATAAAACTCTCAGAGAGACTAGCAACACATTTATGTAATAAAAATACAAAGAATACAATGAAATCAGTACATTAATGCGCATTACGTGCGTGTTGTAACAGATGGAAGAACGGGGAATGGGTGGGCTTGGTCCTGGATAATTTTGCTAGTTCTCTTGCATAATTTATTAGAACACATTGTGGGGCTTGAGTGATCTTAACTAACCAGTGCAAGTCTCTTTGGATTAACACTAGATATTCGCGAGGATCTGACAGGGAGGCCTTGCTTCTTTCAGTTTCCTCGAGGGGGTAAAGTCATTTCTCATTTGCACATAAAATGTTACTGGCATTATTTGACCAAATCCTTTTGAACCGTGCACTTGTCTTGGTTTGCCAGCTGCATTGTATGCATTATGTATAGATGGATGACATGAAATGACATGTCACTGCTTGACGTGAGTTAATTCACTAAAAATCTTGGAGTTGCACTGAGAGGTGATGCTGAGTGGATGCCCGGTGGATGTGGAGGCTCAGCCGTATCCAGGCAACGCGGAAGGGGGCGGGACGAAAGGCGTGCGGTGCGTCCTGGGAAAGCATCAGCCGTCAGCCCGATTTTACACCGAAAACCGAGCCTCGGTGCTGCGGGAAAGCTGCCGGGCTGTTCTCTTTCTTTCTTTTCTTTTCTTTTTTTTTTTTAACCACGACAGGCAGCTGCTGTATGGGCGAACCGAGATCGGCGAACCGAAAATGGAGTGTGTCAGGTAGGAGCACGGAGTGACCAGCGCAGCCGCAGCGGCGTGGGAGTGCTGGGTTCGCCGCGGAAGACGCGTTTAATTTACCAGCAGGGTGTCTTCTAACACGATACTAGCCAGCCAGCCCGCACGCCCGACCATGCAGCTGCGGTAGCGGCTGCCTCGTTAGCCTACGTGGCTAGCGGCGTTAGCCAGAACAGCGTAGCTCTGCTTCCAGTCCGTCCCCGTATTAGTTACTTTTCGTTTCTGCACGACGTGTCGTGTTGAGTGTTATAGTCGTGGGTTCTTCTTTTTTTTCTTTTGACCCACTGGCCTTCAGGCCGGTGGAGTCTGAGGTGGAGCGGTTAGCGTTAGCTTCCCCGACACTCATGTGCCTTTAGCCGTGTGGCTAATGTTAAAAGTCACAGCTCGGCGGTGCAGCCACCTCACGACACGAAACGGTTTTATGCTTACAGTGTGGGGGACACGTCAGGTTAAAATGACACAGCTATGCAGTCGTTCATGTACCTACTGTTGGAAGAAATCACAGTATTAAAAACCCCGAACAGCACGTCTCAGTTAGCTGTATGGCTGAGAACAAGAGCATCAAGGTGATCTTGCAGGACACTTTTTCTACAACGCAATTATGAGAAGTTTGTAATTGAAGAAGAAGAAAAGATCTCCACCTTCAAAGAAGTACAACTTCAAAGTGTAATAAGCATAGTGTACAGAAGTAGACATAGTGTACTGCAGTATAATATACACTATAATTTATTGTAACAGACCCGAAATGTGAGGACAACAGCATGGAAGTATTAAACCTTTATTCTATTTAATAAAGGTAGTAGCAGTGTATTCGTGACCTAATGATTGCCTGTCGTTTTTTTCAGCATCATGCGGCTTTTTTTTGCAATTCATAATTTGTGATATGTAATTCTGTGCTTGTAGTTACCGTATTGGCCAATGTCTCTTCCTTCCTGAAAAATGCATCAGAGAAAGTGGACTTGATGGCACAAAATACAATTGCAAAGTTAGCCAGCTACCGGTGTTGCCAGATACCTTCATGTCTTGCATAAATTGTATGTTTAATTTGCATATATACATAAATTGTTCATTCATTTGCACACACATCAACTTCAGTTTGATGAATTATTGTAAAATATTAATTAAAATATGAACTGATTTGATTATTTAATTCAAACAACATTAAAACAGCAGCATTATCACTGTTCAAATGGTCAGTTTTTTTTAAAACATACAAAATGTTGATCATATGGAAAATCATTAAACAGACGACTGATTTTCTTTCTCAAACTATCTGCATTTTTTTTTTTTTCCCCAGAAACCAACTTTCACGGCACACCACCACATTTGATAGCGAGGATGATGCCAAGGACTGTGGAATCCACACATTCAGCCACCTGCATATGAAGAAAGCATTTCAGCAGATGAATGACTTGAGGAGGTAGGCAGGGCAAGACACTTCCTTATATTCCTGCACGAGTCCTATGAAGCTGAAACAGTTTGTTATTTCATGCCTGCAGTAGGAAGATGCTCTGTGATGTGTATCTCGTGGCTGGGAATGTGGAGGTGCCAGCTCATAAAGTCGTTTTGTCGTCATGCAGTGCCTACTTCTGTGCCATGTTCACGGGTATAGTACTTCACCTTTCAGCAGATTCAGTGGCCATTTGCTTGTTTAATTTGGCCCTTTTGCCACCGACCACTTTAATACAAGCATTCAAAAGACAATACATTTGTGTGAGATAATATTACAATTTGGCAACTGGTTTCTGACAGGTGACATGAGTGAAAGCAAAGCCCAGCGGGTGGAGATCCGGGACATGGATGGAGAGACCCTCAGCATACTGGTAGACTACATTTACACGTCTGAGATCGAGGTGTCCGAAGACAATGTGCAGGTGAGCTGACATCTTATAGAGTGGCTGAAATTGAAACAGCCATTATCAAATACCTGTATCTTTGTAGGTACATGAACATAATGGTTTATTGTGGAAAATTCATTTAGCTTTAAAAACTCTAATCATGTGTCCTGATTCAAGGCTATTATTCCAAAGACCATATCTCTGTTAGTGTTTATATAATTATGGTCGACAAACATTTTTCTTTCTCCTTGCTTCATATGTACATCTGTATGTTTTTCTAATATAGCTGGGGGGGGGGGTTCACTACAGATCGCCAGATGTCATGAATTTCCCTATTGCTGGACCCAGCATCTCGGGTGGAGGGCATTTTTTTTTTTTTTTTTTTGTTCAGATAAATTAATATTATATTATACAATTATTATATATTATATTATTACTCAGCATCTATGCAAGGGGACGGCGCCATTTCTAACCTGCATTGTGTTGCTTTTTTCACCATTTGCCATGATTTCTGCCTGACAGCTTAGTAGCCTTTTCATTTTTTTTGTCCCTCCAGCAGGACGACCATTTCCTCTCATTATGAACAGAGGAAGTGCATCTGGGGTGAGCGGAAATCCTCCCTGTGTTTGCGTGCTGCCTAGAGAAGGGAAAGGCCAAATTTTTTTAGAACTTTATTTTATTATTAAAATTGTTATTATTTCTCTCAATTGTGACGACTCTTCATTCTCGGGCAGGGGTATCTGCTCCTTCGTTGTTCCTCAGCTCTCATGTGTGGGGGCTGCTTTGTACATCCAGGGTCAGTGTGGGTGACCCAGATTTCCCTAGTGGTGCAGTGAGCAGTGGTGGCTGCAGCTGTATGAGAGACCCTGAGGGTAACAAACCTGACCCAGCCGAGAGTGACAGAGGGGCGCGGAGAGAAGAACAGCCATGGAGTTATTGGCCTCCTTTTGTTTTTGCCAGCGTGCAAATTTTCAGATGACCTCTTTACAGATCTTATCTTGGTCCATGCTTCCGGTGCTCTTGTTTCTTGGAAACAGACTTGCTGTGAGCTGTTTTCAGTGTTGCTCCCTGGCTGGTTTGAGGACTTTCTGTCGTCCAGCGTCTCGTTTTGTGTAAAAAGGGCTGCATTATTAATGAGGTGCTGTTAACCTTGCGATACACTTGTTCTCCATACTTGTCCCCCTTGATGTCTTCTGCTTTTAACTAAGATCTTATGTTTATCTTAACATGTTTTAACACAAATTGATATGCTGGTTCAAAACCGTACCGTATGAGAACACTTCCTCCCATATTTCTGGAAGAAATGGAGTTCCATTACAACAAAAAAATTATCATGCCATAAAGCATCATAGATGCAATGACAGTCACAATATTACTGTAATAAAAATGTTTTTTTTTTTAGAGGTTGTTGTAATAAGCAGTTTTATAGTGGTTAATAATGTATGTGTGTGTGTATTTCTAGGTTCTGCTCCCAGCGGCCAGCCTGCTGCAGCTGTTGGATGTGAGGCAGGTGTGCTGCGAGTTCCTCCAGGCTCAGCTGCACCCGTCCAACTGTCTAGGAATCCGGGCCTTCGCCGACTTGCACACTTGCAACCGCGCTGCTCAACCAGGCCCACGCGTATGCAGGGTCAGCTCCTGTCCCTCCCCACACCTCCAAAATGGCAGATGTCCCTCAACACACCTCCACACCGGCAGCCATCCCTCATTAACTATATATGCTGTGTGTGTGTTACAGAGCAGCATTTCTCTGAGGTCATGCTGGGTGAAGAGTTCTTGGCTTTGACCCTGCAGCAGGTCTGCTGTCTCATCTCCAGCGACAGGCTCACCGTGTCCTCTGAGGAGATGGTAGGCCTCCATACCTTGTGTAATCCACAAAATATTTAAGGTCTCGTGTGCAAGATTATTTAAAAAAAAAAATTTTTCAGGTATTTGAGTCGATGATTGCCTGGATAAAACATGACAAGGAGGCACGTCTAGAGCACATGCCGAAGCTGATGGAGTATGTGCGCCTGCCACTGCTGTCCCGAGATTACCTGCTTCAAGTACGGTGGCTCAGTGCAAGTTAATGTCGATGACTTCTTTTATTTGGGGGGCATCTACATCAAACTGAATTGTGGTTTTTATTTATCATGACCTAGAGGTGGAGGAGGAGGCCCTGATAAAGAACAACAACACTTGCAAGGACTTCCTCATCGAGGCCATGAAGTACCACCTGCTGCCCGCCGACCAGCGACACCTTATAAAAACGGACCGGACTCGACCTCGGACACCCATCAGCCTGCCAAAGGTACGGAAATAGTCTGGGCCCTTTTCTTATTTTCTGAAAAATGTTCTTGCAATAGCTTCTCTTCACTGTGTGTGTCAGGTCATGACCGTTGTGGCGGCCAGGCACCTAAAGCCATCCGCAGTGTGGGATGCTACGACTTCCAGGAGGACCGCTGGTACCAGGTGGCGGACCTGCCCTCCAGACCTGCCGAGCTGGTGGGTATGAGGGCTTGTTGTGTGACACTGACTTGCCATCTGTACGGGTTTCAAGCAGATTTCCAGCAGCTGTGTGTGTGTGTTGTGTTCCACCTCTCAGGTGGTGGTAATACAATGGCAGGCAGGGTTTATGCTGTTGGGGGGTTTAATGGCTCTCTGCGTGTCCGTACGGTGGATGTGTATGATGGCCTGAGGGACCAGTGGAGCTCCATTCCCACAATGCAGGAGCGGCGCAGCACTCTGGGGTCTGCTGTGCTCGGTGATCTCCTCTATGCCGTGTGGGGGTTTGATGGCAGCACAGGTAAAACCACTGAAGTTAAACAAATCATTATTGATTTAGATAATCAAGTATATAGGTAAAATATAATAAAAAAAATTCTCAAAATATATTTTACATATGCAGTGTAGATAAAACAATACTGATAAATATGATGTATATCAGATAAGCCTCTACTTAAACCTGCTGAGCAGCTGCTAGACAGTGAAGGTGAATAATTGACGTGCTGCACTGTTCTTCTGCTTAAGATACGTTATTCATTTTTCCAAGTGCACCAAAGTATCCAGTTTTTGCCATGATATGTGACTATATGAGTCCGTGCATTGTCCATAAATCTAAAAAACGTCACATGGCGATTATAGCAGCAGAGGAGCGTGATTGAACAGTTAGCATGTACGTGCTGTAGTGATAGCATGCGGCCATCAAAAACAGTATCAGCACTGGCCCCGTAATCAGAAGGTTGCCGGTTCAAATCCCAATCCGCCAAAGTACCGTGCCCACACACTGCTCATGGCTGCCCACTGCTCACAAAGGGTGATTGTCATTTTATATTCAGACCAGTACGGTACACATTCAACAATACAGCAGAAGCCTTTATCAGAGAGGTTCCTTGTCCATATTTGTTTTTGTGTCTTGTCAAGTAAGAGAAATTTTACATTTTTAACGTCTCCAAGGACAATGCTGTTGTTACAGTTGTATCTATGCCTTAGACGCCCTGCTGCAGGTGCCTCTCAAGGCCAACACATACAGACCAATCTCTTGATAGTCAATAATGATTGGGGTTTTTTTCCAATCATTTATTTGTTATGGGGGGGGAAAGTAGCACCACTCGCCTCCTCCTCGGGTTAATTTAACCTGAGCATGTTTGCTGTGTCTTCAACTGTGAAACAGGCTAGGTCAAAAGAATGTATTAAATGAATGTCTTTGTCACGTGGTGCACCTGAACGGTCCTCTAACCCCTGACGTTCTGTTTATGAGTGAGTTTGCTAGCTGTGTTTGTGCGCGCCGGCAGGGCTGTCATCTGTGGAGGTGTACAGCTGTAAGACCAATGAGTGGGTCTTTGTGGCTTCCATGAACACCAGGCGCAGCAGTGTCGGAGTGGGTGTGGTGAATGGTAAGGACTGCTTCCCGCACAATTGTAACATTGCGTTTGCGTTGAGTTTTTGTACACTGCCATGCAAACAACAGTTTTTATGTCGTGTGTGTTTGTCTGCTGCAGGTAAACTGTACGCGGTGGGTGGCTACGATGGCGCTTCGCGGCAGTGCTTGAGTACGGTAGAGGAGTACGACCCTGTTTGCAACCAGTGGATGTACGTGGCCGACATGAGCACCAGACGCAGTGGTGCAGGTGGGACTTCGCCTGACTGAGAGCTGGCCTCTACCCCTGACCTCTTCTAAACTTTTTTTTCACTTTTATCTGAGATATTAAAATATGCAACAAGCATGACACACAGACAGTAAGCTAGAAGAGACATTTTAGTTTTGCTTTATGATCACGGCAGCTGACTGTTGTTGATGTCTGAAAAGCCAGAAACAAACCAAACTCTATATTAATTTGACATTAATTTGAATTACATCAACTTTCTTCAACATAAGGGTTCTTCCTTCAACAGGTTCGAAACCATGCGTTTAATTTCCATTTCTGATTAAGATCTTATCAGCATTCCCATTTGGTACTACTGTGGTGTTATTACCACGCCTGTTCCTATGCACCCACACCCACATCAGTTCCGGGAATACGGAAGCCACTCATCGTTGTTATTGCAGGCGTGGGGGTCCTGAGCGGTCAGCTGTACGCGGCAGGGGGTCACGACGGCCCCCTGGTGAGGAAGAGCGTGGAGGTGTACGACCCCACTACCAACACCTGGAGGCAGGTGTGTGACATGAACATGTGCCGGAGGAACGCAGGTGAGCACACAAGACCACAGTTCACTCAGTCATCCGTACGACTCTAGTTGGGCTCATGGGAATTCTACTTCTCACCTACCGCAGGTGTTTGTGCCATAACTGGCTGCTGTACGTGATTGGTGGAGATACGGCTCCTGTAACCTTTCATCGGTGGAGTTTTACAACCCGGCTACAGACAAATGGAGCCTTATTCCACCAACATGAGCAATGGACGCAGCTATGCAGCAGGGTCCATCAGCGCACATTCATTTAATTTACAGCCAGAGGGATTACTATAATATTGGTATCATTTTTGTGTGTTTATTCAAAATAAATTACATGAGAAGATGAAGTAGAGGTGCATCCTAAAATATGCTATTAAATTAGAAAAGAATACACTTATACAAATAATAAAAGGAACATAAAAACAAGACATCCTATATCTGAATGAATGAAATATTCTTGATAAACATTTGAATGTTCTGACAACCAAACATATCAATGGAAATCACATTAATCAAACCCATGGAAGTCTACATTTGGAGTCACACTCAAAATTAAAGTGAAAACACATTACAGGCTGATACAACTTTGATATAATGTTCTTAAAACAAGTTAAAAAGTAGGCTCAGTATTGGGTGTGGCCTTCACGTACCTGTATGACCTCCCTACAATGCCTGGTCATGCTCCTGATGAGGTGGAAGATGGTCTCCTGAGGGATCTCCTAAACATTCACCTACTAAAACATCCACCAACTCCTAGTAGGACATGATGTCCTAGATTTGATCAATTGGAGTCTGGAGAACATCAATGCCTTCGTCTTGCAGGAACTGCTCACACACTCCAGCCACATACGGTCTAACATTGTCTTGCATTACGAGGAACCACACCAGCATATGGTTTCACAAGGGGTCTGAGGATCTCCTCTCGGTACCGAATGGCAGTCAGGCTACCTCTGGTGAGCACATGGAGGGCTGTGCGGTCCCCCAAAGAATTGCCACTCCACACCATTACTGACCCACTGCCAAACCGTTCATGCTGGAGGATGTTTCAGGCAGCAGAACGTTCTTGTGTGGGTTGTAGATTCTGTTTAATAGTAGACTAGAGTGAAAGCACCGCCAGCATTCAAAAGTGACCAAAATATCAGCCAAAAAGCATAGGAACTGAGAACTGGTTTGTGGTCCCCACCTGCAGAACCACACCTTTATTTGCACCATAGCATTGAAATTGATTGTCATCAGTGTTGCTTCCTAAGTGGACCGTTTGATTTCACAGAAGTGTGATTGACTTGGAGTTACATTTAACACACAAAGTGTTCCCTTTATTTTTTTTAAGCAGTGTAGATTTGGACAACTTCACCAGTGCTGTCAGAGCTTAGGAATAAAACCAAGTGAAAAATTTAGAGCCAATCAAGCATGCCTATCATATTAGGATTTATTTGGGTACATAATGTGATCGATTAAAAATAAATAAATTAATAACTGAAATGAAATCACACCCCCACTCTCTCATCTTTTATCCACAGGCGTCTCAGTAATAGATAAGCCGCTATGACAACTGCATGGAGCCTAGGAACACACAGAGACAACTCTCTGATCTTAACCATCATGCTCTGGGAGCGACCATGTGCCATGGCTGAGTTCAAGGTTCGAGTTCAGGCCCGTGCTGGCTGATCAGAGCATGCGGCCGTACGGACCTCAGGGCCGGTGTCCTGCCTGGAGCAGTGAGGCTCGGAGGGGCTGCCAGAGACATGGAGCTGGCTGGACTGGACTGGGATGGATGGAGCCATTTATTTCCCGGGTCCATTAAGAACGAACTCCCCTGAACTTTAATGACAAAATATGTGGCAAATAATTTTTTTTAATTTAATGAAGAATAGCTGCACTACGCAAATTAACTATGCGGTAGAAAATCTGCAAGTGAATCTCTGCCAACAGTTTTCTGAAGTACTACTGATGAAAGATGCACTGAAAGCGGCGTCTGTCCTCTGCTACAGAAGGACCAGCAGCTGACCAACCAGTAGGGGCGAGGGACAGATAGTGGCCTCTGAATGGATGAGGTCACATTTGAGACCATAAAACCTCAGTCTGGGCCAAGAATTGTGCTTGCTCCATACACACATTGGAAACAGGGTTCCGTTTCTGCTTAGGATTTAAATGCAACCATCGTCTGCAAAGAGATTTTTTACAGACTTTGTTGTATTTATGCAAGGAGGGGACATTGGGGACTTTGTGCCAAATTCACACTTAAGACGCTAAGTTCTGTAACCTGAAACATGAGCACTTTGTGACTACACGTTACTGTTTTATTATTATTATTAATATAATTATTATTATTATTTAATTGCCTGCATTTTGAATATGTCTTAATTATGGACGGTTGGTTGTACCTATCTACAGTATTAATCCAGCACAGTGACGTTTCCAGTAACGTATCAGCTACAGTACTGAAGCACTTTTTCTGTATTCTGCAGCACAATTTTTGAAAATTTAACCCACCCCAACCTTTTTTAAATTTTTTTTAATGTACAAAGTTGCCATATTTGCACAAGCAAGACATTATTGTGTGTGTTTATAATATAAGCCAATTCCAAATAATTTGGATATATGCAACATGTTGCCAAGTGGTGAGAATACAACATTCTTTTTTTGGCCAGCATTTTGTTATATATATAAATAGATAGATAGATATCAGCTATGGTTATTGCCAATTTTTATTAGTTTTGCCCTGACATTTTTCTGTCTGTTATCTATGTTTAGCTTCCTTGATAAGGGATTTTTTTTAGAGGTCCATCTATCAAAATTGATTTAAAAAAATCATTACATTATTGAAATGTAATGACTTGGGGTCATTTAGAGGTTTACATAATTACATAAATATTATGCTTAATATAAAGCTGTTAAAGGAACTATGATTATTTATATATTGTGAAGCCTTCAGAAATGAAGCTGTTGACCTATCAGTTGACCTTTCTAACATACTATTCACATACACACAAAAAACCTCAGAAGAGTAACTTTTTTTAAATGTATAGCACAGTAAGCAGACAGCACAGTATAGTGAGTAAAACCAGTAGGGGGCTTGACTAACAAATGAATTGACCCCCTTTTTTTCCAAAACTATAATCTTGCTGCTGTTTATTTTTTGCCTAGACCTTGAATGTAAGATGACACCATTTTTCAATGTGTATACTGTTTATGAAGGGTTTTGTGTGGAGCAGGACAGTACAGCCAGTAGAGCAGGAGTTTGTTCATTCATTCTGCTCATCTGCTGTCGGCCATCCAGCTGGGGCTTATTCCAGTGATGCACACTGTAGTTGATACTCAGCAAATTTTTACAGCGTTTTTATCTAGATGTAGCTATTGATTAATAAATGTTCACTTCTGTGAGTTGTCTGTGGTTTTTTTGGTTTCCTGGGTGAACATGGTTTTATGCATGTTTACACTGTAGAAGCTGTTTGCTGTACCATTAATGTCCAGTAGAGGGCATTAAGGTCACAATGGTCATTCATGGGATCGTTTGACGAATTTTCATGATTAAGCGATTTAAAAACAAAAGATATTTATTTACTTGATTGTTAACACACGTGTGTGTGTGTGTATGTATGTAAATATATATATATATATATATATATATATATATAAATTACACACACACAAAAACGATTCAAAAATGGTTGGGACACTACAAATTGTGTATAAAAAAGGAATGCAATGATGTGGAAGTTTCAAATTTCAATATTTTTATCAGAATACAACATAGATGATATATCAAATGTTCAAACTTAGACAATGTATCATTTTAAGGGAAAATAAGTTTATTTCAAATTTCGTCTGGGCACTGAGGGGACAAGTTGCTCAAGTTTAGGAATAGGAATGTTTTCCATTCTTGTCAAATATCTTAGCGTCCCTTTCTTGTCTAATGGCTCAACTGGCTTGGGTCTTCTTTGTCGCATCTTCCTCTTCATGCTGAGCCACGTTTTCTATGGGTGAAAGATCTGGACTGCAGGCTGGCCAGATCCTTCTTCCAGGCAGCCATGATGTAGTAACGGATGCAGTATGTGGTCTGGCGCTGTCATGTTGGTACATGCAAGGTCTTCCTTGAAAGAGACGACGTCTGGATGGGAGCACATGTTGTTTTAGAACATGGGATGTACCTGCCAGCATTGATGGTGCCTTTCCAGATGTGTATGCTGCCCAAGCCACACACACTCATGCAACCCCATACCATCAGAGGAGCAGGCTTTTGAACTGAGCTCTTATAACAACTTGGGTTGTCCTTGTACTCTTTAGTCCGGGTGACATGGCGTCCAGGTTTTCCAAAAATAACTTCAATTTTTGATTCGTCTGACCACAGAACAGTTCTCCCACTTCGCCACAGTTCATTTGAAATGAGCCTTGGCCCAGCGAAAATGCCTGCGCCTCTGGATTGTTTAGATACGGCTTCTTTTTTGAGCTGGTAGAGACACCAACAATGTTCTCTGGACGTAGTGCTGAGCCCATGTTGTGAATTCCATGAAGGTAGCATTCCTGTATGTGATGCAGTGGTGTCTAAGGGCCGAAGATCGCCCAGTGCATCCAGTATGGTTTTCCGGCCTTGACCCTTATGCACAAAGATTGCTCCGCATCATTGGGGGAATTGGTGATCCTCCCCCCATCTTGACTTCTGAGAGACACCCTTCTCAGAACAATGCATGTGACAAAGAATAGAAGATTCAGGACAAAGCACAATAGTCACAAGCTGTTTATTGAGAAAACTGCACATACATGGATACAGACTGGCCCTCATTCAACAGACACAGGCCTTGAATGCTACGTTTATTGCTTATTCTTCATGGCACAACAAATACGAGTAAAAATAAGGAGCCATGCAAGTGCATCAGCGGCTACAGCTTACAGAGTGGAACCAAGAGCTCAGCGGCACGAAGGAGCTTCACTGTAAATATGTTACTGGTGAAAGTAAACATGTATAAAACAGAGTACAAAAATGGGTAATAATAATTATAATAAAAAAAAAAAAAGATCAGCTCCCACCCGCCAATGTCACAGAGGGCGAGGTAGGCGGGGCTAAACATGCACAAAACAGATGAACCTCCTAGGGACGTTAGTAGTGCTTCGATATACAAAATTGAACAACACACACACACACAAAAAAAAAAAAACAACCTTGCTGTGCAAATAACATCTAGAACCTTCACCCACATTGACTTTGTCCACCAAGTGACGTCCTCTGAACTGCATGTTGGAACCCCCTCCACCTTTAAAAAAGAGAGACGGCAGGACGCCGTCTACCTACATCTTAGTGCATCTTGTTACAAAAAACCCACTCCCTCCCCCATCCCATTGACAAGCCCCGCCCAGTGAGAACTTCTCCTTATCTGCTGATGTCATGAGTCCAACTGATCTGTGATTGGTTACAGCAGGTAAGCAGGTGATTATGGAGGCTGCCTCTCCCTCACTTTGGTACCTTTCAAGAATGTCCACAAGTGATTCGTTCGGGTGGATCCTGACTGGCGTGTCCCGGGTAAGAACGTTGTCAGAAACTGTGGTCTCATGCATGTGAAAAAGAAACCAGCATCTGAGATGGAAGAGAGAAGCGGCTCTGTAACGTCTGGAATGTAAAAACCTGCCGTGTCACTGCTGCAACGTCTGACCAATCAGCAACGCAGAACATGCATTAATACCGATAAAATCCACGTTCCATAAATACGGTTCAAATCCAACAGAAGTGGGTCACGGTGACATTTTAAAACACTGAAACGTGTCCAGTTCTTTGCTCTTATTAAAAAAAAAAAAAACGACCTTCAACAAGCAGAACCACATTCTTGTGATGTGTGTAATGCAAACAGAAGACGGATGGTTAAATGGAGATATAAAAACACGTCACAGATTAATACACCACTGACTGGCAGGAGAGACACATTGGCGGAACGTGGTTAGTCCTTAGCGGGCCGAGTAAACACCTTCACAGACTGAAGAACCGAGGATTTGACTTAATCTGGAAAAAAAGAAGCTCAGACGCTAAAAGAAGAGCGCAGCACCAAGCGGGTGAGTCTGTCCTTGTCAGAGAAACCGTACGGAACACGAGATCCCGTCATATTATATTTTTCCCACTGAGGAAGGAACGTGTGCTTGAGTCCTTTTTGAACCATGTTGAGTGAGTCTGTACAGTAGAGTTCCAGATTCACCGTTCCATCCTCTTCCCAGTCAAAGAACATCAGAAGAAACAAAAAACGAAATAAAACCAACGTCTCTCAGAATGAGACGGACCTTCCATGGTGAATTCTTGGACCTGGATGATTATGATGGACCATCTTCTTCATCGTTGAATTTGTAGATTCTGTGTGTGTGTGCATGCACAAGTTCATGTGTTTTATATACAAGTGGGTGTCTGAGGGCAGCGTTGGGGTACAGGCGACTGCCATCAGGCTTTTAAATGAGGGGCATCGAGGGCCTATATGGACTTGGAGGAGTCCTGCTTGCTGATGAGGACTTCAAGGAGGCGCAGCTTGGCTTTGATACGTTTGTATTCTTTATACTCATCCATCATGGGCAGCTTGTCCTCCTTCTGGACGTTCCTGGTAAAGGACAAAAGGAAAAAAAGGAAGGACACAGTTCAACCTTGATCACACGGATTCATACCGAACTGCCCTTGTTCGTGAGTGTGATGGATCGCGCTGACAGTTCACCACACACCCCCACACACTCTACTGTGTAATTATATTAGGCACCAATTTAGTGAAAGCTTGCAGCTTAGGCAAAGCAAAAAACATTTAGTAAATATGACTGAGCACCTAAACAGAATAGATGTCTTTCAAATTATGAAATGTTTTTCATTTTAATTCTAAAATAAAAATGTAATTACTGCAGTTTTCCCTTTTGACTGACTATTATTTTTAATGGAGAGTACCATATTAGAGTGAGTGCTTGTTGCTTATAAATAATAATAAAAAAAAAAAGATCAAACGTCTTATACATACACAGTTCAATCATCTTGGTAGCACACAATGGAAAAGTATTTATGTATAAAATATATGATGATTAAATTAAATCTGAAGCTCTAAGTATGTATTTATATATGTATATATATGTATCTACCTTCCATTCTGCTGATAAAACTCGTCCTCAAACTCTCGGATGGTTTTGCCCAGCTTCTTCTTCTCGGCACGAGCCTTCCACAGCTGCTCCAGGAGCTCAGGCCTGCAGAACACAGGAACACATTACAGACGCTTTACGGAAAACATTTCTATTCATTTGTGTCTCTACTGTACATGGACTCGTGATGTGAACAATGGGCTTATACAAACATAACACTTGGATTAATAGGTCATATTTGATTTCCTTATTGGCATGTAGATATTATTAACTAATTGTCTGCCTGGACTGAATGGCTGTTTAAGATGGCAATTTGTTAATGCATATTATGAATTATTGATGTCTCTGGTTACTGGGACGTCAGACAAATTTTAGGACACGTCACTGAAGTGTCACACTGTTTGTTTAGCGGGTCATGCCCATATAAGGCGATTGAGTGTTAAGAAGCCTCAGTTGTTGCCCTGTGCCCACTGGAGCTGGTTGTGGCTGGTGGGAGGGGAGCCGTGAGCTGATTAAGGCATGGCCTAAAAGCAGCGCTGGCTCAGCCGCCGACGCAATGAGGTGATTATCCAGCTCTCAGTGCTCAGGCCACTGACTCTAATAGGTGTCTCAGGTCATACGAGTGCAGGCTCAGGTGCTGACCTACACTGTCACCAATGCAGAAAGGAGTGTGTGAAGAGGTTAGGCGGGAAAAAATCCACAAAAAGCAGGGTAGAAAACTAACACTAACAATATTAACTTGTTTATGTATTAATATGAACTAAATAAAAAAATCGCAGGAGCCTCATAGCGTCAAGCCCCATGGCTTGCCCCAGTGCTTCCTCTCGAGTTGTTCCTGTCATTTTCCCAGGATTCTAAAATACAATTTCGCTGTTCTGTTTGAATGTCCAGAGCCGTGGTCCCCTGGGGGGTACCAGCTGGGCAAGCCGGCCAATAGCAATGCTCTCTGTACAGTCCTCATTGTAATATTAGCTTGCACATACACTACATATTCCTCATGCATCTACATACAAACCTTGCACACCTACTACTTCATTCACATAATTTTTCATGCATATCACACATTAGACGCGTGAGAAATATAGTGTGTATGTGCATGGTTTGTAAAAAGACGCATGAGGAATATAGTGTGTATGTGTGAGGTTTGTATGTAGATACATGAGGAATATAGTGTGTACGTGTGAGGTTTGTATGTAGATGCGTGAGGAATATAGTGTGTACGTGTGAGGTTTGTATGTAGATGCGTGAGGAATATAGTGTGTACGTGTGAGGTTTGTATGTAGATGCGTGAGGAATATAGTGTGTACGTGTGAGGTTTGTATGTAGATGCGTGAGGAATATAGTGTGTACGTGTGAGGTTTGTATGTAGATGCGTGAGGAATATAGTGTGTATGTGTGAGGTTTGTATGTAGACGCGTGAGGAATACAGTGAGTATGTGTGAGGTTTGTAAGCAGACGCGTGAGGAATATAGTGTGTATGTAGACGCGTGAGGAATTTAGTGTGTATATGTGAGGTTTGTATGTAGACGCATGAGGAATATAGTGTGTATGTGTGAGGTTTGTATGTAGACGCGTGAGGAATACAGTGAGTATGTGTGAGGTTTGTATGTAGACGTGTGAGGAATATAGTGTGTATGTGTGAGGTTTGTATGTAGGCACTTGAGGAATATATGGTGTATGTGTGAGGTTTGTAAGTAGATGCGTGAGGAATATAGTGTGTATGTAGATGCGTGAGGAATATAGTGTGTATGTAGACGTGTGAGGAATATAGTGTGTATGTGTGAGGTTTGTATGTAGACGCGTGAGGAATATAGTGTGTATGTGTGAGGTTTGAAAGTAGATGTGTGAGGAATATAGTGTGTATGTAGACGCGTGAGGAATATAGTGTGTATGTAGACGCGTGAGGAATACAGTGAGTATGTTTGAGGTTTGTAAATAGACGCATGAGAAATATAGTGTGTATGTGTGAGGTTCGTAAGTAGACGCGTGAGGAATATAGTGTGTATGTAGACGCGTGAGGAATATATGGTGTATGTGTGAGGTTTGTATGTAGATGTGTGAGGAATATAGTGTGGATGTGCGAGGTTTGCATGTAGATGCGTGAGGATGCATGTGCAAGATTTTCTTGATATATGGCCTAGGTGGTGCCTCATAACCATGGTGTGAAGGTCTTTACTTCCCCTGCTAATAACCTTATACTAATTACACAAAAAAATGCACCTCAAAGCAAAGTGAGCTTAGTGTTCACAAAAATCCCTTTAATAATAATTATAAAAATACTGATAATAATAATACTGATTAATCACTCACATGGAAGAGCTGGACAGACGCAAGTCCAGGCCCAAACCCATCTTCCCCGGACCTTCCTCCGTTTTAGGCTGTGGAGGTTTCTGGGAGCTGGTCTGGGCATCTGAGCCCAGAGACAGGATGACCTCCAAAGCGGGGCTGACCTCGTCAGCCTTCTGTTCCTCCAGATCTTCCTCTTCCTCTTTGATCTCGTCGCAGAAGTGGGCGGTCTCCCCCTCGATGATGGGCTGCAGGGTCTGGTTGCGCCTCTTGCTGGATGGAGAGGCCTGGTTTTGGGCCAAGGAAAGAAAGTATTTAAATCTGATAAAAGTGTGTATGCAAGCAGTGTGTTTTGCAGGTATTAGAGTGTGTGTGTGTGTGTGTGTGTGTGTGAGCAAGTAAACAAGGTGATCTGTGCAGTCATCAGGGACATGCTGACATATGCTGGTGTCTCTAGTCGGTGAGCAGGAGAGGGTGTGTATCAGGGAAATGCTGATAACGTGCAAGATTGCGCGCGTGTGTGTGTGTGAGTGTGTTTGTGTGAGGAATATACATACAATGATAGGGGTGATGCTGACTCGGGTGACCATCTGTTTGACCAGGCGGTAACGATCATACAGGGGCTTCACCCTCAGACGCTCCTCACGAGTCACCTAACAGGCAAAACACACAGAATATATATTTATACAAAAAAAAGTTTGTGTGTGTATGTGTGTGTGTGTGTATGTGTGTGTACTAACAGGGCGGCCATGAAGCCCCTCATAGTGCAGCAGGTACTTCTGTAACATCATCTTCTCAGAGTCCAGCTGCTCCTTGGTCATTTTCTGTAGAAAAAAAAATCAGAAGGCGATTAATTCCCTGGTCAGATCTTGCGCTCTCTCTCACTATATATAATACATAATGTTAATATATAATATGTTAACATTATAAAAAAACTATTCATTTATAAGGAATACTGAAATCGAGTTGACTTGATGTCATGTTAGACATCATCCCACGCTTTGCTGCAGACAGATGGATGAATGAAAGAACTCGCCCCCCTCCTCACCCGGACATCCTCCGGCCAGCCGTCCTCCTCCCTCTTGCGCCTGATGCGCTGCTGGATGAACTCCAGGGTCTCCTGGTGCGTGGGCCTCCTTTCCGGGCCCTCGGAGGCCGAGTGCTCCAGCGTGGAACCGAAGCTCTTGGGCAGGGTGTTGCTGCGGGGTCTCAGCTGAGGGGCCAGTTCGCCATCAGCCCTGTGTTTGGCATCTGAGGGGGGAAGAAGGGATGGGAAGGAAGAGAGAAGGAAACAAAAGAGGGTGAGCAAGTAAACAAAAATCCAGAGAGCGACATAGATGTCCCATCATGTGACCACTCCTAAAACTGTCAATCAATCAATACTGTTTATCAGTTTGGTTCCTTAATAGTCTACTCTTTATCTTCCTTTTAGCAAGATAAAATATGAAAGTTTAACATCATCCCTTCTGCTCAATGACTGAAGTTTATTATTTTAAGTACTCAGAATTACATATAAGCATTATTAGAAATACATATCATGTTCATGTTAAAGGTTATAATTATATCTGTCATTATATCTGTCAATATATCTGGATGACATCAAAAATATAACAACTTCCACATTCTAGGTTGCCTGTTAAAAATGGAATTATGCCCTTTGCATAATCCTTTTTTTTTTTTTTATAGGGACTAACAACAGAACCCAGTGACATGAGAACTTACTGATACTCATGCAGGGACTGAACTTCTGATGAGTGAAACCACTGAACTGCCCAGTGGTTTCACTTTCGGTTATTTGTTGCCTAACAAACTTCTCTCATCCGGTAAAGTAAAAAAAACATCCAGCGGGTTTCTAGGGTAAATCAAATTTCTGAAATCTCTCCCCCCAGAAGTGCAAAATGAGTTCAGTTGGACCCACATATAAATAATAATTCTTTTTTAGCCCTAGAAGCCATGTGTGTGTGTGTGTATTGTAAAAACAGATGAAGAAAGAAGAGGCCACCGTTTTAGGGTGATTTTACTTACTGCTTCAGAGATGTACTTACAGAGGGGGGGCGTGTCTAGAGGCTGTGGGGGGGCGTGTGGGGGGGGGTATGGTGTGTGTTCGGGGCACAAGCGAGGAAGCGTCTGTGTGAGCCTGCGGGCAGGAGCTGCTGTCGTCCTGCCAGTGGGGAATGGGACGAGGCGGAGGGGTTTATTTGAAGAGAGAGAGACACCAGTTTACCAGTGCACCATGGCATGGGGGGGGGGCAATCAGTGGAAATGGATACAGCGAGAGATGGATGAGGAGGAATGGGTTTTTTTTTTGTTTTTTTTTTACAGACGGACCAACACCAGTGCCAAGGTCCCTTTAAGGTAGGGGGTGGGGCTCGGTTCACGGTGTAGCACAAGCAGACTGTGACAACATGGCACACAGACATCACCCAACACCACCCAACATCTCAGACAGACTGGAAAAGACCAATTTACCTTTGATCTGTTTGCGGATTTTGGTGAGGTCAGTCATCCACTTCAGAACCTTTGGGTTCGCGACTTTATCTCCATGAGATGGCTAGATGTGAGCAAGCAAGATAGACAGAGAAAGAGATAAAGAGAGATCACAGATAGTTCACACATCACACTGTGATTGGCTGAGAGGCATCATTAGATTATCCAGTTGTGCTGGGACTGGAAATATCCTTAAATGCCAGACTGTACTTTTTTTTTTAAATTACAATGCGTGTTGCAATGTTTTTAGGTGTTTTTTGCTGTAAACATTGTGAAAAAGTGAAAATAGTTTTTGTTAGTATGATACAAGATATTTATGAAATCACATTTGTGCAAAAATTACTGAACAAAACAAAATATTAAGCAAAAAAATATATACTGACGAGAAAAAAGTGATATGAAACATAAAATTTATGTAATTATTTATGTAATTGTGTAAACATTTATTTATTTATTTATTTTGACCACATAAGTCTTTTGGTTCCATTCCATTCATGTCTATACCTTGTACTTCTTTTCTTTCTCAAACTGCTCCTCAAACTGTCGGATCTTCTTCTTTAAGCTCTGCAGCTTTTTGCTGAGCTGCTGGGTAACGGAGTCACCCTTCACACTCTCTCTGGAGCTGAAGGAAGCACGCCGAGGCCTGTACTCACCCACACAGACACAGACCGACAGAGATTATATATTCCACAAAACAAGATGCCCCCCGATGTAAACACTGGTAATACCCAGCAAACAGTTTTATATGTCTTAAGTGGGAGTGTGTTTGTGTATGGGTCATGTATGGTTTAGTGTGTGTGTGTGTGTGTGTGTTAACTCACCTCCCTGCAGCCAGTGCCTTGCTGGCTGAAGTGCTGTCAGGGTCCTGCTGTAGGAATCTCTGGCTATGGCCAAAGTCGAGGAAGCGGCGTGCGTGAGGGAGGGTGCCGTCCTCCAGGGGCAGGGGGACCATGCGACCCGCCAGCGGTGACAACTGAGCTTCTCCTGACTCACTTTCCTCCTGCCAGACTTTACACGCTGGGACTGGGTCTAAGACATACACAAAAACACACAAACACACACACACAGCAGAATATTACATAACAGGACTGGCTAAGGTAGAATTTTTATGACCGAGTTACAGCACTTGCTCAGGTTTCATAAGTAAGTAAGACAGGTAACACACATGCACACATACACACACAGGTTGTCATGACATTAGAATTCCAAACCCCAAACCGAATTGTACAGATAGTAAGGTAGTTAAAGGTTGGTAAGTAGTTTGGTAGGTAGGCAAGTTGCCATGGTTTGTCTAGTTGCTGATGGACTAGCCCCATAAAAATTTTAGTTGTGATTAGTAAGTATCGGCTTTTTTGACAACCCTAACACACAGAACAGTTAGAAATTGAAGGCAGACAAATCCATTTTTCTGGGGACTTAGGTCAGAAATGGATGTTAAGAAGTAGGAACACAGTTTGTATAGGCATCTCACAGACACACACACACTTCAGCAGAGTACTCAAACGACTGGCATGAGTGACAAGAAGGTGAACAGCAGTGTATCGTTCAAGTTCAGAAAGACAGAGACAGAGAGAAAGCAAGCAGGAGAGAAGGAGAGAGAGAGAGAGACTGCTACAAAAGGGGCGGAGCCAGCAGGACAAGAACACCAATATTTGAGTTGGTTAACAGTGAGTGTCTGCGATTATGTGGTGGGCTTAAACCTGTTGATCTCACACAAAGTGATAAAGAGAGACAGACGGAGTGGGGAAAAAAAGGGATGGTAAGGTGCAAGTGGGCTCATACTCACCGTTCCCTTCCTTTTGGAGGTGCATACATGAGAAGTCTATGAGGGGGAAATGGGCGGGGCATGCTGTACAGTTGAATGGGAGAATGGGGGTGGGGCGGGATGTCAGGGACAGAGAGACAGAAACAGAACAGATAGCACAGAAGAGTGTGGTGAACTGCATTTTCTACCTGTTATGTGATCACACACACACACACACACACACACACACACACACACACACAGTCAATATTTCAGATGACCAGCACTAACCGGTTCCAGTGCTGATAGCTTGTCAGCTCCACTACAGGTGGAGTGTGATAGCCTATCTCTTATCTGTACTTTCACATTGTGAATTTAATCGTTATGACTTCACTCGCCAGACAATACTTGAGAGAACGAGTCCTTATTAATAATGCCATGTTCTACGTCTGTGATTTATTAGGCGGTAAAACAAGCTGTACTGTAAAAAAAACATGAGCCTAAACAACACAGAACAAAAGAGCTCCTGCTGGTCTGCTGCACAGTGCTTGGGCACTAATATTTGCATAGGGAAGGAGCTTTTGCCTAGAATTTTCATAATGGGTGCCGGAGCAATGGAAAATGTAAACAGAGTAGTAATGACACAGAGAGAGAGAGATAGTAATAATAATATTAAAAAATGTAGTTGAGCCTGTTACCTTCCCATTCCCCCTCAGGGAAGATGCTGCTGAGCTGGAGTTGAGGGCTGGAGTTCGACTGGTCAGGAGCGTCCATGGGATCAGCTTTGGTGATGAGGTCTTTAAGATCCTACAGGACAGGAAATCAAAATTAACATAAAACTTTATTAGATCACAAACACATCAAGTGCATTTTAAGACATCTTAAGCACTTAATCACATAACGTGTGTCACTTGACACAGTCAACACATTACTTAAGAGTCAAGGCAAGATGGCTACAGCAGCAGGTGCCTGGATGACATGCCAACAGTTGGGCACAGCTACTCTGAGCCGCCAGAAGATACAGGACCCGCCAGCGAGAGCATTAACGGACAACCAAGGAACCGCAAAGCAGTCGGACATCACATGAATACAGACTGGTGCAAGAAAATGATCTCATTGCTGTCTTCACTGGTTCTCTCAGCAAGAACCAGAAGGTTTAATAAATCTCTATACCACTCATTTCTGTTCATAGTTTTATGTTTATGAGAAATCCCACACAAAGATTGCTGCAGTGGGTTCCCAGGCCAGTCCAAACAAAGGAATGTAAAAAATATAGGTGAGGAAGGGAAGTGCAAAAGATCCCCAAATAGTCTGAACATTCGTCAACGAATGGCTTCTTGCTAAGACCATATTTGGGATTCTGAAAGGAACTTACACAAAGAATATCTTCCTCCTGGACCATCTTCTCACAGGACTTGTAGTTCTCTTGTCTGTAGGAAAAGATTTTACATGAAAGCTTCCAACATGGTGAAATAAAACGTCTAAAGTGACTGCTCAAGACTAGCCAGACCAGACTCGACTTCCTTCCCAGAAGAAAACCGAAGCAAAGTCTCACATTGAAAGAGCCCAAACCTTGCTATGGTGATGTTGTTCTCAGAGTCTACGACAGCCTCAGTGTCCAGGTCCATTCCAGAACTTTCTTCAAGGTGGCCAACAGTAGAGGAGCAATCCTGGAATTCGTGAGGGGGAAAAATAGCAAAGCATGATGGGACCATGTGCCAAAAAGCAGATATGAAGTACAAGCAACAAACAAACAAGTTTCTATTAATAATAGAGGGGGATCAGTGCAAGCTCATCTGAAGCTGGGTCAAATGTTTGGTGGAGGGGTGGAGGGGTGTCTGCAGACTGCAGGTGCTCCTGTCCTTCCTGCATGTCGGCTATTTAAAAGGGACTGACTGATGTCAAAGGTGCCATAAACACAGCTGGAAACATGTCAACATATCCCGAACGAGCAGGGAAGAGGAGAGGACAAGCCCGCTTGCTCATGTTCTTCATGTAAATTTGTACATATTTAAATGAACAATTGACAACTACACAGGACCTATGGCGAGCAATAACATTACCATTCATACTATGGAACGTCTGAGATTGAAGTTGGTTGAGGCTCTGGTTCTGGCTCTGGAGGGTCAAACATGTATAACTGTACTGGTCCAACAAAGCATCCAGTTTTCAGCTCATAGTTGTAATAGACAACTGAGAAAGGGGCGTGGTTTCAGCGTTTTCAACTTCACCCTAGAATACTTCTAATGTATTTTTTTCATAATTGAAAACCTAATTATTTGTGTAAGCCATTTGAATATGTTAGGTTGCATTAATATTATAAACCTGAACCTGATAGAACGCAAGAAGATAATGTGATTTGTTTCTTGTAATTTTCAGCTGTGCTCAAGGACACTATCCCATGAGCCAGTGTTCGGAAATCATCTATCAGCCAAGGCCCAGACTGCTGGCTGCACTAAGTGTCTGACGAGGAACAGCACACCGGCTTTAGCTCTCAGGACGGCCTTTGTGTGTGTGTGTGTGTGTGTGTGTGTGTGTGTGTGTTTACACACTCACCTTTTCCAGGTTCTCATTAGAGCTCTGCTCCTTCTCTAAGTATGAGACACCCTGGTCTTCATCTGCCTGTCCCAAGTCTTCCTCATCATCGGCCGTACCACCCATTTCAGTGGAGCCATTGCTGTAGACAGACACACACACACACACACACACACACACACACACACAAAATCGTCACAAATAAGAAAATGAAAATCTTGCAGGATGTGTTCAGTGTGTATTCAACAAAACCACTTACAGCATACACACACACACACAGACACCACTTACAGAGTACACACACATACAAACACACAGGAGTCTCATTATCCTCTCAGGGTATTTGGGACACAGATTGGCCGTGACTGGGCCTTATTGAGCTGTACTGTAGGCTTTTGTGTGTTAAACTGCCAGTCTCTGACAGGCTAATGGTTGCAGTGTGTATGTGTGTGCTTTTGGTGCACACACACTCACCCCAGTATGTTCTGGCATCCTGTGCTCTCATAGCTGCTCATCCCCTGGTCGATGGAGCTCTTCAGCTCAAAAAAATGGTGCTCCACCGCAGCTCGGATGGTCCTCTGTATGATACTGTCGATACAAATTACAAAAAGATACACTGTTGGTCACACAAATTGTGGGATCGTCATCCGAAATTTCTAACACAAGACTGTGACATTGGTCGTATGACAGTGCAGTGTAGGATCACTATTAAAGAGCCACAATTGTTTCACGACTATCATGTTTTTGCCGTGACAGTCCAAATTTTGTACAATGCAAGCCAGGCACAAAAGCTCAATTCAGTCCACTGACAGTTAACATCAAAACCACCTGGACAAACGATTTATGGAGCAGTGCCATGGTGTCCATCTGTACAGTAACAAAGACGGCAGACGTGTTTAAGTGTCGGACCCAGATCTGCTCTCGCTCTCTCTCTCTCTCTCTCTCTCTCTCGAAGATTCAAAGAGATCCAGACACCTTCCCCCAGAGTGAGAGCCATGTGTATTTTAAATTCACCAGACGACGAGCACAAGATCTGGGCCAACAAGCGGCTGTATGTGTGCAGCATCCATTTATGAATTATGGACGGTCAGATATCATGGCACAGAGGGCCTGGCTTTGTCCCTCGCGTGGACTGGACAGTACAGTTGAGCCCCGTTGGTGACCCGAACGTGCCGAAGTAGGTCAGCAGCTGTCGATGGCCGCTGCCCGGGACACATTATTCAGAAATCATTACTCATCCCTCAGAGGCGCCGGGATTTATTTACCATCAGACCAGCTCAACACAGCAGGAGCCCCCACACAGACAGACAAAGCAATCCGGCGTCTACAGTTTTTTCACTACGGTTCGACGGAGTCTCTCTTTGCTTAACTCAGAGTTATTTCTACTCTATAGAAATCTATAGAAATCTTTTTTTTATCTAATTTGTTACATTATTTTGCTCTGTCACAAGCATCAACTTGTGATAAGACAGCGAGAGAATGAAAGCAAACGCGTTGACAGCAACATCCTAATTACAATCCGGCAATCTGCTGCACAACAGCTGTTTAAAGAAGAGTGGCGGCCTACAGGAATCAGCCGATTTCCCCATCCACTGTATAGCAGTGCACAAAACGGTCATTTCCTGCTATGAGAAGTGGCCTTCGGCACTCAGGTTTCATTAAGTGCGAGGCCTGGTGCTGGCAACATTACTGTTCCGGACTCAGGCACTGTCAAAACTGGCAAAAGTGCTCTTTCAACAGGAAGTTGCCAGAAGAAGTACTTACTCTGCAGATCCAGGCAGAATGCTGATGGGAGAGATGTGCGAACTGAAAGAGAGGCAAAAGAAAAGCAACATTAGTGCATAGCTTAGATGATGGGTGTGTGTGTGTGCGCAACTTTTTTAGTTTCTATAATCTGGTTCTATTGCATGAAATGAGATAATAATGGTGGGAGTGGTCAACAAAGAGCTCCAGGCTCAAGCATGGTTCAAGCATTGGTTCCTCCCAAGGGATTTATGTAAGTGAGGGTGCACAGCTCATAATGTGTGGAACAATCTATCATATAAATTCCCCATCTCAACCCCTCACACCAACTTGGGTTAGGGTTCAAGTGACCTGGTGCAAGCAACAGGTGCCGAGAGACATGAGGTAAAATACCATGGCAATATTCCCAAAACGTAATATCACAACATTTGTCTTCAAACTGTTAATTCTCTGTAAAGCACATGATGATAACATTAAAACAAGATGTGGTTTTCAGCTGTTCTGATTAAGTTTTTAATAGTGATAAATAACACCAGCAGTAAGACATGGGCTTTAAAAAAAAAAAAAAAAAGTAAGCAAGGCTGCATCACCAATATCCAAATGATGATGGTATGAAATGTTCATAATGAGCCAATCATTGCATGTAATTTTACTTTTACACATCATCCAACTCTTGATTTCTCCTTCCTGCATTGCATCTAATGTCTGTTCTCTGTTTGCACCGCACTCCAAATTCTGCATTGCAACGGTCGTTTTGCTGAAAACCATGTCATGTGAGCTCATGCTGACTGGTACGCCTCTTCTGGAACAGAACAACAACTCTATTTGAAAACCAATGTTCAATAGATACAGTTTAATCAGTTTTGAGGGAGCTGCTGCTTTCTTGAGTCAGTCTCCATTTTTTCCAGCCTTAGAGATCAACGCCATTGGCTGAAACCACTGCGGGCCAGAGGCAAAGCCAATGACGATTTCCGTTTGCGCTGACATGTCCACCGCTTTTTGTAAATCAATATTTTCAGCCCCTCACCCATCATTAACACACTTCTCAAGTCCTCACCAGACGCGCCACGCTCATGGGGGAAAAAAAACGATGTAGGAACCTGGACGATGTAACAGTCTGTATACAAAGCGCTCCATTTTACGTAAAAATAAATAAATAATAAAAACAGCTATATTTACATATAATATATATACAGATTTCATCGTGCTCATTGTAAAACACAAGCACGCCTCCCTTTAATACCTATACAAAGCATTAAAAAAAGAGGAGGAGAAGCAGTTCCCTTTATGAAGAGCAGAGATGTTGTCCTTGGCGCATAGAACAATGGTAGTGTGTATAATATTTGCGCTGACACAACACCACGCTGACAGCCTGGTGGATCAGTGACCGTAACTGAGCTTGGTCTTTCTCAGCAAGGCTCCTCTCATCTTCTCTCATTCAGCTCTTATGAAATCAGATGGGGTTAAAGGTGAAGACTCTCAGGTGAATAGTCACTAGTCTTCAAATTTGGTGGTGAGGACACTGCCATGCTTTTTTCCCCCCTTTGCAACTAACGATTGTTTTGGTATTTGATTAATTGGTAAATTTTTTTGATTCATTGATTAGTTGAACTAGTTAAAATGGCGAAAGAAAAATATGAGATACAGCTCCACATTTATGTTTGATAAAGGTTTACTGTTATTTTATTATTTTCTTTACTAAATGGCCTGATTTAACGAGCCACAAAATTTTATCAATTAATTGATTCAAAAATGTATGAGGAATATTTGTAGTGGATGCAGCCCTAATATCTAAACCACTGCCTCTGACTCAGCATTTCAGAGGAGCAATGTGAGGCTGCGTGGGTGTGTGAGGAACGTCACTGTGTAAAAACACACATACTGACACACACACACACACACACACACACACTGAGTCAGAGGTTTAAAACTGCCAGTCATGACTGAGCAGCAAAAGTGAGTGAAAGGGATGAAGGTAGGAAAAGAGAGAAAACTGACATAATAGACCACACACACACACATAGGTTGGCTCCTAAAATGCTTACACAAGAAGTTCATAAAAGAATCATTCATAAACAAGGTCGTGCGTAAATAAGTCATGCGGGTTTGTAAGTGCCAGTATGACGGAGGGAAATCAAACAGGCAGCATGCAGGCGTAGCCCAGATGTGATTTAAAAAAAAAAAAAAAAGAAAAGCAGAGGAAGAGCAAACCATTCACTTTCAGCCACTCGGCGTCCTGCTTCTTCCCATTTACCTGCACAGAAGAATCTCACAAGCCATTTTCATTCTTGCTTCGCTGGGCTTGCAGACCGCAGATGTTATATTTACAATTTAACAGTTTTTTTTTTTTCTTTTTTTGGTCTTGTGTTGCTGGGTGTCTGGTTATCCAGACTGGGCCCTTTGAGGAGACAGAGTCTGTATGAGTGGGTGATGGCGCGTTCTCACGCTGCCGGGGCGCATTCTGCGTAGTCCCGTCAGTGAAGGCTGCCGTCTGCTGCGTGTGGGGCTCGGCACTCGCTGCTGCAAAGTGCTGCAGTAAACAATACTGACCCCCCGCTCAAATACACAGCGAGCCTGCCCAGAGCCGCCTGCACCAATCGCAGAGGCCCGAGGGCGGGCCTTTACGTGAGCCTCATCTGATAGGACCACAGGCTGCAGTTGGGGACAGTAGCGCACACAGCCAAGCACCTGTCATCCTGAAGCTTTTATATAACTCATGTTCATCAGTACTTCTGTCAGACACACACACACACACACACACATACACACAGAAGGCTTAACTGTTCAGACCCGGGAGACGTTTATAGCCCGATGAAAGAACCAGATTAGCACAGAAATTTATAACTGAATTAGTCAGTGTGAGACATGGATACTCTTACTGATTAAGCCAGTGTTTCTCAAATATACTACTGGGGCACAATTGACCGTTTTTGGTCAAACCTGTGCTGCTTTGTAATTTAGTTCACAATTAGTCAATTTAGTCAAAGCTTCCTGGCAGAGTTGAGAAACACAGTCTCGATCAGTTCAAGGATTTTTCATACAGATGTTACTCCTAATACTTTCAATGATATTAGTTTCTTGATCATACATTGTAATTCCCAGGATTCCTCTGAGACGGTGCACATGGTCAGGGGTCTGCCACGGTCTAGTTGAGTATCAGGTGACCCGCTTGTGACGCAATTGCCCTGTAATGGCGGCCCCAGGCATGCTGAAGTGTTTGCAGAAGGACACGAAAAAAAAGACTATGGTTTCCCTAGCAACTTTATGAGATTGCTTGTTATCAGTGATCAGTAAAAATTTATAGAATTCACTAAACATGGACCTTTACATGGACCGATATGGTGATATGGTGCCCATTAGAGTCAGGCAGTAAGTGAATAGACCAATAGATCAGAACATATAAAATTATTATTATTTTTTTTTTTTTTGCGTGATTTTTACTATCAAAATGACAGATTTTTTGTGGCGTGCAACCTTTCAGTTAAAAATTCGCCTCCTTAGCTGCCAGGCCACCAAGCTCTGCTTTACTAACAGTATTTTAATCAACTGATTTATATTATTGTATTATGATCTGCATCAAACTTATGCACTTTACATAACCAAAAATCGCAAAGTGCGTACCCTATGGTGCCCTCAAATGTGGAGGAAGGGTGTTCCACAGGCCCCATCTCCCGTGGTGCGGGAGCGTGTCCTAGAAGGGTGGAGACGGTGGGTGTTGGTAGAACGGACAGTGCGTGAGTGGCCTTGGGGGGGTTTTCTTATGATGGTGCATTACAATGCAGACATTGGAACGTAAGCAGGGAGATCTTGTAAAAAATCCTGGCAGAAACCGGAGGCGAGTGTAGCGAGCAGAGCACGGGAGTGATGTACTCGATGTTTGCTCATTCTCATCAGGATCTTGGCCGTGCTGTTCTGAACATTTAGAAGTTCTTGTATGTTCTTGTCAGGAATGCCGATGGGAAGTGGGTCACAAAAATCCAGTCTTGATGTGACCAAGCTTTTCTGCATCAGAGGGAGAGTGTGGGCAATATTTCAATATTCAGCAATATTTTTGAGGTTGAAATAGGAGGTTTTGCAAATGTGCTTGATGTAAATTTCAAAGGTGAGTTGAGGGTCAAAAATAACATTAAGGTTGGTGACTGGTTGAGATGGGGAGATGTTCTGGCCGGAGAAAGAGTTGCTGAGGATTTTCTGGTTTTGAATTTGATGAGGAGTGCCAATTTCTTGTAAGCAGACTGACCACTGCCTTCTGATATTTGTGCCATTGTAGATGGTAATTTCCTGGGGATTTCCTTTAATGGTCAAATGCTTTACTTTCCACTCACTCTCATGCATATCTGAAGGATCGTTTTGCTTGGTTCTTTGCGGTGATTAAAGACAGTAAAATGGGATGGTTTGTAAAAAAGTATGCAGTAAATTACTGATTTTGCAGGAATTGACAAGATCGCAAAAAATCTGAAGTCCTTTGGGGACCTACCAAAAATGGTCCTGGTGAATCAGCGATCAGGATAACGAAGAGCCGAGTCATTGATGAGTGTGAAAAAAGAAGAAGAACCTTGCACCGGACAGTTTCCATTACTTAGAATATCCGCTGCTAACATCTAGATTTAAACATTTATCCTCATATTCTAAGATGTAGTGTTGAGTATTTCTGATTTCCAAATCGCTTGACTAACAGTGTAGGAGCCTATGCTCAAAAACAATGACACACACAACAACAATATGATGCATATTGTATCAAGTTTACCACCCAGTCCTAGTTCCAGACACCCCACGAAATCTTTACAGGGCTTGTGAAGACCATGTCTCAGAGGGGAAATAGCAGTTTTGGTGACGTGAAACGAAGGCCTAGACAATATCAGACAGGTGGTGTTGTTGTGACCGATCGCTGTAGTGCGTGTGTTGGTGACCTTCCTACATCTTGCAAATCCTTGCTGGGCAGCAAATAGCTGTTCGCCCCTTTTGGCATCCGATCCCTGAGTCAACAACACGTCTCATCCTCCCCTCCTCCTCGGCCCCGGGCGCCTTCCCCCCCACCGCTCCATGCAAGTTTTATTTTTGGTGCCACATGAAAAATACTTTCCACCGGCTGGTGTCAGCGATATATGTGACATGGCTTATATTTAGCAGTGATGTGCAGTGGCCCTGTCTGATTCGGACGGGTCACAGCGGAGGCTTCTTCGTCATCGGCCGTCCACCACCACAAACTCCCCTGAGGATTATTTACAGCGCAGGAATCCAAAGCACTGACTGAGCCTGAGACTTTAAAAACCATTTATCCAGGGACATCAAACACTCCACTAAAAATGATGCTAACGTTCGCCTGGAGTAAAAAGAAAAGAAAAGGCTAATGTTCTGCATGGCAGCGAAAACGATGACGGTGTGGCACCCTATATTCATTTAGAGCCCAATCAGTGCTGATTAAGGTGCGTAATGCGGGCTGAAACGAGTCCATCTCGGCCGTAATTCAGTATTGGCTGTCATTTAAATTCTTTCGTTTCCAGCCACCGCCCATTTGCCTGGGTGACCTCAAGATTAGACCCCCGTTTATGCCGCAGGGAGGACATGGCTGCAGCACAGGGTTATTGGAAGTAATACAGCTTGTAAGGAGTAGGAAGTAAAGGTGCAACGAGGAAGTGTGTGCCTACTGCCTGCATGAGCTGTGCCTGACTACACGCAGGAAATCCGACTCACAAACAATGAGACACACAAGAGAGTCTCAAATCGACAGCGTCAGCATTTGCAAACATTAGCATCACAGAATATTTTGTTTGCGCCCAGCTGCCTTAGGGCAGGTTGTTCTCACAAGAGGAGGAAGTAATCCCACAACACGCTCACTCATCACCTCGGCCTAACACGTCACATAGCATGTATGAGCTATGCTATTAAAAGCTAGATGCATGGATGGAGGCAATGGTGGGGCAGTGGGTGCCTAGGCGGACTAGGAACCAGAAGGTTGCGTGTTCGAAACCCGACCACTGAGGTCACCTTAAGCAAGGTACTGTCCCCACTGCTCACAAATGTGGATGGGTTAAATGCTGTGCACCTTGTGCTGTGCTGGGTACCACAATGACAAAAACAATTACTTCCAATGAAACACAAAATAATGTGCCATTTGGTCTATATCACTTTGACATTACTACAAGGTATGTGTACAAAACCATATTTGGCTGACTGCATTAGAAATTACAAATCAAGTTTAACTCAAGTTTAAAGTCATACTGCATACTACATCTTTAGACTTCTAGAGGACAATAGGTCCACTGGGGTAGCATCAACCGGATATACTCTCAACTACAAAGCAAAATATATATCTTTTTTTTTTTTTTTGCAATGATTCAGTGAATGATTCAATAAATCTCGCACATCCTCATATATCCTTAAAACTATTTACCTATTTATTACAGATGAATTGTTTTAGAAAGCTGTGATATTCATGCTCTGGGTGCACACGGCTCTGCTCAGTCCAAACAGTTAACTCAGACTGAACTAATTTTTCACATTTAATACAACTAATGAATTCATGGATGCTTCGTCTGGTCAAGTTTGTTACTCAAATGGTCCTGAGGCGGTGTGTGTTCGAGGGGGGGGTGCTAGCCAGATCCACTTTCACTTTCAGCGCTGTGGGGATCGAGAGCTTTGACATGGCAAAAAAGAAAAGCAGACGCACATGAAAGGCAAACACACGCCAGCAGCTCGAGTGCTGCAAAGTTAATGAGGCTTCGGCGACACAAAGACAGGAACAAAGCTGTTCTCTTCCCCAAGGGAAGGTTAGCCCAGTCAAATGACACAGTAAGCCCTTTAAAGTGTCAGAAGGGGAAAAAAAACATGTTGCAGTGGGGTGATATGGGAAAGCAGCAGTCATTTTGCTTGTGGTCAGGACGCTCAGATTTCTTAATGAGTGCTAAAGAATCATAAACGAGTTACTGAAGCCAGTTTTAAGAAGTTTAACCATTTTCATAAACTCTGATTAAGTGGGTTATGGTACTTTGGTTATTGTATCTGTCAGATATTACAATATCAATCGGGTAAGGATGCAGACTTGTAACCAAAGGGTTGTGGATTCAAATCCTGAACCACCAAGGTGCCACTGAAGTTCCTTGAGCATGGGACCTCACTTTAAAAAGGAACTGGTGGTTGAACTAGTGGGGAAGGAAACAGAGCCATAATCAAATTCAAATTCAAATTTTATTTGTCATGTACACAGTCGTACAAGGTATGATATGCAGTGAAATGCTTTTGGGAAGGTTGGTTGGAAATGTTTTTTGGGAAATGGGAAGTTCGAATGCTGAACCACCAAGGTGCCACTGAGCAAAGTATCATCCCCACACACTGCTCCCCGCCTTTCATGGCTGCCCACTGCCCCTTAGGGGATGGGTTAAATGCAGAGACCAAAGCAGGATCATAATGCAGTGTATCAAAATGACAAAATATCATTCGTAATTACTTTTTGTTATTGACTGTCATACGCAGTTGATACATCATTGAAACACACAACAATTGAGAACAATATTTAGATTAATAACTACACTGCATTTAAAACACACAAAAGCAATTACTATTAACAATAATCTCAGTCTTCTGGCTATTACCACTAGAGGGAGCCCAAGTATCAGCAGTTTGAGAACCAAGGCAGTAGCTATATAAATTATATTACAGTTTATTATGTTGTCCTCTTTTAGCCACTCACCAAGTTACAGAAACAACTTTAATAGAGGAAAATACCTTGAGGAGGCGGTAACATGAGGGGAGTGTGATGATGACTGATCCTCTCCATCCTGTGGGAGCTCCTCAAAGGCCACAAGCCTCTCATCGTCCAGAAGCTCCGTAATCTAGAACACAGAACCCGACAGGTCAGTGAAACAGTTGTCAAAACACCTCACCATTTCAACCAGTCTGTTTCACGAGCAGAACCCAAAAATGCACAAATGTTAATGCATAATATTTCAACTTAAAACGCAGATTTATTGTGAACATTATTGTAGACAGATTTCGAAGTTATTAAGCATTATGAAATTTAAAGATTTTCAGACTAAAGAACGAGATAGAATTAAAATATGTCTATTTGCCTGCCTCATAACTTTGCTTTCTCTTAGGCTCCTAGTTTCATCTGGTCAGGGTTAAAGAGCATATTTTTCGTGCGTGCATGACCACCTTACGTAATACCTGACATGAATGCATCCGTGTCATGAATGCATTAGTGCCCGGGTCATAAAATGCCATTCTGAAGCTTTCACCTTGACTCCTTGCATAACAAGTGGCCATCCTTGCTGACAGTAGGTTTACTTAACCAATAACTAACTACTTCCTGAGAAGGCCACAAAGTACATACAAATGGACCATGTGCAGACCCAAACCATGAGACAAATGCTTGATTTGACTGTCAGTGTTGGTTACATCCTGGAAGTAAATCAAGATGATTTAGATAATTTACATGAGTATGAGCAGTTCTCTTTTCCATCAGTGGTGATGAACAATATTGGTTGGCTTGCTCTCCATCCCTAAATTGCATACAACATAAATTAGCTGGCAATCGATCTCAGGTTTAGTCAACATCAAAAGATGAAATTACAGAAAGGAGGAGGGGGAGCTAAAATAGGTTGTGGCCACGTACTGGGACACGTCCTTACCCCTCTGCTCCGTGCTGACTCAATCCCAACATCCTTCAGTATCTGCTACATTGTTACGGCCATGCTGCCATAGCAACCATTTTCTTCTCACACTGCGATTGGCTGGGAGTCTCCTTTGCACTCAGACGTCAATCTTACTCTGTATCTGTGTAAGTGTGTAAGTGTGTCAATGGCACGTGTTCTGTTTTCATTCAAATACTCTCTCAATAAAAAAAATATGTAATTCTTAACTCCAGAAATAACACTGCATTCATAAAGCTTCAGAGGTATAAATAAGGTATTAAATAATGATAGACATTTATTGTACCCTGGTGATATATTCAAATTGTAATTAACTGAAGGGAACATCTGCAGTGAACAGTGAAACCTCAGCACACCCTGAATTCCTGACGTGGTTGTCAGAAATGCATCTCTGATGAATTATGAGCAGTGTGATAAAGCAGAAAAAAATCTGAACAGGTTTCTGCAGCAGCAGCACTGAGAACAAGGGACACAGGGAATTGAGTATTTATAATTGAAGTGGTAAAATAAATTAAAAAAAAAAAAATAGTTTGTAGTGTACATTCTGATTATGCAACACCTCCATGAAGTGCCACTTCTTCTGGCCCTTTGCCTAATTAGAGACTCTCTTGTTAATTAAAGTCCATCCAGCTGTGTGTGCATGTGGTTTAGTACTAAAATATCTGGCCAACGCAGCCACTGCTTGCAACCTAGAGATCAGAGATCTGGAGGCGCTTTTCTGGAAAGTTCTGTGTGGTAGAGATGTCATGGAATGTACAGCAATAATTAAATTCAATTCTTTTTTAGATGTAAATAATAGTTCTCTGTCCTGGCATTCATTAGCAAGCATAAGGTTGGATTTCAATTTGGCAAACAACTAATCATTAAAAAAAAAAAATTGTTAAAAAAAATGAAACGTAAACAGGAGATTATTGTCTTTTGTGTGACAGGCACATGAACAAGCTGATTAGAGCAGCCGGGTGTGAGCTGAAAAACGTCTCCAAATTTCTTCCTTTTATGCAGCGTGATGCCATCCGTGTCTAATTAGCACCTCAGCGCGGGCCGGCTAAACCAGTTGGGGTTTTTTTTGTCATTTAGAAAGAGATGGAAAATTACAGCAAACCGGACGTATAGAAGAAGCTGGTTTCTCAGGCAACTGTTACACTATGGTGCTCCTCAATAACAACCAGAGTGTAGCCATAACGACAGTATTCACCCAACACAGCCAGCACGCCCGGAATGTGCTGGTTACAGGCGTTACAAAATGTTGGGAAAGCAAAAAACATACTATTATTAGTTATAATTGGACTTTTGTAAAAAGTCACAATCATATTTAAAAAAACATTATTCATTTGCAAATCACAGAGAAAGTAAAATGCTGCCACCCTGGCCAGACCAGACACTTCAGAATTTCAAAGCTACAAGCATACACATTATCGTGCCAGAAGAACCTCACCTCTGACATTCTCAAAGGGTTTTAATATGGGATGAATAGACATATGCCAGAACTACAGATGGGCGTCTCCTAACCAGGTTTAAGACGTTTTTTTTTTTTTTTTGCCCAGATCATGTATAAAGTCTCTACAAAATTTCATTTTTATTATAAACCAGTCTAAATAATCACACACGAGATCTCAACAGCTCTCAAAAATAGCTCTGATACACTACAATTCCCCCACCCCCACTTCCTTTTAGTCACATTCCCCTTTCTGCCAGTTATACCATCATGTTACCTATGAAATTACATTTTCTCTGGTAAAATGTGTTAATGTTGACTAACTGGCAAATGGCTAATGTCCAGCTGGCTTCCTTATTCAAATTTATTTTGGGTGTGAATCATAGGAGGACCGTTTGCACAGGGTAACAATGATATCAAGATGAAAAAGCTGATATTTACTGTAAGTAGGGAAAAACATTCCTGTTATATTATAGTCTGGATATTATACCGGAAATAGAAGCGAAGTGAGGTGATTGTCATTATGATACACAGCAAGCACAGCACAAGGTGACACAACGAAAGGTGTCCATTGCATTTAATGCATCACCCTTGGTGAGAAGTGGGCAGCCATGACAGGTGCCCGGGGAGCAGTGTGTGGGTGAAACACCCAGCAGTATTTGGCTGAAACACCCACTGCCACAAATGCAGAGTGGTAGAACAGATGGACAGCTGATTCGGGGAAGTACCCACTAGAGCAAAGAGGAAAGAAAAAAAAGTACCGAGTGAGAGGCTCTCGAGATTTATGTGGGTGTCAATTACACATTTACGAGCTGACAACTGTGGCATCAGGACATGGTCACCTGACCTGCAGGACATCCCACTGTCCTCCGGCTGTCCTCCTCCGTCTATAAAATGTGCCATGTCAGTCTTCCAAACCTCTGGGTCTTACCCTTGACACTTGTTCTGGCTCTACACCATGAACTCTGGCTCTACACCATGGCTCTACACCATGAATTTTTTTTCCCTCTTCAATCTGGAACTGCTGCAATTATACAGTATTTACGCTCCTTCGGCAATCTGACATGCATAAGACCGGTTCACTCTAACCACCGATAATATGACCAATCATTGGTCACGCAGGGGAAAAGAAAGTCCCCACACAAGCTGCATAGAACAATTTTTACATGTTAAACTTGACTATTTATGGGCTTTTACGGTTTTATTGAAGGTGTACAGTCTGAGAATATGCACTGCACGTGATAATGAAAAGAGTAAATCATTCTGCTCTTGAAGACTTTACTCCCTTTTTCCTTTCCCAGGATATTACAGTGACTGGCCTCTTGTCAGCCTGAGCCCAAGGCGAGTCTGCCTAATTCCCCTTGAAGGACGGTTTTGAAAATAAGACGTCCCCAGGGACAGGTGTCACTTCCCAGCTTATGTCATGCTGTTATGTAAGAGCCCGAACTCAGGAATTCTCTTTTCAGAAAAGAGCTTCCGGAATGTTTTTATTTTTCCTTCTTGCCACTTTTCTCCCCTCCTTCTCCTCCATTAAGCTACTCAGTCACACCGAAAGAGATCAGAAAGTCACATGGGAAGACTTTGCAGCTTATCATTGTCCATTTCCTATAACACAGCAAGACTGTTTGACTCAAAACTCTAATGCAGCTTTAGTACACAGCAAACATGACGGTGATCTGTGCCTTGTCCTGAGGTTGTTTGCCTGGGCGGTTCACTGTCAATTGGTAAAAGTCATAATAACCAGGCGGCATCGTGGTCAAATACAAAACTCAAACATGTAAAAAAAACCACTCGGACCAGAATTCCCTGTAACACTACAAAATCAGCCTAAACACATTAATCCATTGCAGCAAATGCTGCTTGTTATAACCCTCCTCCTCAGAAGGTTATAACGAGAATCAAAGGAACTCTGAGTCGGATAAGAGGAATAAAACAAACAAATCCAACAAAACATGATTTAGGGAAGTTTGAGCAACAAATAGAAAAGCAGCTTTTATAGCATTGTGGCTGCCATTTAAGATCCCTTTAGTGGAATATAGAAATAAATGTAATGGGATCAGTGATTATAATAACAAAAAAAGGATATTTCTAGAATGTTACTTATAAAGATAACCATAACAATATATTAATTGTTAAGAAAAATAATGTAACTTTTTTTTTTTAAATAGATGATATGATGAACATCAACAAGTATCTTTTTTTTTGTGGTTTAGCCGTGTTCATGAGAATTTTTTGACACGTTGGTTGTAAGGTAACCAGCATGATTATAATTTCATTCAGTCCCTGGTGCAGTGGGTTAAGAACTGTGCAATCCTGCAAAGCCTATTTTCTGCTGCTACTCGGTTCGACTTTAATTCTAACCCCGACATTTTTCCATTTTATTCCATTAGACAGTTACATTTCGCTTCTTAGCACACTTGGAAGAGCTTTTGAGCCACATCAGTCTCCATCCCAGTGAGAATTATCTAGCAATTAAGACTAATGACGCAGGTTGCAAGGTTGTTTTGTCCCTGGTTCTGTTTGCGAGCGAAGTCAACGTATGTGCTTGCGTCAATCCTGTTGCATAAATCAATGTCAGAGCACGCTTTTTTAAAACCATCAATGAGTACTATCGGTCATTTGACTTACAAATGACCATCGTGCATCAGTACTCATTCAAAGAGGATGTATGTAAGAGGAAGAAGACACCCTTGTCCCCCATACCTGTTCGTTAATGGAACTGTAGTCGTTGGTGGTCGAGATGTCATCCTCCTCCGAGTCAAAGATCTCCTCCTGGTTGTCCAGGAGCTCGGCCAGGATGCGGCCAATTGATTCCTGCTCCTTCTGGTCCTCCACGTACGTGTCCAGGCTGCAGCAGAAGCGACGGCAGAAGCAGGGTCATTTCAAAACTGCAGTCACAGCTGAAGGTGACCCCACCTCCCCCCAACAATTATTGGCCGGTTACCGGCGCTACTTAATACCAGAACAGATACTAATCTATATTGCCGCATGGTGCTGTGGCCTGCTGGGCGTGTTATAGAGTAACTGAACGTAATCCAGCCACTCATATTAAAGAGTAAACCGGCCGCAGGCAGTGGCTTAGAACCCAGTAAAAGATTCCATGGAAAAAAAAAAAAAAGAGGAAGATGTCGTACTGGAAAATGTCAGGGCCGAAGACGGCGGCGAGCGCACCGGTACTCCAGCTCTCCTCCTGCAGGGTGGCCACGTTGGCCAGGAAGCGGCACAGGAAACGCAGCAGGTTGTAGTTCACTGGGGGCATCTGCTGCAGGTAGTACTTCATGTTTCTGGACAGTTCCTCTTCGCTGTTGTCCTCTGCTGGATCAGAAATATGAAACGATGAGTTGCGAAGAAGGTGTGATGGAAAGGAAGCTCAGGACAAGATGGAAAAACCCACCTTGGTAGAGGCGCAACACATGAGTCTGTAGGCTTGGGGGGATTACAGGCTGGGGAAGCTCCTGCAGAAAGAGGCGCAAGAGGCAGACGGCCGATGCCAGGTCCGCCTCCTTCTCCAGATCCACCTCCTCACCATTGTCGTAGCGCTGCCGCAGCCACTCCACGCGCTCCGCGTTCCCGTTCACCTGGAACAGGCCCTCCATGTCCAGTCCCCCTGCAGAAGAGCAGGAAGGTCAGGGTCCTGCTCGTGCTAGTTAATAATGAGAGTTGCTAAAACCAGGTTCTTGATTTCCAAGATGAAAAATAATAAATAAAGTATTCATGATTAGGGTGATTAAAATAATTCATTATTAGAGTGATTCATTATTTTTATGCCTTTTGGCAAAAAACTGTTCAGTAAAGATATGGCAAGTCAAGGTCACTGCAGGGATAAGTGAGAGGAATGATATCAGCCTGGTGCGCCCTGTTCCACAAGCGATAATGAAGACGGCCAGCCCTGCTGTCAGCAACAATAAGTAATTATGCTTAAAAAATTATAAAAATAAAAATTTTGTATAAAGCAGAGCAGAATTTTGACTGCACTGATGGTCACAGTTATCTCGAGTGAAATTAAAAGGAAAGGTCCTGGGTATTTGTGCCTTGAACTTGAAATTCTCTCAAGGTGTTTCTCAAGGACAGAATGTACGTGATGTCACAGTGATCTTGACCACTGTCAATCAAAAAAAAACAAAAAAAACAATGAGAATTGACTTCACCCCTCCTGTAAGGTAGTACAGCAGTACAAGTAAAGCCTATTGAACTTTGACCTTTGACTGTACAACTGGCAGGTGCGGAGGCGAGCACGGCGGTTTAAAGCAGCTGGATGGTGGAGAGGTGCTGTGCTGTGAACGCAGGAGCCGTTTTCAACTGAGCTGCCAGAAATCCCTCCCCCCACCACACACACACACACACACACACACACCAGTTCACTTCCAAACACTCGTGATCCACTTGTATACACAAGGAAGTTCCTCTTTGGGGAGCAAAAGAAAGGAAGCTTTTTTTTAATTCTTTTTCTGAACTCATGGCAAACTCTTTCTTGATGTATGTCACGATGTATGAAGTGACGGGGTCACTGTGCGCAAACTGCACCCACCACACCCACTGAGACACCAGCACCTTTCAAACAAATAGAGCACGGTGCCGTGACACAGCAAGATTTCATCATGGCCCTTTACAAGACCATAAGATGTGAGTCAGCAGATTTTAAAGGCTTTTCACTGTCTAGTTAAAAATCCCTAAATTTCAAACAGCAGAAAGAGTTATCGGAGGGACGGGGGTGTTTACACACTCGACGTGCCTGACCCTCCCCTCCCTCCATTCCCAGGGTGGAGCAAAACGCTCCACTCCCTCTTTTACTTTATTTAAGAAAGGAAGCACGTTACTGCCCACCCTCTCTGATGCAGAGATTGACTTGTAAAGATTGTAAAGGCCGACTTATCAGAGCATCTCTACAAAAGATGTTTTTGTTCCCTTCATGTCACCACAAGGCCACAGTGTCCTTGGCAAAGCATCACTGGATTTCTTACCCTCCCCACAACAAAGCCATGCAATAAAACATAATTTAATGGCATTTCATATAAAAAAAAAACATTTTATAGATAACGATACATTTAAAGATAAAGATAAAAAAAGTATAAAAAAATGTCTTTATTCCTGGAACATGGCTTAGGGCGGTTTTTGACAGAGGTTAAGGATGAAGCTGTTGATGTATTCAGATCATCCGACTGACCCAGTCGCTACTACCACCGTGTTCCTGATCACCACTTAATCTCCCTGAATGAACCCGGAATTAGTCAAGAGAAGGGCTGAGAGGGTCATGTTCGAATTAAGAGGTCTGTGTGACATGAGTGCTGCATTTACTTTAAGCGTTGTAGATATTTACCATAGATATTTCGCCGTTTTTATTAATGAAAGCATACAGAACAATAATTAAACAGGGAAAAAAAGCTGAGACCTCATTCAAGATTGGGACACAGTATTTGGTTTCTGGGATATCAGTAATATCAAAAAGTATGCAGATTTTGACTTATGTTAAAACAGCAGCTAAACACTGATAAAGCTTGATTTATCTATATTACCAAATATCTGACCTGCTGATTCATTACAACTGTGAGCTTGCACCCCCAAAGTCATAGGGGGGGCAGGCGGGTGAACTCACCATGCTCCTCTATGTAGTCCACGATGTGCTTGACCAGCAGGGGAACCTCGTGTCCAGGCTGGCCACTTTGCTGCACTCGCTCCAGGGGGATCCCGAACACCCTGGCTGTGCTGAGGGAGTCGCCGGGGGAAGGAGAAAGGCTTTTTCTCATTGCTTCCACAGCCGGGCTGTTTCACTCGTCTTTCAAAGTGACACAGGGGGAGAAAGCAATAAGGGCGACGGACGGGAAAAAGAGGACAAGCACACATCTTGGATGGGGCTGCAAAAAAAACAAATATCTCTGAAGATGCCCAAGTGGCTGACCCCTCCACGTCCGCCAGTCTTATCTGAGGAGTGGGTAAGGTAAGAAGAGACGCTCACAGTCACGTGGGAGGCGGGGCCAGACGACCAGGCATGTCAGTAATGCTAACTAGAGCAGGTGCCACCACACTAGAGCATGCTAGCTCTTAAAAAAACACACCTGCCATGAAAACACACACAGACACAGAGTGGATCAGTTAAACCACTCGAACAGCAGCACCCCAAAGCCTGGACTGCCAAAGCATGTGACCTCCATCTGTTATCTGCGAAACAAGCCCAGTGCCAGCGTTGTCAGAATCTTGGCAAAAATGACTGGAATCGGCCATTATACCCTGGTTGAGCAATAAAACTTGCACGCTACCATAACTCCAAAATATGGCTGAGACAACATTATCAGCTGACGGAGCTTATTTGCTACATCACTCTTCTGCAAAGTAACACAGTTAGTTTGTGTACAAGTTCTGTTTGCCTGGCAAAATAACTCAAATCTAAATCTAATTCAACCACAGTTTCAATCTGGCATTCTGGGAGGACTTGTGAGAGTGCAAATATCTGTTGACAATGCGATAACAACACGGTAATATCTGCAAGGTAAGATCATAGGCATTGCTCCGCAGCCGTGTGGCACTTCAACTTGGGTTGACTGTCATCAAAAGCAGAGATTCTGTAACTCACCTTTTATCACTTCAAATACCCAGAAGTCCACTTTATCCTCTGCTCCACTCACTCGCAGTGAATCGAAAGGTCATCTATGGCTGCTTCAGGTTATGGCAAAAGATGAGCCTGTAGTTCCTCATTGACGGACCGCAAATCCCCTTGAGGACTTCAGCAGCTGAACTGGATGGAAGATAAATCGAGAGAGGAGACTGTGAATGAGGTTACGTCTCCATTAGCCACACTGGCAAACAAGTCTGGCGGCGGTGACCTCAACCCCCCCAGCCTGACCTCGTCAGCTGATCTAATGGTCTGGAAATTAAAGACAAACAGGATTGGAACTGTCGTGCACTTGAGCTCATTCAAAACTAGACATTAACGCACATTTTATGTTGATTCCAATTCATTGGCATCACAACCAGGCAACACATACAAGCTTTTAAAAATACAATTTAAAAATTTTAACAGTGTTGCATAGCGACGGGAGAAAAAATGGTCAATTAACCCATTCATTATTGCCAACCTATTATGATTAGTAGTAATCTTCCACTGTAAAGTGGATGCATCACTGTAAAAAAAAAAAAATCCCACATAAGACTGCAAAATTCAAGAGGGGTGAAGACAAAGATGATGCACAGTACAAATCGCACCATGCTGGTAACTACCAAGCTACGCTCTCACTTACCAACTATTACGATCATTATGGAATGCTGAAAATGTGTCCATTTGTCATCTGATGGGTGCAAAAGGGGGCTGGTGTTGATCTTGACATTTAACACCCTGTCATCCTGCTTTTGGATAGGATTTTTCCATAAAAAAAAAAAAATCCAGTGTTCTGGGAACGCTCAGAAGTGCGTGCAGTTTGACCTACACTTCACCGCTGTATATATAGAACCTGCTCCTCCTTCAGGAAGTGCTCATCAGCCGCAGTGTTATATAACCCATGGCCTACATTCAATAACTTCTAACACAGCACGGGAGGGAAACTTGGCCGAGTCTTCATTCTCATTTAGATCAATTAGCTTTTCTTCGCTCGTAGCAGTCAGGCATAATTTTATAAAACATTGTTTTGCGATTAGATTGCAAAACCTTATTGAACTGCTCTAGCCAAGATCTTCACTATTACACAGTTATAGCAAAAATAAGAACTAGAAAAAGTGACTCATATTGTAGCGAGATATTAGTTTCTTATCCTTCACATGACACTCGATGGCCCTTCTTTTGAGGAGAGCCTGTGGGACCGGTCTCTCTCCAGGGGCCAAAGTCTCCAAAAGCTCTTAAAAATTGTAAGTGGCCCACCATGAAAGGTTAAACAACACACACAGAGAGGGGACAAAGCCGTGATCTTTCACAGCGAGGATTATTAAAAGAAGTGTCAAGAAGTCACTTCAAAGTTACTAAAATGATCTGAGAGGGGCTCAGATCGGGATGCCTCGTGCCGCATGTTTCCCAGAGCTCTGATTAATTAATGACGGGATCTCTTCAGGGGCCAGTCCTCGAAGCAGCAGCTTATTTAACTTGAGGCAGGTCGTGGAGATAGGAGTCCTGGTGTTCCCTGATGGTTTCGGGAGTATTGTACGAACGTGGAGAAACGCCACTAAACTGGGTCAGGCTATCATATATAGGCTATTATTATGTAACGTGTGAGATGAAGAGACCTGATAACATTTACTGTGTGGATGACTCAGACGTTAGGATAAGTGCGGGTAGCCTTAAAGAAATATATCAGTAAAACTCAACCTTATTGGTTCTGTCACATTCTGCAGCATAACGTCAACTTCAACGTTAAGCCACGCATGGCACCGTGATCAACAGAAAATGGCAACCCAGGTCCAGGTCACGTATACTCTATTCTTTGTACTCTATGTAACGTGTAGTGTGCGGACATCCTTAAAAATATATCAGTAAAGATAAGATCCGCTTTATTAGTCCCACAAGTGGGACATTTAAACCCCAACCTTATATGTTCTGTCATATGTACTGGGTGACTGATCAGCATGCACGACACAAGGTATTTTCAAATCCATCTGGATCTCCCATTTCAGTGAATTATTGAGGCCAATGTTACAACAAATCACCTTTGTGCATCTTAATTAGGACTCATGGTTGCATGGATTAGGATTGGCTAAGGCCCCAAAATGTAACCAACCACAACAGGCAAACAACATATGAGAGCATTGCAATTACAAAAGAGAGAAAGAAAGCTGGGCTGTTGTCTGTGGTTTACCAAAGTTTCACCCAGGATGTCATTTTTTTAGAGCAGTTTTATTTCAACATATTGAATCACTCAGTGATGGAAATACTGTGGGTTATTTAGCACAAAGCGAGCAAAGACAAAACAGAAAATCAAGCAACTGTGGTCAACAGCATCACGAAAATGCAGCACTTTTAAAAAGATGCCTGAGCTTGTGGACTGCTGCATGGGGCTGGGTAGCAAAATTCTGCACCACCGTGGCACCAACATGCCAACAAGTATGCAAGTGCATGATTTCATCACCAACCATAAATTCATGTTAATCCACGCTTTTACACTGTTATTAACACTGTTGCAGAAAACAGCAATTCAGGTCAATGTCACATCTACTGTATTCTTTGTACTTTTACTCAGTGTGCAGTATCCAGCATTATAATAAGTGTTTACATGTTAAATCAAATCCCCATGGGCCACGGACAAGAGTTCCCATGGACAAGATTTTCCTACAAAAGAATTCTCATAATACAAATAAATGAATAGAGCAGTGGTTCGCCTAGCTGTTAAGGAAATGGACCCGTGATCGTAAGGTTGTGGGTTTAAATCCCGAACCGCAAAGGTGCCACCGAGCAAGTTACCGTCCCCACACACTGCACCCCGCGTTCATGGGTGATGGGTTGAAAGCCGAGGAGTCATTTCTTTGTGTTTCACAATGACCAAAAAAAACTGGAAACAATGGCTAATTTCTGACAAATTATTAAATCGTTTAAAGCATAAAGCATAACTAAAGCATTACCAGTTCTTTTTGGCATCCTTGTAAATGTATTCTCCTTAATGGATCACGCCATACTTCCTCCAAAACGTCACTAACAAAACCCAGCCATACTTATATTAAACACTTCCTCGCGGTCCCCATCCATGCTGGCTCACATGAAGGACACAACAATCCCACAGATAAAGCGCTGAGCTGGTGCAGGAAACAGTTGTTAATGTACTGAGCTGACGAACAACGCTAACCTTAATCAAGTGGAGGCCATATGGTCCTCCAACTGTTTCCAGCCGTTCAGTCTGCTCCACAAGACAGAAGAGAGACCTGCAAATCTGTCACTCAAGGGGAGGCTCTCGCATCCAAGCCAAGTGACGACAGAGAGCCCTTCGAGGACAGCTGGTGGAAACTGTAATCTAAACGGGACACATTCAGCATATTTTAAAGGGCAGGACGGCGAGCAGCAAGCCGCTGCCCCGAGAAGCTGGGTTATTCTAACACTCGCCTCTGTTTTGGAAAGCCCGGGAGGAGAGCGCTTCATGCTGGTGTGAACGCATCGTTTTTCCCCCGAGCGTTTCGGACGCCCCTTGCTCGCCTCGCAGGGGGACGCACCGGAATGGGTATTGCTTGGCCTCCGAGCGTCAGAAAACAGGAGGCTTTCACAAACAAGCCCGAGCTGTAGGACCGGAGCATTCCATGACTTCACTGGCCTTTTCATGCCATCCTCACCAAGGAGATGAAAACAATGGCGCTCTGTATTTTAACTCTCGACTGAATACGGAGACATGAAGGCCAGCGTTGCTAATTAACTTCTGGACAGGCGGCAGAGCAATAGAAGTGAGCAAAAGTTCTAACAAGAGATAAGCAGGGGAGATCTGGCACTTTTACAACATAAAATAAACCAATTCCAGATAAACTGAGCTATAAAAAGAGAGATTTGCAAGATTCTACGAAGAAAATTAGATGCAATAAATATAGAGGATGTTTTAAACCAACCTAGCAGTCTCTCTGAGGAACCGTGGAACAAATCCAGTATTGGAAATAATTGGACTATTAATACATTAAACTTGAACTAAAGAAAGGCTTTTGGATTTTTTTTACAAAACCAGAAAGGAGGGAAATTTCTGGATTTCAACCTTTGCAACGTTTTCGAATAGTTGCACATTACAAATGAAACCTGAAACTAGGTGCATTAGTCTCTGATGCTTCGAAGACCTGGGCACTGGATTTACAGGTTTCAACCCTGCATGCATGGCTGACCAATGCTGCAGTCTGCCATTCATTTTCAGTAATAATTAACTCCTGGCAAACATGCAAGTACATTTCATAACTTGACAAATTACCCAAATGACCTACAGTCCAAAAAAAATTATATAGATTTACATTTATGCCATTTATCAGACGCCCTTATCCAGAGCGACTTACAATCAGTATTAACAGGGACAATCCCCCCCTGGAGCAACTTAGGGTTAAGTGTCTTGCTCAGGGACACAATGGTAAGCGGGATTTGAACCCGGGTCTTCTGGTTCATAGGCAAGTGTGTTACCCACTAGGCCACAACCACCCATCGATATATAAGCACATTCATACAGATTCCCAGTTTAACTTGTAAATAAATTCTCCTTAATGGTTCATGAATTTTGGAGCATATTGAGAAGTTCTGGTGATGCCATACGTCCTCCAGCTCTGTAAAGCTGTCGTAACAGCGTTGCAACTGTATATACTTACTGATCGCTGAGGATGAGACCAATAAATTAATGCAGTGATATATTGTGATACGTTATCAATGTGTTGGTATGTGTCATTTTCTGCATGTATTCTGCATGCCAATAATAAAGCCAAAGCAATTAACTCAAAGCGTTTATCATCGTACAGTAATGTTAAAACGCCGTACAGTACCATGCAAAGGTTTTAGTCAGTGGTGAAACGAATTAAAATGTATCTTCCCAACCGTAGCTCTGAAAGTGTCAAAATCAGAAATAATGATTTAAAAGCGAAAGCGACAATCTAGTAGATATCTAGCGATGTGCAAAAAAGAACCGTGGGTTGGTCCACAGACCAACGCTGTATTTCTGCTCAGAGACACACAATGTCATTGTTTTGTGGAAAATATGGAAATGCTACTAATAAAGGGTTTTGATTACACTTCAGGTAATTATTATTTACCCAACTTTCACACATACCTGACACGTTGCATAGATGTACAACGATGCAAGGCTGCTTAACAAATAAATGGATGTGTTGTTCGAGGCCGGGATCCGGATAAAAGAACCGAACTGAGTAGCAACTACGTTCGCAGAAATTAAATTGATTAAATCTAAGGTGGTATGATTATTTTTTACAAAAACGCTATGCACGTAAAGCACGTAATTTTCATTTAGTAAACAGATTTTTGGTTTGTGGGGAGGTGGTGTAAACGCGCCCGTCTTCGGGAACTTTCTAGAAAACGGACCCATCCACTTCGGAACAGGGAGCGACCGCCGCCGAATTGTTCAGCGTGAATTCTGCACAGTGCCGTCGGAGGAGGACAAAAAAAAAAAAAAAAAGTCGAACCCCCTCACTAATACGGTTATTTATTTATCGCGATCATTAATGTCCCTTTCGCGGCGCCCTCCCCCCTCGGCCGCGCTGTCACCACTCGTCGCGGCGGGAAGGTTCGCAGCGTGACGCAAGGAAACGAAACCAAAGTGCAACTGCCCGAAATGGATGACAGCGGGGCGGTTTCGGAGACAGAGAGACGGCGTCGGGGCGGCTAACCTGAGGAGGCTAAAGCCGACCAAAATGGCATTACTAGCCGCTGGTCGGGAACTGTGCGCGTACCGGTGGACGATATGATGACGGGGGGTTCCCGGGCGACGGAGACTCAACTGGTTATACGTCAGACGAAGTTTTTATTCGTGGAAAAACGTGAATGTTACAACAAAATAAGTGAAACGTCGGCGCCTCTTCCTCCCTGCATATCTCCAGTGTCCTGGAAAAACTAGCTTAGTTAGCCGCCTAGACGGTGTTGCCAGATCTCGTCGCAGAAACACGCAGCCGTCGACTTTTCTTTTGGTCTCCCAAAAATGTAGTCCTTCTGCACACACGCTAGATGACATTCGAGGTGCACGGGGAAGGATGAAAATTCGTTTGTTAAAGTGCGCTTTGTCAAGCCGAGCGTGTGTACATTCTTTTATCTCAGTATACAGAAGCATCGCAACGCGTTTTTTCTTGCTCATATTTACCCCCTTGTCGAACATCGTTACCGAGTTGATAAAAGTCCAGCGCCCTGGTCAGCGGCGGAATTTATTTCCGGGAAACTCGCAAGCGCAAAAACTCGCGTCTACACTTGACAGATAACCAGCGAGTGGCTTAACGGGCGACTTCGTTGAGAAAAGGAGACCAGAAGAAGCGAACTTGGCAACCGTGCCGATAGCATCGGGCTAATGGAATAAAGCAAACAGGACACCTACCAGGTCAAACCCAGCGAGAAGCAGGGGCTACGAACGGTCGCCGCGGCTCCTTCTCCACGCCTTTCCCGACGAGCTAATCGCGATCGAAGGCCGAATGGTGTCTGGAGGACGCCGGCGCTGCGCGCATGTCAGTACGTGGCGATAATCGGTGGGCTCCCCGTTTGCAGAAGATCAACAGAAGCGTTTTTTGGAGGCTCGACGCGAGAGAGCATCACACCCACAGCTGCCAGGACCAGTCTCCGCCCTCCGCTTCTCTCTCTCTCTCTCTCTCGCTCTCTCTCTCTCTCGCTCTCCCCGTTTCTGCTCCCTACCGCCCCCTACAGAACAGCGCTGTCCTGCAACTAACTTTGCATTGCGTTAATGGAGGCGCCATAGCAAGCGCATCATCATATGACGTCACTACGGCATTAATACCTTAATGCATGCGTCCTGTTAAGTAATATATAGTAAAAAAAAAAACTATATATTATATAGTACCTTGCAATAGTCATAGGCACCATTACAGAATAGCGGAAACAAAAACAGTTTTTCTAAACTGCAAGCGTTTTATTTGTTAACATGACACTAAAACCATGTCAAATAACCACAGTTACAATATTTATTTCATATTTAGCCCAAAATCACAACCAGTAATTTTCAAGGGGCTTTTACAATTCAGGAGTTGTTTGAAGAGAGACAAATGAAATTTGGGTGGCTGGGACTGAGTAGTTATGGCAGAATGTTTGGGAACATGAGCAATATTGAGAAGTTTCTTGTTTTTGTGAAGCAATGATATGATGTGTGTAGAGTAAGAGTCTGCTATCCTTTTGTTCTCTGAGCAGCAATACAATATTGTTCTCCATCGGTAGACTTCTGCTTGTAGATCATTGATTAGTTTACAGACTGGCACCCGGTCCTTCTAGCACATCTCTACATATCAACAGGCTTTACTAAAATGTACACCTTACACTTTTAGAGTTACTGCTACTCACAGCTACTTACAAGAACAGGCATCTTGTAATATGACAAATAAAATAATCCAAACCCCAATAAATGTCCAATGGAATGAATTACAAGAGAATCAAACACTTTTGCATGACAAAATTACCCTAACTGACACCGTGAAGTGGTCAGTATTCATCCTGAAGCCGGTGAAAAAACCCATGAACACTGTAACTACTGGCTCTTTCCAACCCATTGTGCTTTAATATCCCAGCTCAGATACCTATAAAGGATATGCCAGTTACACTCAGATTATCAATAAAGCTGGAATGGAATTTAATTTCATGCTTAATCTTTGCTGACCTACATTTAATACAGATGTTTTATTACAATGATAGTATAAGCTCAACTATCCATGGAAAGGAAAATATATATATTTTTTTGCCTTTTTTATTAATCCGATGCAGCGTCATGTGATGGACAAAGGCCTCGCCGACCACACCCTCCTTGGATTGAATTCTTGCTGTTGCACCGCCCTCTAGCGACATAACGCGCATATTACACAGATGTAACGCCAGAAAATGATGGCTGTTTCAATATATTTTTTAGAGGGTCCACTGTCCACTGTTTAGAACATTTGAATACATTTAAAATGCAACATAATACTTTCCTGAACACTAACAGGGGAGTACTAGTATTTTGACACGGTTCTCTAAAAAAAGAGTTGCATGAGAATGTTTACTCCTTTGTAACATGAAGAAAGGCAACATAAGGCCATTTTTATATTTAGCTTATATATTTAGCTCAAAGGAGAAGTAATGAAGTTTCACTGAGTTACACAATTTTATGCTTTTGCCACATTTTCCTATGGGATCCAGCAGTGCTGGCCTTTGCAAGGCAGCATTACCTCAAGGCAGTGTGAGAAGGTCTTTCTGATCTAGCTTTAATAGATCTCTGCCATTTCTCTATAAGGTCTGTAAGCACTGTGACTTGATACAGGTCTATAAGAAGTTTCACAACATTTTCAGTTCATTACAGGAATTCTCTTTCTGTATCCTTTTTACTGAAGCTTGTGCATGTTCTTAATTTTCATATAACCACGACAAGGTGTTTCAAACACTTTATTGCTCTGTTTGTACATTACACTCCTTGGAATGCAACTGAAGGCTGCGTTTGGTGGGTCAATCCAAACACAGAAACAAGTATATTTCTGTTATTCAGCATTTAAATAGCAAAAAAAAAAAAAAACAAGAACTCAAGAATACAATACTCTATTACACTAAGTGGTCTTAAAACAACAGTTTCCTCTAGTTCAGCCTAAGAGCTCTATGTACAGAACAAGAGGCATATGCATTTCTGTATACGGAGGAAACACAAGAAAAGAGAGAGGTACACTCAATCCGTCCTGCTGAACACTGCCACTAGTATATCAAACAAATTCAAAGAAAAGTAAAAAAAAAATAGTAATAAAATTAAAACAAGAGCACCTCATAGAGGAATCTCAGAACGTGGGTGCTGTGGATTTTTCTGTAATGGCCAATTGTGTACTTTGGATGTTAAGGCCCCAAAACATTGTGCTTAAAACCAGAATAGCTGTAGGTTCGTTAATGGAGGTATGCTATAATGTGGGGTGTTTTTTTTTGTCAATAACCTCCATCAGTTTAGCCTTATTATTACTTATATTTATTACTTATATTTGTACTGTAATGCCCTTTTAAATCACTCATTCTACAATTAAGACAATCACACAGAGAAAAAGAGGGCTACATCCGGTAAAATTGTACATATTTTTTAATTCAATATAGAAAAAGAATAGCCTGACTAAGCCTAAACTGTAAGATTTGTAACACTCGAGGAACGGACACTGCTACGTGTTACAATGCGATAATATTATATATTTTTCTGAATGGCACACAGGACCAGCTCACCAAAATGTTTTATTTACAGACGTTTACCTCTGCTGTATATAGGTGCATAGAGATATGATCATGATGCTCGGTTATGCTTTCTGGTACTTGGTTAAATGATACAAAGTGAACAGAAACTTGTCAGATGCCCCACACACACATACCCCATGTTTGGCAAAAGGTTTGGCAAGTACACTAATATAGAACAACACCACACTCCCAGGAGATACAATAAGAAGAACTGCAGGACCCCTTGACATGCTACAAGACTGTTACAGTCCAAGAAAAAATGGTATGTGACTCGTTATCGTCTCCTATCCCGAAAAATACTGAGCCAGGGCCACTGCCGTCTCTTCACACACCACGCTCAGCGTATGTACATGGGAGAACTATGAGCCGTGACGAATGAGACTGGTGTAGAGATGGCGCCAAAAAGAACAACACAGAGCTGACGCGCTGGATGATTCTCACCCGCAGGAACAGTGACTATCGTTTTGGGGGGATGTTTCTTGTGCTTTGCCAGGAACAATCTGGGCCACTGTTCTTCCTCACTCCAACTGTTACTGCTGCGTTGGCTGAATGCTTTCAGGCTTCATAGACCCTGCAGAAGCAAACAAACATTATTTATATATATATATATATATATATGCTCATTTTTTTTACCTTAAATCAATATACGACTTTGCACAGTCTTATTTAGGGCTCTGGTTTTTGGTTCTTGCACTTGTGTAACTGTGTATGAGCAGACTTTTACAGACAGCAGGTGGCAGTGTTGCTAAACTAAAACGTGCTGCATTTCTTTTTAGACTAAAAAAAAAAGAAGAAAAAAAGAAAAAGTTCTGCTCCTCGGCGGCCAAAAAAGTAACCACACCAAAAGCTCTCAGCTCTCCGTTCGACCACTGGCAGAAACAGACCTGTGCTTGTCCTTCCAAATTCGGAACCATTTGACCAGGTTTCTGGTGCTCTGCAGCCTGGGGTGCAGGCAGTACTCCTGCCCTTTGAAGCGGGATACATTCTCCATGGTAACGCTGCACACAAGAGGAAGGGAAATTCTGTAAGGGCATGCAAAAGGCAAGGTGCAACTTCCTATCTTCATTAAACACGGGCTAATTGGCAAATTGCGAAGATGCGTGTCTCGTGGTAAATCAGAAATGCACCGTAGATATTAACAAAAAAAAAAGTAACAGCCACAGGCGCTCGGTTGAACCGGTGGAGGAACTCCTGACACCGTGGACAAGCAGGGGGTCTCAGATTCGGCTCTCACGTGTTCACCTGTACCGGCCAGGCCAACAGAGGCTTTTTGTTGCTCGGTGCCGGGGAACAGAGAAGGGGGTGATGGGTGCAGAGGGAGCAGCCCTGCATGTTAAATTCAGGGACGGGGGTGGGAAGGGGGGGCAATGCCAGACACTGGTGAGAAAGGGGGCCAAGTCTTTTTCCGCCGGCCTGCTGAGTCTCCTTTTTCGCCAGGGCCGGAGTCCTGCCGCGCTGCCGAACAGGCCAGATATGTGTTTGGTACATAATTAATACCAGCAGTACATTTAACACACACTGGCCTAATCCATGGCATTTGAAAAAGTCACTGCGGTGGCTGTTACTGGCATCTGAACCATGGTAGGTCAGCCAAGAAATGTCCCTTTTAACTCATTCATTTTCTTACATTTATATGTAAGAAAAAAAGAGCTACAGAAAAACGAGAATAAGTGTTTGTAAAAGTCTCTATACAAATCTAATTATAAAAAACAGATAACAGGAAAACATTGTAAAAGCCAACTAAATAAAATTTAATAAAATGAGTAAAAATCTCCAAATAACTTTGATCTATCTATCTATCTATCTATCTATCTATCTGTGGACCACAACATTTGGGTGTAGTACCACAACATACCAGAAGGTGGCCAAAGTGGAAAAACGCAAAGCTTTACCAGACAGTACTATGTTTTCTTAAAGAAATTAATTAATAATAAACTGTGAGATAAACGCTTTTATTTTTCATCTGTAACGTTTTTTGAAACTCTGTTACATTCACAGAGAGAAATGGAGCAGGATGCAGCGGAAGTCGCAGCCACACTACAGTCTTATCCCTAAAACCTCTGTCAAGGTCAAGTGAGTTTGCATTCATGGTGGTTCAAAGTTAAGAAATGCCCGTTAAGCGCCCTCAACATTCACATATAGCGCACAGGATCCTATTCCAGGTCCATGCATGTGCATTTGGTGTTCACAAGGACAGACGCTCAATGGCTGTCAGTACGCTTGACATTTATAAGAATTTCAATGGCGGCTGCTTCAGCAACGCCGACTCTCTCAGAAAATCACCGGCCTCTTCTTCCAAAATAAAGGACCTCATCAGGACATCTTTCACGGTGGAGGGTTTACAGGCAGGATGGAACGGAGGACGTGCTGGAGGGGGATGAGTGCGAGACAAAAACGAGAAACACTCACAATATCATCTTCTCTTGGCAGAACGGGTGTTTGGGTTTAATCTCCAGCTTTTGGACGTCCTTGTAGCGAATCTTCGGGCCTTTCCTCGTGCACCTGCATTTGTACGCTGCAAAGCAAAGCAGACAGTGTAACATGTCCAGAGCACCTGGAGGGTTCCGATACAGCAAGTTCCTATATAGAAAAGTGAGAGTGAACGTTTTACACATTTTGCCTCCTCTTTGTAGGCTGCAGGCGTGTGTGTGTGTATGTGTGTGTGTGTGTGTGTGTGTGTGTGTGTGTGACCTACATCTTCTTTTAACAACACGTTTATGGTTTTTTTTTTTTGCTAACAGCATTACATCACATCGAAAAGATTTATATTCAATATGCTTTTGTTTACTCGAAACATATGAGCACACGAAGCCACACAGGAGTTGACGACATTTGGATTTAATATTAAAAAGCGCGCATGCGTGACGTCGCCGCACGTTACAGGCGTAAACAACAGTAAACTCTGCAGCAGAAAAGTCTCCTCTTCCTAAAGGTGACGTTTTAGCTAGAAGTTTAGTCGCCGGCGTAATAAGAAGAGGTCGAGGAGGTGGAACATTTACCTTCTGTGTTGAGGGAATAAACGGCGATGATTAAGAAAAGTAGCGCCGCCGCCGCGCAGCGGTGCGTCCCCATCGCGGACCGCGTCTTCTGGTCCTCACGCAGAGTCCCGAGAAACGGCCGAAAAGTCCCTGCCGAGGACGAGGACGGGACGAGGACGGGACGAGCAGGAGCGCCGGGTTGGCGGCGCGGCCGCTTTTCAAAACGCGCCTCGGCGTCGCCTCATTAATATGCAGCACGAAGCCGCGAATCGCGCACAGCGTCCGCGAACACATGCACTTACGCTGCAAGATGAAACGCGTGTGTGTGAAATGTGAGACAGAATTTGAATATTTTTTTACAGTGTGAGAAAAAGAAAATAAATAAATGTATGTGTGTGTGTGTGTCTATATATATATATACATTTTCAAAATGTGCAATATTCTGTCTGTAAGTTGGTCCTCTCAGGAGCATTTCGTATCAGTGTTTACATTATGTGTAAATAGGAGAGCCACTCCCTCCCCCATGATCCTTAGCAGAAGGCGTCCACCCCGCCTTTTACACAATGTTGGCCCCGCAGTCCATGTTGAGTCGAGACATCGATGCATCTGTTTGCTTCTGCACCCATCGTGCCATGCGGCCGCCCCTCCTCAAATCCCCTGTACGGGTAAACATCTTGGTTTAATAAGACAGCCGGAGCATGTCTCCTTCCCTCTGGGAGGAAATGAAAAGATAGAACTCCTTTGGAGGAGTTTTAAGGGGCATATTGATCACAGGCCATTTAAATTAAATTAAAAGACCGATGTCACAGAGTCTGTGCCCGGCCGACGCCAACCCGGGGCATGTAGGGTATGAACCTTCTCAAGGAAGTCTGAGGAATACGTGATCGTGAAGACGTCAAAGGCCGGCCGCAGACACCGTGAGCTTCTTTTATTTCCCATCAGAGGTCATGTATGTTACATCAGGTGGCTGAAAGTCCCGTAATCTCCACCAATTCTTTATTTATTTCCGGTGATCTGAAAATTCCCAGAAACCTGGATTACTGTGATGACAAGCGTGACGAAGCCTTATCTTTCCACCCTACATAACTGCGCAGCCCTTGTTTGTGAGGCGTGTGGAGGGCCGATAAACAGAGTGGGAACCGGTGTCCCAGATTCTCATTTGGTACCTCTGTTTTCCGTTCTCCATTTCCTCTCTGTTGTAATGAGACCAGCTCGGGCCGGAATAATTCCCCCCCGAACGCCAAAGAAAATAAGAAGCCCGGGCAGGCTCTCTACGACTCATTTAAATTGGGACGTAACGATGTTCCCGCTAGGCCTTGTAAAGGAACTTCTCTGCAGATGTTTACAGATCTGCGTTATCCGCTAATAATGGAATAAAAGCACCTATTGTGTTCTCCACGCAGGGCACCACGCTGAGTAAAAGATAGCCCTGAGAAAATATTCCCCCACCACCCACACACACACACACACACACTCACACAAAAAGAATACAACACAGCAGCCTCTTTCAGGCCTCTCTCCCGGTCTCGGATCGTTTGAAGCTTAAAAGTGAATCATCAGAAAGCACCGGCCAAGTTTCCAATCCCAGCTGTCACCATTCATAACGGCGTCTATCACACGACCGGCCTGCACCTTATGGCAAGCTTCAGGGCCGCATGCCACTCGACATGTGAGGCTTCGCTTCCTTGGACCTCAGAGCTGACGGTGGCCATTGTTTTATTTTTCCATGCCCTTTTGAATCAGTCTTTGCCACCGACAAAGCTCCTGCAGCGATGGTGAGATCGTGCTGAAGTTCACGGCACGAAGACCAACATGACAGACAGACGGATGCCTTCAATCATGGAAAACGTCCGTGATTCCTTCTCGCATGCATGTGCCAGAGAGTCATGCACCTGTTGTGTTCCGACATTATAGTCAGATCACCGTCGCAGATCGATTCTGTACCGCATCTATCCCACAGCGTATAAATAATGCTGCTGCAAACCATAGCAGTCCAGTGACGTGATTTATTAGCGGGATGGGGCTGCTCAGATTTATTTTTTGCCCTTGGCCTATAAAGCATTTTAAAATATATATATATATATATATATATATTTATTTTTTTTCTTACAATACTTTGTGTATTCATGAATAATTATGAAAATAGAATATGAACATAAAACAGCAGCTGAATTGTTTTAGAGGAAGCAAGCATTTAACACAAAATAAATAAAGTGTTTTGTATTTTGTGCAGGCTAGGGGTTAAGACAATTTTTCAGGCCGAATAGTTTATCAGGTGAGCAAAAACACACGAAAAAACCTTAAGGCATCAAAAAGTTATTTTTCCAGACTGCATTTAACAGATTTTGTACTCAAAATTTGTGCCTAATAAAAATGTCACTTAATTTTTATACACTGATACCTAGAAACATATTGATAATGTGCTGATCAGTGGTTGACACATCAATAATTTTGGGTAGGTATTCTGCACATATAAGGCCAGTGATTTAACAGGATATTGTGCTTTTAATTTTTCTAGCTTTTACAACCTTATCGATCCAAAAGAACCATAGCCTATTCTTTTTTTTTTTATTTAGGGTTCTCCTTTACTTCAAGCCCTTCACGTTCCTTCCATCCTTCTTTTTTAATATGATTTCGCTCTACATAATCTTGTCATCACCTTGGTGGGATCTGCACAGAGTTCATAACTATGTATTGAATGTTTAAATTAGTCTTCAGTTTACTGGACCAGCATCCAGTGAGTCTCACGCAACATGGCGAAGAGCTCGAATAGCTGCACCAAAAACGCGAGGCACGGCGTGACCTAAAAAGAAATCGGCTACAAGCTGCGCAGTGGTTCTTCTTTTTTTTTGGCAGCTGAACAGAAGCATTCCTAATGGTCCCAGAGCAGGAAGAACTGCAAAGCAGGACCTTGAATCGGTGTGATAGCCTTGCTTCTCCTGCCACGTCCAGACACTTTGCCCAGGTGGCGACCCTGTCTGTGCCGGCTCTGCAGCGATAAGGCCGAGCAGCGTAGCGGCAGGCGTGGGGGGGCCGGAGAGGAAGCGAGGCTCATCACTCTTCCCTAAATTCAGTAAATACCTTTCCGCAGCTGCAGCCCGTCTGTGCCAGTTTTTAGACTTTAGCGTCTGATTTTACGCCCAAGTTAACTGTTCATCTATTTGTGTTTGTTGCCGACACCAACAAATTAGGGGTGCGTGTGAAATTTCACTCGACCTTTTCCATAACCACACCAAATAACCAGCAAATCATGTACAAAATGCACTGCAAGCGATCAAAGCTTCAACAACAAACTCTGGTCATTGAGAAAGTCACAGATAGCGAACGTGTCGGTGCCAGACACCCTGCACGTGTCGGTGCAGACCGATCCAGGCAGGTGTCGTGGCACGGAAGGTAAGTACGAACGAGTAATTTAATTAAGGCGAGTCCGTGGCCCCGGGGTGTCAGATTCTGGGTGTTTACTTGTTTTCCAGTACCTGCAAGGTAGACATGTACATACTCCCAGTCACAGTGCATACTGCACAACATTCTAGAACATGCTCCACAGCTTAACCCCTTCAACTTACGTAACGCTGTCGTGAGAAACCCCACATTCCGCTAGTTCGAAACCGAGAACATCTGAAGCACCATGGAAGAACTGATTGCTACATGAAGCAATGAATAAATGAAACCAGAACGATTTAAACTTTCCCTCACTAACTTTGCATTACTGCTTAGTCGTACTGTTGGTCCGCTTGGTCACACTGTGCACAGGGCGTGGACTCACCAAGGACGAGGCGCGCACATGCTCCATCCGTTCACACACTCACACCCATGGACACTGCATGGACAATTCACCTAGATTAGGGTGGATTTTGGATTGTGGGAGGAAATCGAAGAACCCAGAGGAAGCCTGCACTGACATGGGGAGAGCATGGAAACACACTGAGTACTGCGTGAAATTGGAATTTTTTTTCGCATGATCATGGCAATGTGGTAACGGCATGCCGCTGCATGACCCAGGGTTTAATGGGATGTTAAAGAGGCTGTTCCTGTGTAGGTCCCTTCGCATCTCGGCTGTATTTCTTGGCTCTGTGTGGAGCAGACAGCTCACTGGTCTTCATCAGGCTCAAGTACAAATCCCGATCTTGACCAAAAGGAAGGCCACTGTTTTGATTTGCGGGGCCGTACATGTATTTACGCTCCACAAGCGTTTATTTTAGAAAGTACCATTTAGACCTCGCTTTTAAGCAAACGTCCCCGCGTCTCATTTTGACAGATAAACAAAACAGTCATTAGTATATTCCAGGCGCCAGCAGCGTAAATCTGCCCTCGCTTCCCCAAGCGACGAGAGGCGGCGCGCACTCGGCCAAGTTTCCGTGCACCTCGCCATTACATTTCGTTCTTCACATGCGATTACATGCCGCTTTTTGCAGCGAGTAGGTTAATGTGTGATGGGGACACCCGTCGCTAATGTTCTTACATAAGACGGGCTTTAGCCTCCTGCAAATCTAATTTCAGTTTTGTTGCTGCTGTTACATAGGCTACCTAAGTACAGGGCACTAAAAAAACAACCTCACTGGATTCTTTTCTTTGCAGATACACGTTGGAGAGGAGAGGAAATTGCAACATTGGTATCTTCTGGATCCTCAGTCATCATCAGTCAGGGCCTCCTTCAACTGGTTCTTATTATTTGCAAAGGTTCGGCTAAGACTGCAGCAGTGCTGCAAATATACACAGGGCCCATAATAGAGCCCTGGGGAAAAACGGTGAAAGCTTTTAAACACAGCTCAGATCATTTGGCGAGTTTCTTTCTCCGGAAAAAAACTCCACTCAGTCTGCCAATCAGTCAACAGTCAGGAAAAGGCAATTTCAAGGCAGGCATACCTTCGGTTGACATGCTAGTATGAGAGGAATGTGAAAAAAAGAATCATCTGTTCAACATTTGTATTGAATTGCTCTGCAGCCCGGGGCATCTGCATCACAGAAACATCGCATATCACGGAGCTACATGAACACTCACACCGAAATAATGGAAAGTTGAGAGATAGATTAGCTGTTGACAAAGATTTACGAATGCTTATCTTAAGTCCTGAACACGTTGTGGAAGAGGCTCCGCAATGTAAATTTAAAATGAAGTAGAGAATCGCAGGGCTGTGAATCTCCAACGAAACTGGGTCTGCTGAGCCTCAATGAGACACCGCTGATAAATGCAGCACAGAAAACAAAGCCAAAGACTTTCACTCTGTTCTCTACACGCTTGATTACTATGCGCGCATCTGTGCCAATGGAGGTTTATTTGCACTACGCCGGGGGTGATGTAATCCAATGTGACAAGGCCATATGTGTGGTGAAGACCTGCTGTCCCCTGCCCTCGTTACGGGGTCAAAAGTGAAGATTAGGTCGGTCTAAAGGTTAGTCTAAAGGAAAAACAAAGGAGCGCTCCTGAATGGGCCGGGAGTGACGAGAGGCTTTCTGGAGAGCGGACCATGATAATCCTTAGCGCATGTGTCATGAGATTAAGGCGGCTCACGGGGGGAAAAACGCAGCCCTGCAGGTTTCGGCTGTCTGGAACTGAAACGTTCTGGAGCGGCGGCCTGCTGCAGAGTCAATAGACAGCACTTAAATAACTTGATTAATCCCACGGGCGCCCGCTGGGCTCCCATAAGCGTCAGCACTCTTTATCTCTGACTGTTCCCCGTCTCCTTTCTATTCCCACAGCTCCTGTTATTGGCAAAACGTCCTATACCATATGTGGCCACTTCCAGTGCAGCTCACATAATTATAATTACTACAATGTAGACAATGCCACAGACTGTCCAGTCGTGTAGGGGCCTTTCATCAAAGAGATTTCACTTCTAACATCATTCACATCTCAAAAACAACTATATATAAAACTCATGTTCTAAAAACTATCATCTTTATGTGGTGCCATAATTGTTTCTTTGACACTAGTTCTCAAAAATCATCAAATCTTTGTAAAATATAGTATATTAGATGCAAAGGAAAAAAATTAGGAAGACGCACGCTGAACATGAAACTCCGGCCTGAATGCGGAACCGGAGCATCCCAAAAAGTCATCAGCAACATCTAAAATGATGTTTTCATAAAGCATCATTTCTGGAAGTGCTTCTTTAGAGGGCTTGTTTCTGTCTTACTCACCACATCAGGGTCAAAAAGAAATGTTTATGATATAAAAAAAAAATACATTTGTCTTTAATAAGAAATTATCCTCAAAATTACACGCAAGACAGAAGGCATGTGCTTTCTGCTTTTCTCACACTGGTTATGTGACAGTGTGTTTACAACGAGGTTCGACTGGATTTAATATGCCAAGATGAATGTGATAAGATGAGGCCAAAATGCTCCTCACTCGGCTGTACTTGGACGTACACCAGGCACTAACACGGGTTGTAAAGATTATAGCATGGTGCGTTGCAAGTTATGGCAAAGCTGTTTCTTTAGTTCTTTAGTCTGAGAAAACTGTACGCTTAAATGCATAAAAAAGATGGTTTGGATTTTTAAATTGAGTAGAGGGTGGTAGTAGCCTAGTGGGTACAAAGAACCAGAAGACCACAAAGTCATAGGTTCAAACCTCACTTTCTACCATTGTGCCCCTAAGAAAGACAATCGAACCTGATTGTCTCCAGGGGGACTGTCCCTGTAACTACTGATTGTAAGTTACTCTTTGATAAGGGCATCTAATGAATGTCAAGTAATGTAAATGTAATGTACGTTATTTTCTATATTTACATGTGCCTTTTATGAGAAGAGACAGCCTCCAGGTCCAGAGTTTCCTCTGTATAAGATATGGGTCAGAGTCCTTCCTTTAAAAATGCACAAGGCAACACTAAACTCATGTGACCAGAGTCCTAAATAGTTAACGTGACATGTAAAAGGATATCCCTTCAATGGCTCAAATTTCTCGGAATTGCCTCTCTGAGGTGCACAACTGAAAGGGCCGTGTTTCACCAGTCGTTCCGCTTCTTCTATGTGTCGACTATGTGTTGAGCCTGTGGCCATGGAGTATTCATGAACCCTTTGCATTTTTAAACTTGGTCTCAATGAGGAGCTATATTTGGCTTCACTTCGTCCCTGAAACAAAAGCACTTTAAGAGGTTTTGAGTCACATGACTACTACTAACATGAGTCACATCCCATCTACCAACTCTCAGTGGGGATAATGCAATGTTTTGCCTGCCAAAGTCTCACTGGACATCATTTCAGTTACCACTGGTTGAATTACATTTAGACACACTTTAGTCAATTTTACTAAATAGACATAGGCATGCAAAACAGACACCTTCTAATGCATATAGGAGCTCAACCTTGGCTTCTAGCTCCACTAGACAATCAGCGTCTTAGCAACTGCCATTGACCTGCTGCGGAAACTATTTATGAATGAGACACAAGGCTTGAGACTAGCTTGCTCCCAGTTTGTGCGGCATTTTTCCTGCTTTGCGCCCACATTTTCTCTGTGCATGGGGAACGCTACTTGGAATGGGTGGCACGGGCGACAGCAGATGCCCGCTGGTGCATCTGCGCCCACCGTGGCATGCGGCGGTCTCGCTCGTAGGCACAACTGCTTGCGTAAGGAACCGGACATGGGAGGCGTATGGTGGGCGGGGGCGGCTGTCGCAGACAGCAATGCCCTGATTGTTAAATAATAGCAGAACTGGCAATTCTGAGCAATCGCAAAAATTATTATTCTTCAAAAAACAGCTTTGTTCAAATTCGGGGTCTTCGAATATTTGGGATTGTCTTCCATTTGGGTAACGTGATTACGGTCAACAAGGTGAACCGTTTGTAGGATATTTCACCCAGCTGGATTATATTTCATGAAATGATGTTTGCGTAAATTTAATGTCACAACTGATCTTGCAAATGATTTTAGAATTTCATGAATGGGTGGATTACTGTTGTTTTGGAGCCCATTTAGACCTTCCTGTAATTAGTGACGGGAAGCAGTTTGTGTAAGAAAACCAGACAGTTGTAATCAATGCAAAATGTAAAACCCAATTACTAATTAAAGGAAGGGTTTGGCTTCTCACCTTTGGTTAGACACACACACACAACATTACCCCACAGATCAAGTTGCCCAGCGACTCGTGATCAACAGGCAGAGCTATCAGTGAATCTTCCTGTTATAACTTGGTCACCGGGCAGCAATGTGAGCCATACGCTGAAAGATCTCTGCAATTCAGATGCGCTGACTCATCACTCCCCCCCGTGCCTGTGTTATAGGGAAAAACGATACTGAATGCCACCGGCACAAAGGGGGGCTTTGTGTCCAACAGGCAAGAAGACGGTGCAAGTTGACTCAGTAGAAGGGCAAAATATCCCTCCTTTTTTGGTACAAGTGGCACATCCTCTTGGTCACAGGAAAATAAAAAGGCCTTTGGAAAGGCTACTCTAGACTGATGACCGCAATTGACCTTACCACAAATGATTCAGTGAGAAAAAATAATGAAAAAACATCCAAACATTATCATTACCAAATACCACAATTATCTATGTGGCAATAGGTTGCAAGATATTCACAATGGACCAGTAAATAATGGCATTTACCTAATCTAATGCTTTAGGTTTGGCCCTGGGATTCATTTTTCCCAATATCGTGGGGACTATGGCAAGGCTTTGGATTTTTAAATCAGCAAAGACAGGTCGTGGCCATGGTCTACCTGTACTCTGTTTGCTCATATTGGAAAAATAGAAAAAGCACACATTTAAACACCAGCAAAGCTGAACTCTTTTGGCAGAAGAAGAAGCGATATAATTTTGGCTGGTGGATGATTATGTAAGGGCCATTGTCACACTGAGGCAATGCGTCACTGCTTCAAAAGAGCCCCAAAGCACTGAACTTCAAAGGCAAACAAAGATGCCATTCAGAAGTTAATGGGATGTCAGCCGGAGCTTAAATCCCATCGAATCCAGCAATGAAATTGGAAACAATGTGTCTTCCAGACACGTACACAACATTTGGCTTTTAAATCAATGCACATGAGTTTTCAAAAGCAGAAGGCTTGAACTTTGAACTAATGGCTGACAGAAGAGTCACTTTCTGCATTAACGAATAAATCTCAAGAGCAAGCAGCACAGGGCCACTGTTAAACCTCTGCAAAGCACAAAACTAAAAAGTATATTTATAATTTGAATCTAGCTGTTGACAAGTGACAAATGTCATCAATCATCTGAAAGTTGAGTCATGGCAACTGGACTTTCTTTCTTTAATGTTGCCATGACTCAACTTTCAGACAAATTCACATGGATGACTGAGAATCTTCACAGACATATTTAACCAGCATTTGTTGTTAAAGGCAGCTTTACACTACAGAAATCCAGAGTCAAGTGAGCTTTATTGTCAACACAACAATATACAGAATTTACACAGAACCCCCATCCCTTTTATAAAAATATAAAAATATTACATATAATTATTCATTAAGAAAAATTACACTGAAGTTAAACAAAACTTAAATACATATAAAAACTATAAAAATCTCTGTACACAAAACATCGGGTAAGACTTAGATACTTCCAATCCCAGGAACAATTCTCTTGTTAAAATAGTGAACAAGATACAGAGCTCCAGTGTGTGAGGAAGCCCTTTCATCCATATTGTCATCGATAAAGAGTGGCGACGCTGACGCAATAGCAACGTACACGATATGAGTGAAGAAGAAGAGCAGGTGAGTAGGTTGGTGTTCACACAGAGAAACCGTGAATAAACAAAGGACACGTTTGACAAGTGTAGGACCGAGCGGTGACGTTGAAACAGGCATAATCAGAAGGTTGCCGGTTCGAATCCCGATCCGCCAAGGTGCCACTGAGGTGCCACTGAGCAAAGCACCGTCCCCACACACTGCTCCCCGGGCGCCTGTCATGGCTGCCCACTGCTCACCAAGGGTGATGGTTAAATGCAGAGGACACGTTTCATTGTGTCACCGTGTGCTGTGCTGCAGTGTTTCACAATGACAATCACTTCACTTCTGATATGTCAAACTCCATGACTGATTAAATAGAACGGGAATCACCTGTCGTCGTCTTCCCCCTCATATATTTCTATCTCTTGAATGTCGGTGTTGGTATTATAAAACCAGTCTGTGTTTTCATGACGCACCAGATGAAATAAGTGATGCTGCACATCACTGCTCTGCAGTGTAAACAAAATATTGTTCCTGGCCACTTGTGCCCGGTTTCCACTGGCAGTGGCGCTGGAACAGGTGGAGAAGCTGCACACCATCGATCTGACAGTCAGGGCCCTGCAGAAAACGCCACCCCTTAGCATGAGGTCCCGAAACAAGTGAGTGAAACAGTGAGACACTTTCTGAGGTACGACACATGTTGAAACCGTCTGAACTATAACAAAACAAGATTGAAGTCAACGTGGTCGTAAAAATGAAATAGTTTCCGTCGGCTTGGACAGCAGCGAGAACTGTAAACCCCGCGCCTCCCGGAGCAAATGCATCCAGGAGCATTTGATCTTTCTCACTTAATTTCTCAGAAAAGAAGTTCCAGAAGTTTTGTGGTATGTAGGACAACCCAGGGAACGGAAAAGGCGCAGCGGGGTCACCCTCCGTGCTTCTGAAGGGGGAAACCGGGTACCCGTCCTCACCCCGCAAGTTTGAAGGCTGGTTCGCCTGAAGCTGCTCGCCTCAGCAGGGTGCTAATTACTCTCTCCTTGGCTGCCGTGGTGGGGGGTACGAGTTCCAGAGATGGAGCGGAAAGTGGAGCAGCGGCGCTGGAGACGATCCTCGGCGCAGACATGGGACGTTGACTCACGTGCCGACCCGCCAGCTTCTCTCCCCTCGAGGCCCTGCATCGTTTTTACCAACACACCCTCATTTCCCCCCAAATCCCAGAGCGGTGGGCCATCTGAACAAGACTGTGGAAGAAAATTTAAAAAAACTGAGAGGGAGAGATGGTGGCATTGTACTACAACCAAGGTTCAAATAACTGGGTCCACCACGAATGTAAAATGTTAAGATGTGGCAGTGGTGGCCTAGCAGGGGGCAGTGGTGGCCTAGCAGGGGGCAGTGGTGGCCTAGCGGGGGGCAGTGGTGGCCTAGCAGGGGGCGGTGGTGGCCTAGCGGTTAAAGAACCGGCCCCGTTATCAGAAGGTTGCAGTTTCGAATCCCGATTCCGCCAAGGTGCCACTAGGGTGCCACTGAGCAAAGCACCGTACCCACACTCTGCTCCCCGGGCGCCTGTCATGGCTGCCCACTGCTCACCAAGGGTGATGGTTAAATGCAGAGGACAAATTTCGTTGTGTCACCGTGTGCTGTGCTGCAGTGTTTCACAATCACTTTCATGTTCAGCTCTTTTAGAAAATGGCAACTCATGACCAAAAAATGGTGAGGTGTAATGTGGTAGAAAGGTAAAGAGCTCTTGTGCAGACAGCAACAGAGAACAACAGTGTAGTCTCATGACCCATGAATTTATAAATTAGAAGGCGACCTCTGACTAGTGGCGTGCTACCATGCAGCTCATCATCATCATATCCAGAACGTGTGAAGGTAGCTGGCTGCCACTTTCACCTCATTTGCTGGTATGGCAGGAACGAACCAATCACACTCCTCAACATGGTTGAAATCGGTGGTGCCAGCTGTGTAACACATGGCCACAACGTTGTCAACCTCTGAACCCACCCAACCTCTCCAGCAGCCTCTGGGCACAAAGTTATGACCATTGCCTTTGTTTATCTAGGAATGCAGAGGAATAATTCCGAAATTAGGGCTTCCAGCTTTGTTTCTCTTGGCTTGAAAAGCAATTGGAATGCTAACCCATTTATAAAGGCCACAATAGGCAACAGATGTAAGGCAGGAGTTAAGTTCCTGAAGAAAATAAATACAAGTGTTCCAGTCATCTTGATGTTGTGACACATGAACTGTTTTCAAATCTACGTGGCTGTCCATGTTCTGTCCACATGTCACGTTTTTAGATTTTATTATTTAACATTCCTGTATTGCATGGTTAATACAATTCTACTTTAGACGTTTACTCTTAGAGTAGAGTAATTAAACAGAATTCACAGAATATATGAATTTGAAGAACTATTGTTCTCATTCTAGTGGGGACAGACACACGCGCTCATGTCTCCTTGGATTAATTGCGAGACTGGGGTGAAGTGCGAGATTTATCTCAATCCCAGGTGCACAATTTCTTCCACAACATCCTCGTGTTGGACGTGAAGACAAGCCAACATGCCAAATTCAACATGAAGCAAACGGCAACCTTCATCATCTCTTAATGTGGATCAAAAAAGCCAAGACGCAGACATGACACTGGCATTTGCCTTGCTGCCAGTGCCTGACAAGATAATTGCTATTTGGCAGTGATCATCTGTATTAATCTTACGCTGGTTTGTATGTCTGCAGATATTAGCCTGCCATCAGAAGGTCACTGCAGATCTCCCCTACTGGCCTGGGAACCATTTTGACTCATTAGGGCCTGGAGCTCGACTCCCCCAGGTATGAGTGACATTTCAGGCTGAGATCAACACCATAATGACTGGCAATTTCCCCTCTGTCCTCCCCTGGCTGATCCTTACCCGGCCTGAAAACCACAGGGATTCTCTGCGCATCTGTGTATACAGATCGAAAATGAATCTTTCATCGTCTCATTTGAAAAAAAACACATAACCTCCCTCAGCTGTTAGAAAAAAGTTGTTTCAAATTGGCTTTAACAATATAATGACAACAATCACAATTGCACAACTGTATGGGAATATATTGACATTATTTGTAGACTACATACCAATATATTATAATGTATCTGTGAATGTTTTAAAGTAAAATTACAGTAAAACTACAGTAATCTAAATTTCGAATCTAACAAAACATTAGCAAAACTCACGTTCAAGAGACCTGATTTTTAGGACAAGAGCCACCATCTGGGGCTTTACAAATAACATAATTGAATTCTGTACCGCTGCCAAAAAGAGACCGAGAGAGAGAGAGAGAGAGAGGGACACAGCACTCACTCTTCAGCCACTTTAATACACTGCAACTTCCTTTCAAATCCCAGTAGCTCAATATTCCCTCCGGTCCAGGGACCAGGATCACCATAAGTGTGGGTCTGATGAAATGGCACCACCCGTGAGCGACTCGGCTTAATGCTTTTACCCCTCTAATAGCATCCAATGATCCAGGGCACTGAAGAATTGTGGTGATGGCAGGACTCCACCGGAGCATGCCTCCGAGGAGCAGGAGTGGAAAATTCATTAATACATTTACACCCTGATAAATGCCCTCAAAATAAATGCCATCTGGTGGTGGGCAGGGGGGGTGGGAGAAGGAACGGGAAGAGAATCAATCGTCCCCCTCAGAAATGGCATGAGGTCTTGCTCTGCGCAGGAAGCTGTGGCCATGCAGTGTGACAGTGCTGGGAAAAAAAAAGAGAAAAATCCTTGCCGAACATCGACAGGTTTATTACGCCACGGGACAGATGGCGACGAAAGGGGATGAAAGGCCACACACAAGCCCAACTATGTAAAAAAAATGAGATAAACAAATAAAAATGGTGTGTAAAAAGGAATAAATAAGTGCTCGTATGGCAAAAACATTTAGGGGAATCTGCAAAATAATGAACGGCTCCGTTGGCGGGGGGGGCCCCTCCCCCCACCTCATCCACAGCTTTAACATTCTTGTCGTGGCTTTGGACAACATCCTAACAACCAGCCAGTTCCTGTTGTGTAAGTAGAACTAATGGCACTTCTTTGCCATGAATTTGGTCTCGTTCGGGGTTCTCGCCTTGCTAATTATCCCCTGGTATGGAGTTTATTAGCTGCTTTGTGTGCTGTGTGTTTGTCTGATAGATGCACTGGAGTGGGGCTTTTTTTGGCGACCCGAGCCAGATGGTTATGCCTCAGGGGAAACAAGGGCCTCAATCGTCCCTCCGGCTGAGAGACGATAAACAGCCGTCCCAGATTGGCAAGGTCTTTCCCGGACTCGAAAACGATCCAAAACCGCATCTGCAAACGAAGCGGTTAGAGTGTCGTAACGGACTTGCTGCACATGGGGGAAAGTGGTGCAGAGTTGGTGGCCGTTTTTTGAGGCAGGTGTGGCAGAATTGAAAATATTTAGCCCATGCGGAGCTGAGCAGATCAGGGTTGGAGCTCATCGAAGAAACCCTGAAGGTCTGAAACTCTGACACAGTAAAAAACTTTTTGTGGAGCCCAAAGGAAAATTTTCTTTTTGTCACTTGAATAGAAATGACAAAACGTGCCTCGAACTGACAAATACCACACCTTCACATGTGAACCTCCGAAGCTACTTCAAGTTGAACGGGAAACGGCCTCTGCTTGAATAACAGTGAATGGTTGGGGAGGCTTCGGAAAATTCCACCCTGTTGTGAGAGATCAGGTTATTATGTTGGCAAACCACAAGTATGAACATCAACCATAAAGCAGCATCTGGGTCAAAAGTGAGGTGCCACACCTGCCAAGCCTGAATCACATTTTAACAATTGCAACATGTGCTGAGTTGAAGTGCTTGTTCCAAGATTTTACTTCCCAGTTTGGCAATCGAAGAATGACTTATCAAATATTCAATAGCTCAGTGGCTAGCTGACTAACCAGTAAACCATGCTGCTGCAAAAGAGGTTCATTAACGTAACAATTACATCACGTCCCCTGCGGTGGGCCCGTCACCCAATGGGTGGGTGGTAGTAGCCTAAGGGAACAGACACTCACCTATGAACCCGAATACAACAAAGGTTCAAACCCCACTTACTACCATGTTGTCCCTGAGCAAGACACTTAACCCTGAGTTGCTCCAGGGGGACTGTCCCTGTAACTACTGATTGTAAGGTGCTTACAAAGATCTGACTTTCCAAAATGCACAAGTGTAGGTTGCTGTAGAGGGTTACAGCAGGTTGCAGATGCCATTCTGCTCCTTGGGGGGATAAGGGGTGGGGTGGGAGGATCGCCCGCCTTCACTTAGCAGCCAAAACTAAGCAAACCACAAGATGCTGAATCATTGCCTCCACAAGACCGAAAAAACAAGCAGTCCAGCATTCTGGTAAACAGAGGCTAAAGCAATAATCAGTAGCTACCTGTTACTTACAGATGGAAAAAATGGCATATCCCTTTTAAGGCGCTTGCATCTACTGTGTTAAATCCAATCTAAAAAAAAATTATTTCATGCATTTAACTTCCTGAAGTGTCATGGCGAGGAATGCCACAACAGGGGATTCCCTGCAGTAGCACAGTGCGCTTCACCCTCAGACGTGATTGGACAGGCCTCACTGCTCTGTGCCAGGTTCCTATTGAACCGGTCTGAGGTTTGAGGTGCAGCTTGACGACAAGATCTCGTTTCCTAATCTGAATGATTAGCTTCAGATTCTGTGTTTATAAAAGAAAGTCAAATCACCCATTCTCCTTGTCTACATAGTACATTTCTATTATTTTAACTGTTGGCATCAAAATAGTGACTAACAAATAAAAATGTCCTTAAATGTCCCTTATTATGAAATCGGTCTTAGTGGTCCCATAATACTGTATCTGGAGTATCTTTCCGAAATTCTTCTTTACAGCCACTTTTAGCCAGTCCCACACTGGGATTTCTCCAGGATGTGCTGTTTTGGTGTCTGTAGCTTTATATGCTAATGAGGAGGAGAGAGGCGGGATGAGGAGGAGAGCGGCCTATTGGAGTGAGCGGGCATTCACGGAAATTATGTCATCAACACTATTAACCAACCACAATGTTTAGTGGCATGACGGAAACAAAAAAAAATATTTTTTTTATATCCAATCACCCAGCAACTGCAATGCTTCACACGTTTTCAAGTCATGATGGTCACTGGAGTGGCCACTACAGGACCATAGACAGGCTAGGGGAACTCATTTTAACATTAAATAAACTCGCCAAAGTAAAATTTTCATAATAGTGAGACAATTCAACTGTTCCTGGGTAAATACTTGTGAGCTAGTGCCTAGTTCGCTAACTGGCACAGAAGCATTTCTGTAAACCGAGAAGTAATTATATTGCATATTGATCTCTGTCCAGGTTCATGAAAAAATTAGGTTAATGATTGTGTTATTTTCCTGGTTGGTAGCACATTCACTTTTGAACCACAAAGTCCGCAAAGTCACAGGTTCAAACCCAACTGTTTCCCTGAGCAAGACACTTAACCCTTAGTGTGTCCTGGGGGACTGACCCAGTAATTAACGATTAGTTTCTCTGAATAATGCCATTAATGTAAAATATGAAGCGCTGAGACATTTCAGCACCGTTAAAGCGGTGTTACCACACCAGCCCCATTACCATCCCTGCAGGAGTGCTCTAATCGACCGTACATCTCCATTTCCCATGTTACCACAGGAGCTGGCTTAATATCACTCCCGCTTGTTCTAATTTCCATTGAATTACCATCGACCCCATTCCCATGCAGTACCTACAGTAAAAGATTAATTAGAGAGAAGTGTTTACACCAATGCCTATAGTCATCACCTCATCAATGAACAATGCGATCCTGCCCTCGTGTTGACCCCTGGTGCTGAAACGCTTTCCCATTATGTGCATTCCAAGATCCAATCACAGAAGTTACTCCGAGGCAGAGCTGGCTGATCATTTCCGATGGCAATGACACCTTGCAATATTGAGCATCTCTGTCTTCTGCTAAGATATAAACCGCATTTTAATTCCACGCGTGCACTGTGTGGTGGGGAATTAATATTTTCCTGTCCGCTGTTCATCCTGTGTGATGAAATGTGTTCTTTCTCTTCCTTCTCAGAGAGCAGCTGGTTGGAAGGCCGAGGGGAATCCGGTGGGATTAGGGGATAAATCAGAATGGCAGAAATGGGGAACCGACCTTCTAGGAGGTGATTGCAGTCGGGGCACCATGTCCTTGAAGTGTTTGAAGACACAATGTGCACCTGTACCTGCCATCGTCACGTTGTCTCCAGAGAACTTCAGACCCTCACAAGTGTAATCACAGTGGAGGGGATATGACATTGGGAAGTCCTTCCTTGGAGATCATACAGAGGTTTGCTGATTTGCTCTAAATTATATTATACCATATTAAACAAATTAAACCCACACTTCATGCACATGGATGCAACCTTACTATGTAACACCGGGAGCATGAAGGAGCAGTGCTGGTCGTTTAATTACTGTACGCGTTGTAAACATGGTACGTGTTGTCATGCATGAACACAGGGGAGGGATGATGATCCCATTTGCAGGGGCCATTACAGGATATCGGCATCCCTCCATCTTCACAAGGCCATTCCAGCTGGCACGCGACTGACTGCATCGCCTCATCCGTTCGCTGCAGTCGGGCAGAGGACGAAACGGGTCGGCCTCATGTTTCAGTTGTGTAGTTTTACGGTTACGAGGCCCTTTCATCACAATCCCTGCCAAATGCAGCAAAAACAATTATGAGCCTCACTGACATCTCTAAGCACCGATCAGTCAACACCCAGTAAGCGGAGCCTGGTATTGTGAAGGAGCTCCAAACCGCTACTTGTTCACTGCCGCCGGCAGGCAGCTGCTCTAGCTGAGCCAGACAGGTAGGCAGTGGCCAGGCAACTGATGCTTCTCTGCCAGTTTGACTGATGAGGATGTCTCTTGTCAGATTGATTGCCTGTCATCGGGGAAACGTTGCCTTGAGGCCACCAGTGGCGGGAGCAGTTCAAGTAGGTAACATGTCTGGATAATGTGAAACGACACTAATAATTATCCAAAAAATATAGGCAAGTATTCTAGTATTCATTTACATTTACGGCATTTATCAGACGCCCTTATCCAGAGCGACTTACAATCAGTAGTTACAGGGACAGTCCCTCCGTGGAGCAACTTAGGGTTAAGTGTCTTGTTTAGGGACACAATGGTAGTAAGTGGAATTTGAACCTGGGTCTTCTCGTTCATAGGTGAGTGTGTTACCCACTAGGCTACTACCACACTACACAGTGCTTATGCATTCCAGTCACTACACCATTGGATTAATATCTGATAAATTCATATTTATTAATTTGTCACATTATTTTTACAAAGACTGGTTCACACGATATATACACACAGTTTATATTTATAGTTTAATTTATAGTTTTATCATTTCTGATGATACCTTATGGATGCCTCATAATTCTAAAATACATTGTTTATCATTTGATGTATGTCTAAAATAATTGAAGTTGAAGACATTTCTGGTTCCAGAGTTCTACAACCTGATTAATATATAATCATATTGTGATGATGATGATGACTATTTTAATATGATTATCAGATAGTGTTCGTTTGTCCAGACACTATTCATTTACTATAGATTACTATTGCTGACTTGTTTTTTTGATAGTAGTCATAAGTGGCCATGTTTTTGGACATACTCCAGCTCAATATTGGACAATGGGTGTCTGAGAATTTTATAATGCCCAGGTAGACCCAGCAAAGTTTAACAACTGCCCTAAATTAAGTTAAAAATAGTAACATGTTAAATACCCACAGTCCTCTTGTTGTTGTGTGATCTATTTGATCTTATTTATATTGTCAAGATGCCAGGAAAGAATCTGAAGTCCTTTTGAAGAGTTTTGGCAAGAAATCAGAGTAAAGGCTGCATAATCTAGTGGTTTTGCTTGTAATGTTCCTTGCTTGTAAAATCTTGATACTCCTGACCATATCTGAACACACTGCGACTCTCATTTCCTCTTTAAATGGGAGGCTGAGTTCAAAGTGTGATTGTTTAATAGCTGATGAGCATAGAACCTTCAAGGACGCATTTCAACTACAGTCTTCTCCCCTTTCATCAGCTTGAAAGCAGGCAGTTGTACAGTAAAGGTTTTGTACACAAAGTGATCTGTGGTACGCACCTCGAGTCTGAGGTCGTGGCCCAGTTTTGTTGCTTGAAAACCGGCTGCGTTTGGCTTCATGTTCATATCCACTGTTTTAGCACTGCTCTATTTCAAAGCATTCTTCTGTAGCTTCTGGCTGAGATATCTGATTCAAGGAACCGAGGAACTCTCTGACCAACTAGACTTTAAAAAGGGAAAAGGAGCTTGGTAAGATTTTTGGTCTCCCGCTGTGCTTGATTCTGCTTTGTGACAAGACACCATCTTTCACCCCCCACCCCTTTAAAGAGAAGTTTTTCTGGCCTCTCTGTTCACTGGCCTGTGTCACTGGGTAGTGTGCTGCGACTGCTGGGCGTGTTGGTGCGGAGAGCAGCAGATGGTTGAAGGTGGAGGTGGGATGAGTGGCTGTCACCGCAGACAAGCTGCAGGCCGTAGCTGTGATGCTCAGCGAAGCAAAAGCATTTAACCAAAGAAGAACTGAGAGCAAGCTAAACAGATAAAGGCTCACAGGGTTCTTACAGTTCCACATGATAAATCGCTATATCTTGTGTGTCGAGTGCCTATGTGGAGGCAACTGAACTACTCTGGACCACTCAAGGTGAAAGTGGTTCCAGGATCGTATCAAATTTAGTCCATAGATATCATTTTTTCCTCACTAGACTACAGTATAAATACAGTGTACAACTACAGGCTGAAATTATGGGTCCACTTTTGGATAATTGCTTGCAGAATGACATGAAAATTATGGCATTACCAGAAAAGCTGGTTTAAGGACTCATCAATGTCAGAGGCTCACGTCAATGCCCCCTAAGAGAAGTCAAAGTACTCCATGACAGAAGGTGGTGGGACGTCTTACTAAACACCTGCCTTGTGCAGAACAGAACCTGACGCGTGCCGCCCGGAGGATTATTATTCTCCGCTGTGATGTGCGCTGGGAGGAGGAAGCTGTGGTTAATTCATGTATTATTTTGCCACACTGCACCAGAGCGGACTAAATAAAAGGAAACAACAACCAGAGACACTGGCGTTTTTCTTGTATCACTATTATTTTTCATTATATTATATTTTTGAGAGGATGTACAAAGGAAAGCTGGAGATGGGGATGTAAAATGCAAAGTTGAGGGCTGATATTGTGCTTGTGAAGATAACATCATTTCTACTTGTTCAACTTTATTGACAGACAAAGTGATGTGGAAATAATTTTAATGCCCTAATGAAAACATTGGATATGATTATGAAACGATTTGAAAAAGAAATATAAGTGGCTGTCTGAGGCTGTGTAATGTTACAACATACACTGTAAGTACAATTGGATCTATATATGAGTTCTTTTTGCACCTTTTTGAACAGGTATAGATGTTAATGTACTATAGCAACTGACAGGCTTTGTGGCTAAATAGTGTGTTAGTAAAGACAATTTCTCTGTAAAACCAATCTGTTTAATGTTTGTTTTACATTTTTTGGAAAAATGATAGCAAATTGTTTCATTTTTCACAAAACCTGACAGTGAGCTCAAACTTCTGCCCTGTAGATTATATATGCATGTATGTAGCTTCTGAAAAATGTACATATATATATATATTTGTAATATTTAGTTACTTAAAATAATGCTTGCAAATGATTTATTTAAAGTTGTGCTATCATGATAGAGCTATAAAATCCATCTGCTTTCCAGAACTGATTTTTCCATCAACATGCAATCTTAAGGCACCTCTAGAGGGCATCACTTCATGATGTCACCAGGAAGAAGATAATTACAGCTGTTGAAAGTTGGTGTGAGCCTGGCAGGGGGGCCGGAGAGGCATCTGTATGAGGAAGGACCTCCTCTTCCTCACTGGAAGTGGTGGTCCAGCAGGAGAGCATGAGCTGTCACCAGCCTGACAGGGGAACATCAGCATTGATGGAGCCCCCCGTGGATGAATGCCACTTTGGAAGCAAGGCCATGAGGACTAATTTCCCACAATTCCTTCTGCGATATCAATCATCCTTTTCAGCCCCTCCCCCCGTTCAGACATTGGGTGACAGAGGCAAGCACAAAAATAAGGCCAACAACTGTAAGGCTATTTCAATTTCTGGAATCTTCAATGTGCACACATGTGCATTTTCTTGGTACACACACACACACACACACACACACACACACACACATTTGAAACATTAAAGCAGAGCAGCATGAATTTTGACTCATTCAAATGACATTGGAGTTGATAAAATGACACCACAGGCACAGACAGGTTGGCGAGCCTGGGTCTGTCTGACACGTCACATGGTGTCCTGGCTCGGGCCCGTTGCACCAGTTGGGCACCATCTGCCTCTCACCCGCGCCCTGGTTGGTGCCAGCTGTGTGGTGGGAACTGGCTTTTCACACGGCGCTGCACTCTATGCCAGTGTCATCGTTCCCACAAGCTGTATCACTAAGCTCTTCTTCATAGTCATTCAACGCACACACGGTTGATAACAAGGGGTGGAGCATAGAGTCAACAATGTCAAATAGAGAACTTAAGCCACTTTGCCATTTTGTTGGTACTTGTTCTTGGTATTTGTACTCTCCGTAAACTTGTAAACTTCAGTTAAAAGAACTTATATCTTGTTTCATGTGAGATAGCTGCTCAAGTGAAAACATGAACAGAAAACATAAGGAAGCTCCTAGAGTCATGGGTTGGGTCTCAATTTGGCGGGTGGATCCTTTTCAAATTCAAATTTTATTTGTCACATACACAGTCATACACGGTATAATATGCAGTGAAATGCTTTTTGCGACTGCTACAGACCACAGTATTGCAAATGTTACACGTATACAATGAAGACCAATATGCAAATATTGCAAACATAACCAAATATTACACTTTTACGTCTTTAACATAAAATATGTGTAACAGGTAGGCAAAAGGTGTGCAAATGAGTGAAAGAAAATGTATTAAAAAAAAGAGCAGTAAAGTAAAAAGATTTTGTGCAAAGTGATTTTGTGCAAAGAGTCAAGAGTGAGTGAAAGTGCTTTTGAAGATCTCAGAAGGACATAAAGAAATAAAACAGTCTAGCAAAGGATAATTTTTCATCACCCACAAGGGTCCAGCGGATACTTTGGTAAAGGTAGGATGCATTTCTTTGGCCGCATTTGAAAAAGACTCACAGAACCCTGTGTGTTCAGATTTCACATGCAGCTCAGAAGAATGGCTGCCCCAAATTCAGACGTACGCATATATTATCTTAACAGCTTGTATTTATTAGCAGTAGTAAAATACCTATGGGGAAAACGAAGAATATTTCTGCTGAATTTAAGAACACCCTTTTTCCTTTTTCCTTGCTCCCGTTAAGGGTAGCCACAACAGATCAACTGCTGTCATGGTCACTGTTCCACCACCAGGCCACCAGAGGGCGCTACAAAACAAATGCGACCCCAGCAAACCAGAAGGAATCTATGAGGCCCAGCACAAACACTATTAAAGGATAACAACAACAACAACAACAAATTGCGAACTCATACACTGACTTGTTCTCGTTTCACGTAAGCCTTCCATGAACAGATCTTGCTACACATCGTTTACCCTTTTTGACCTAACACCGAGATTATATTATCTCTGTTGGCATCGTTTTGGAACCCGATGTTTTTGACCACTTCTTCTGTCCCTGATCTTGATTCTCGGCTCGCCTCCGAAATCCCATCCAACCCTGAAGAACCCCATGACCGTCGACAACATCTACGTACTGCTGCTTTCCTGTACCAGTACTCTGAAGTTAGTGCCACGTTTGACTGCTCGCAAATCCGACCGATCTGGGTGAGAAGCCGCAGCCCCCACCACCGCTCATCTGACCTGGCCACCCGCCTTGGACTCCCCACGCGTCTTTGTGGGCCGTCATGGGCCTGGAGGGTCAGTCTTTAGGATCGGGACAAGTTCTGTTTTAAACCGAACCTCTGCTCCTGCAACGGAACCTGCCCATGAAGCTACGGTAATGCTCTCTGTGACAACCCGCATGACCCCATTGTAGTGACTTCCCATGGCTTTCTGCCCATGAACCCCACATTCAGTGGAACAGGGGTCATCAGGGGTTCATTTTTTCTCGGCTCTGGCTACCACACCACCCTAGAAAAATGGTTCCCCAACCCACGTCGCAGAAGGACCCGTTCCGGCTGTTAACCTCGGACTCCAGCAATTCCACCAGACCTAGGCTCTCGACCACTGGAAGTCCATGAAATTGCAAGCAGATCAAGAACATCAGCCGGCCCTCATCTTCTACCCCAGGGATTGAGTGTGGGTCTTCATGTACTGGGAGGGATACGGTCTTGGCTACCCCGCCGTGACATCCTTGACCAAGCCCTGACCCAAGACTTTCATGACTCACATCCATCTGCACCAGGCCTGTCCGTCGCCAGACCTAGAAGTGTCCTGTGACTAGGTCCTGTCATGGTCACCATTCCACCACCGGGCCACTTTCAACCACTTCTTCCATCCCCGACCTTGATTCTCATTTTGCCTCTGGAATCCCATCCGACCCGAAGAACCCAAAGCCTGTTGACCACGTCTACATCCTGTTGCTTCCCAGTACCAGTTCTTTGAGGTTAGTGTGCTGTGTCCGACTGCTTGCATCTCCGACCCCTCCGGAGAAGCCACAACCCCCACCGTCGCTCAGGCCTTGTTCCCGGCGTCTCTCCGCTCACCGCCACCGCACCCACCCAGTCACAAGAGCTTTGACCAGAGACTGAGACGCCAGCCGCTAGTGCGTCCCAAGATGCCCATTCTGAGAACCGCTCATTTGGCAAGATGGCCTTCCTGATGCAAACCTCCCCATTTACCGAAATTTACCGGCTTGGGACCGACACCAAGAATTATACTGTCAGTTTCATTGTCTGGATTGCAGAATTTAATGGGGATAAATAAGATATAAAAAAATTTGTAGTGCAGTGTGAGACAATGTGTGCTTTTGTGGAAAAATAGTGTGGTTTCTCAGGACTTCCAGGAAAACATCAGGATCAGCTCCAAAACCTGCGATAAGATCTTGTTCTCCATCATATTCAGGTCCAAAGCCCTTTTCTTAAAAACAAAAAAAAAAAAAACAAAAAAAAAACTGAGCTTTGTAATTCGGTGATCAGAGAAACGGCGGCCTGCCTTGGAAGAGGTCAATGGCCTAAAAAGGTTGACCACACGCCTGGCCTTCTGCAGGGGTCTGGATGGGTGTGTCGGAAAAAAAAAACAACCAAAAGAAAAAAAACAAAAAAGAAATCGAAGGCCGAGGAGCACCGAGCAGGGCTTGTAAATGGATTTGGACGGCGGAACCTGTAATTTTTTTTTTTTTTTTTTTTGGAACCTGTGAGTCACGCGGGTGGGTCTCCGGCGCGTGGGTGTGACGAGAGTGGATTTTTAATGGGTTCGAATGAATCCGAATGGTCCACAGGGAGGGAGGGAGGGAGAGGGCTTTTAGCCTCTCCTTAATTAACGAGCGTGTTAATCCGCCGGGCCATTTCCTGCTCGCCTGGAATCTCATTTCCGGCCGAGCGCCTGACCGCTTTAAATCGATTAAGCGGCGACCTCCACAGTCGCTGTGAGCGAAAAAAACGACAACGTCTAAAAACTCGATCATTTTGAAACAGGCTGCGCCCTCGGTCCAGAGGTGAACGTGCGACTCCTTGCGACAACGCAATTAACACAAATGAGAGGTGTCCCATCGGTCGTCGCTGCAGGAGATTTGGATAAATGTCACCATCTGTTGGCCGGCCGAGGTACTGCAGAACTGGCGAATTAGTCGCACACAAATCAAATAATACAAGTGAAAATGTGATTTTTTTTTTCTTTTCTAATTCTAGAAATTGTAACGAGCGGTTTTGAATGCTGGTGTATCTGTACATACACTGCCGGTTCGGATGCACCTACTCTGTGATGGTTATGGAAACTTAAGAAAGAGATCATTTTGAAGATTCAACATATTTATAATTTTTTTGTAGAAGGAGAAAGCAAAGTATGTTTGATGAATCTGTTTTTTTCAGAGTTGCTTCTTTTATATTCATTACTGTTTGTTCACTGTCATCATAAGTGGCTCATTAACAGTGAATGATAAAAAAAAAAAGTGTTTAGCATAAACCTTCAGGAATTTACATTTACAACATTTATCAGACGCCCTTATCCAGAGCGACTTGCAATCAGTAGTTACAAGGACAGTCCCCCCTGGAGACACTCGGGGTTAAGTGTCTTGCTCAGGGACACAGTGGTAGTAAGTGGGATTTGAACCTGGGTCTTCTGGTTCATAGCGAGTGTGTTATTCACCAGGCTACTACCACCCATAGTGAAACCAGACTTGTTTGTCTATTTTAAGGTGGTGGAGAGAAGCCAAGGGTGTAAAATGCTGCCATCACAGCAAAAACTCCCTGATTTGGAGAGGCTCAAATGTTCAGTTTTAAAATTATTATATATTTTTTGTTTATTGCATAACCTCAACTTTGTAGTTTCATAGTGCTGTGTTTTCCTGCAGTTTTGCTCTATAAAGTAAAGACCAAGTAGTGGACTTCAGCAGGAGGCGGCATAGCGACAGTGAGCCCTTCAACATCAGTGGGACTTCAGCGGGGGGGCAGTGGTGGCCTAGCGGTTAAGGAAGCGGCCCCGTAATCAGAAGGTTGCCGGTTCGAATCCCGATCTGCCAAGGTGCCAAGGTGCCACCGTCCCCACACACTGCTCCCCAGGCGCCTGTCATGGCTGCCCAACTGCTCACTCAGGGTGATGGGTTAAATGCAGAGGACAAATGTGACAATCACTTCACTTTCACTTTGGAGAGAGTGAGCAGTTTCACGTTAAAACCGCTGACGAAGTGGGGGGGAAGCATCATAACACAGAATATTACCTCAGGATCTGCATGGTAGAACACTCCTGCTGGACATCTCTACCATCTCTGCAACACATTTGCGCCAGGACCAGAGCCATCAGGTTTACCACAGAAACATCCTCAGCATCAGCCGGTTTCAGCTTCTGAGAAGCATCGTGGCCAGGACTGTGAGACGCGGGAGGAGTTTCTGTCCTCAGGCCATAAGGCTTCAACCAGGACTTGCCACCGCAACTCACATCCTGACTATGCATGTGACAAATAAGCTGAACTTGAATTGAGGTTCAATTAAATATTTTTCAGGCACAAAACAGATTGTTCGTTCCTTCCTCCTTCCTAAATGTGTGTTTGCTTATATTGTTGATTGGTTCATGTATAAGCACGTATATCGCTTATATGTTTTAATGGGTGATTTTATGAGTGTTTTTACTATGAAAGCCATAAAATGTTTTATTCTCTGTTATGAACTGCAGATGAAGCATGAATGAAATAATATAGAGCACACAAAAATGAGAAAAGATGCATGAAATGGATCAGACAGAAATGAAGATTCCGCACTCGTGATATTTGTTAGAAACCACTCTATTCTTGTTAGCTCTTTTTTTTCTGTTTACAATTCATTGTCCTGGGCAACTTCTCATCAGTCCAATCACATTGGAATTTACATTATCATCAAATTATCAGTTTTTTTTTTTTATCAAGGTAAAATCACATAATAGTTTGTGTTCTTCAACATTCAAATTTCAGCTGACCACAGATGTGAGCCAAAAGCCGTGCACTTTACATCGGACAGACAATAACAGAGCGTAGTTTTTCATTCATATAAAATGCAGTTCACAGTTACGTTAAGACTGAATATAGCTATTGCATAAGTCTGTGGTTTATTAAAAGAAAAACACTTTCAGGGCAGTCTAGTAATAGCTTAACGCATTACAAATTAGTCCATGAATTGTTTTCGTGAAAGATTACAATGCAAAATTGCGAATAAGGCAACGTTACAGACAGCATTGTAGATTCAGGGCCTGACGTTAACATGTAACATGGAGTTCATTTACAAAATCATAGTAATAATGATAAGCAGTCAGTAACCTTAATTGCAAGTGTTTTAATATAAGGACATTATTAAAGTGATCCCCTAATGAAATTCTTAATGATTTTGTCTTAAATGAACTTTAAAAACATGAACCCTTTCCAGCTTTGGTTGTCAGGTTGTTTTAATACAACACTGAACACCCATAAATTCATATTTGAAGGCGCTGATGATTATTCTTCTGTTTGAACTCGGTGGTGTTGAATGAGCGTGGATATACGGGCCGTGCATTTTTACCCTGACAGCTCCATTAAGAGGCACAGGCGGGATTATATTCTGTATGTTGTAAACACATCAGGACAACGAATATGAAGTAAACAATACAGTAATTACTGGCATAAAATACCCATGTTTAATAACGTTAGTGGTGGACGGTTATGGCGAAAGCAGTCCTTTCCATCCAGGGCACGGCTGTACGGTACAGTCACGCTTTCTGAAGCAGTGCATCCTGGGAAATCCTGCATCCCCAGTTTCCGACACTGGAGAGAAGCTGATGGCTGGAGTTGTTTTTGACACCTTTCCTTTACTGGTGATGGAAATAATGATTTAAAAAAAAAAAGCTTGGTGTTGCACAGACCCAGGGGTGTCCGGTGTGGCCTGGTTCTGTGGGTCACTCTGGGTGAGAGAGGGCGGCCATTTCTCGGTTTCGGTCCAAATGCAACATGGTTTTTACTCCTCAGTGCTTGGCACAGTCCACTCAAAAATCTCCAAAAATCTCCCCACCCACCCCCTCGGCAAATATAGAGACATGCAATACAACAGCAAAATTAATCCTCGAGTTAAGGTTACACATTTATATAGATTTACACACATATATAATTTCATATATTTTCAGGAATGTTAATGTGTTTCTGCTGGTGTGCTTTCCCCGTGTGTTTCTCTGCTGCTTTTTATAATATACATGATACGAATAATCATGTGGCACAATAAACATATTAAAAGTATTTCAGTCTCTTTTTTAAAAATCCCATAATAAAAATAAGTTCTATTTATTTTACAATATATTTTCTTTTTGCTCGTAGGCAGGTTCCTTATGACTCTCCACCCTATGCGGAGTAGCGCTACACCGGACACTTCGTGCAGCCGCACTCCACAGCCGTCTCCAGCTCCTCGGAGAAGGACGTCCCGTCAGAGCACTTGAACGTGACTTTCCTCCGGCGGCTCTTGGTTGGGGCGCAGCACAGGCTGCCATGGCAGGCGCGTGGACACTCCACCCGCTGGACCTTACTGGTGGAGGTGCAGATCTTGTTGCCAAGGTGACGTTTTAGCTGCTCGCGAAACTGTTCGCCTTGACAGGTTAATACTGGAGAAACAGGAAATGATCATCAGTAATGCCAATGAACTTTTAATATGCTTAAAAGATGTGTAGCTGCATTTTATTAGTTACGTTTCAAAAGGATTGCAATGTGAAATGTTTCTATTTATATGTAATGTTCTGAATTGGATACTGGACAATTTAGAGTCAGCAATTCACCTAGTGTACATATATGGGCAGTGGGAGGAAACCGTAGTACCCGGAGAAAACCCATGCAGATGGGGAGAGCATGTAAACTCCAAACACACAATGCCAGAGCTGAGATTCAAACTCACAACTTTGGAGACAATAATCTATAATTTAACTGCTAATAATATGACTTGGGATTCATAAATTCAGAAATGTGTTGCATTTACGTCATGCTGCCTATCTGCCTATTTGTTCAAATTTTAACTTGGATCAAATGTAAGAAATCTGTTTGGTACTGACCTGTTTGACAGGTGGGGCCGGTGTAGCCCTGCTGGCATTGGCACACAGGCTCTCCGTTGTCCAACACCCTGCATTCTCCGTGTCCACAGTGCTGCCCTCTGCAGGCTGGTGGCTCCACCCGCCTGTCACAGAACTGTCCCATGAAGCCCTCAACACACTGGCAGCTGTAGGACGAACCCTTGGGCACACAGTGGCCGTGGACACACCTGGAAAGGGAAAAGGTCAGTTCCGCATCCACATGGGTTAATGGTTAACTGCATATTAAAATACTATAGTTCTGAACCAACTTAGGTTATTATTTATTTTATGATAATGAGTAATCAGTACAAATTGAAGACAAATTTGGCTTTATATCAACTGGCATGAAAAGTAAAAGTAATAATTATATTTGAATTATTTTTGAAGCTCTGCATAAAATGAACCACACCCATGTACCTGCTGCCCTGGCAGGGGCTGGGGGAGGTCTTTTGTTCGCAGAAGGCACCACTCTGGCCTGGGGGGCACTCGCAGCTCACCCCCGTCTCTCCGTCCTGTTTGCAGGTCCCTGGAGCACAGACGCTGCAGGAGTGGCAGCCAGGCAGGACGCCGTCTGGCCCCCGCGGAGAGCCACCAAGGTCCTGCAGCTCCCCATTCACCTGCACGTTCTGAATGCAACCATTAAATGACTGTGAGGGTCGATCGGGACCTGGGCGCAGGCCAGAAGCACCGATCAGTGCAGGTACTCCTATAAACGAACAAACACACACACAGAGTCAGTCTGTATTCACATACAGCATATATGAACAGAGAAATACATTTTCAGTTGTGTAGCGGTCAAAGTACTTTTTTTTTTTTTTTTTACTTCTCATTAACCAGGAACAAAGTGTACATAATGGTCAGTACTAACACCCAGTTGCAGTGAAAAAAAGTTCTGAAGGTTGACCCAAATTCATACTGAAGTACTCACCACCAACAAAGAGCTGTGTGTTGTGGTCAAGTGTGGGCTGGCGTGGAAGCTTCCCCAGACTCTTGGGGGTCCCCATGTCCACCACGAGACTGAGGGTGTGGTTCTGAATGAGCAGCTCCACCGTGTGGAAGAGACCATCGTTCACGGACTCCACGCTGCACAGGAAGCAGATTATACATGTTGTGTTATTGTTGTTGACATTTTTATTCAAAAGAAGCAAGAAGGGCACAGAGCTGGGCAGAGTCAGGTTTGAATAAACTATGGTAGTTTTGTGTGGTGTGGTTGATAATACTATAATTTTCATTTTTCACAACGAAATGTGTCCTCTGCTTTTAACCATCAACAACAAAATCACATACAGTATGTCTCAATGGGCATCACCCTTGGTGAGCAGTGGGCATCCATGAAAGGCGCCCGGGGAGCAGTGCGTGGGGACGGTGTTTGGCGGATCGGGATTCGAACCCACAACCTTCTACGGGGCCACTGCCTTAACTGCTAGGCCACCACTGTCCATAAGACTACAAGCTCCACTCCTGTAGCTTGAATTACTGCTTGCCAGTGAAATCACAAAACATGTCAGACCGATCACAGCATCTTTTATTTCAGCTCTGATTTTACATTTTCAGTGAACTGTACAATATCGCAATATGTACAGTGTCACAATATATTGTGATATAATCATATCATGACCTATGTATCATAAAACGTATCATGGGATCCTTGTAAATACACACCCCTATTATTGAATATGTAAATATTTTGTAAATATTATTATCCTGCTATATACGGATGCATGCCAAATGCTGAGAGTCGTGATTCACTAAATCCAGTGAATGTGCTTCATAAATAATAAGATAAGATAAGATAAACCTTTATTAGTCCCACAAGTGGGAAATTGCACAATAATAGACACTGTTCACAAATAATTTGGATAATTTTTTCCATCAAAAGTTTTTTTCCATTGCTAGAACAACATCTGTTTCTAATTCTAACTGTCAGACAACTAATTCTCCCCTCATTAATTGTGAAATTGCCAGCTTAATGTTCCCACACAAACACATACTGCTGTCTCTAAAAAGATATAGAAAAGACCCCCCTGCCTTGTAAGAGTGATTTAGCATTTAGACAATTATATTTCAACAAATATGTATTTGAGCACAGAAGGATGATTTATATTACTATTACTAGGCTGCTTATTACTCTTTTTAGGAGGCGGGTTCATTTGAACTCTACAGTTCCCACACTATCGACTGCAAAGCCAGCAGAGCTGATGGCTCTTGGATAATTTTGTTTCGACTCATGGTGACAATGGGGCTAGTCTTCAGGGTCACAACCCCTAGTCTATGACCTCTCCAAAACCCAAGGACCCCTTGCTGTGAGGGGACAAGCAAGGTCACACCAGCACATTGTGTTCTCAGCTCCAGTCAGTAGCTTATTCCTGGAGGGATGACAGGGAATTACAGACGGCTAGAGACAGTGGTTTGGCAGTGGTTGGGCGAGGAAGACAAAGGCAAAGAAGAGAGGTCTAGTTCTCCCTTTTTACCCCAGCAGAGGGGAGAGAGAGAGAGAAAAAAATACTGCACCCACCAGCCCCAAATAAACCAGTCAGAAGGTGACTGGATCCAAGCACAGCAGTGTGTCCAGGCCTCACTCCACTCACTTCCACATTACCAGACAAATGAGGTGTCAGGTCTGGTGGCTACCTGCCCACGGCAGCTCATGCCCGACCCTTACCCTTCAAAACAGAGATGCTATGTGTACCATCACTTCCAATTTGGATGTGTCCACTAATGTCCACTAATTATAATTTGCACACATTTATTTGTTGTTTTAGCTTGAATTATGACTATTACTATTATTGTTTGTTTTTGTTGTTTTTAGTGTTAGTGTTTACCTCTGTTTTTTTTTTTTTTACTTTTATTTTCAGAACAGAACTTAAACAAGGAGTCCTGAACATTCTGAACATCATTAACATATTAATCAGTAAGCTGCAGAGACCTTTAGTCTCTTTCTCTTTACATATAATGGAATTTAAAAAATATTTAACCCAATATTAATTCAATAAATATTTAACAGTTTCTTTGTTGTTTTATCAAAACTGTGTGCACATTGGTGCATAGTCTATATTTGTGTTTTTGCATAGTACTGTATCTGTGTGTGTATACAAAACATACTTTCTGTATTAAGCTTCACAAAGAATTCCTACTCCTGAATATGTAGAGACACAGTCAGTGCCCGTGCATCATCACCAGTGAACTGTACATGCATACATGTTTGGAAGTGAAGTGACCTTGTAATACACAGCACAGCACACGGTGCACACAACAATGGTCCCTGGTGGTCTAGTGTTAGGGTTCGATACGGTTCAAAGATCTTTGGGGCAGTGGTGGCCCCTAACGGATAAGGAAGCGGCCCTGTAATCAGAAGGTTGCAGGTTCGAATCCCGAGACGCCAAGGTGCCACTGAGTAAAGCACCGTCCCCACACACTGCTCCCCGGGCGCCTGTCATGGCTGCCCACTGCTCACCAAGGGTGATGGTTAAAAGCAGAGGACACATTTCGTTGTGTCACTGTGTGCTGTGCTGCAGTGTATCACAATGACCATCACTTCACTTTTCACTTTAAACAATGCACATGACAGGCACCCGGGAGCAGTGTGTGGGGACGATGCTTTGCTCCGTGGCACCTCACCCGCTGCTCTGCTCATTGTAGACTTTGGTGTTAGTTTACAGAAAATGTAAGGATTCTGTGTGTTCTGTTTCTCTCTTTTCTGACGCATATATAGTTTAAGACCCACAATCACCCAACTTGGCTGCTCCGGCCCCATGGAGGGCTTGGCTACACAAAGAGTCGCCACAGACACAAGTGTGGTTTGCATTACAGGCCCTGTAATCCAATTCCATTACGTCCCCTGCCGTCCGCGCGCTACATAAATACCAGAGTGGAAGCCCCATCCTTATTGCTGTTTAATAACATTTCCCTCCAGCGTCGCTGCTTTCCGACTGTCGTCTCTAATAACCACCGTTCCCAGAGCCCACATCCTTGCTGAGCGGGCTGGTGAGGGCACGGGCAGAGCGTTTAGTATTTTTGTAAATGAAATCATAGACAATAAGGTCCTAATTTTCACAGCAAGGGGCCTAAATTATGAGGAATGGGGCTGGCCGGGGATGCTGTGTGCCCATCTCAAAGCTAGGGGGCACTAGGACACTGCTTTACAACCGGTATGTGTACATAAGCAACAGCCTTCACCAACACTGGCCTTCTCCAGTATTTTGACAAGGTGAAATTTTCCAGAGCCCACCATATTTTTTCGGGAGGTGAAGGGGAAATGGGGTCTTTGATGTGCAGTTTGCCAGCGGATTACCTCAAATGAGGACGTTATGGCATTGAACGAAAACAAACAGAGCGCCATCAAACTTTTCAGTGGTTGTGTGTCACCCCGCTCTGAAGCACACACTGGGGTACGCCAATTTCCTGTCAGCCGAGAATAAAAAAAAAACAAAACTCCCCCTTAGTGAAACCACACAGTGAATGACACACACGCAGAGTTCGGGACAATTGCTGTGTGTGGACGCTGTCTCAATCAGCCGCCGCAAAGCCATATTTGCATTTCAAAATTCAATTACTCAGCACTATCGTGTGCTGACTCCCTGTGCTGGATTAAATTGGTGCTGAACTGAAAGCTGGGCCAACATGGATTGCGGCTGTGGGCCTAATTATGGTTCTTCTGAGAGCTGGATGGCAGAGCGAGGCCTTTTATTTTGTGTACTGTTGCCTACACTAAAACGAGAGCTGATCAATAGTTCGGCACAAGCAGTCATTAAGCACAAGAATGAATAAACAGTTTGGTTGTTGTCACGGCATGGTTTAACTGAATGTCTGTTGAAACTTGAGCTTTTGACATCTATGATTAGCAGTAAAGTCACTTTATGGTGTGGCAGTGAAACCAGACAAGCTGAGCACTATTTCCAAAGCACTATAATAGACACAGTACATGCACAGTCGTAAAATAAACTGATATAAACATGAAAGGACTGCTAGTTATCTGTATGTTGGAGAGGAGGAACTAACTACCCAACCCGTTCTTTGGTGTCATTGTTTTATCCCGTACACCCCAAAGATAAATTTGAATGTTTTTATGAATTAATTTAAAGATGGGAGGGACCCAGGGTGTTGATTGACACTACTTCCTCATTCTAGATGATTTAACAACTGCCACCAAACCATACAGACACATTATCAACATTCAGCACTTTATTTCAAACACTTTTATTCAAGAATATTACATTTGCATAAACACCCCACACACTATGTCTTATTTAGTACTGCTTTTTACTGCCCAGGCCTAGAGAACCTTTCAACCAATCACAATGCAGTGTTGCTACTAACTAATGCTGCTCTGTTTATGAATGCCTGTATGTGCTAATGCTAGGAAACTGAAATCAGAATGAATGGAAGGGTCATGGTGGCTCAAAAGTTTCTGCTTGAAGCTCCATGATGTTTCAACAACCTTCACTCTGCCTGCAGAACTGCCCACGCAAAGCCCATAAACCCATAAAAAGACGAGCCTGGCATTGGCCAAATGGCACATCATTAATGCTCAGCGTGAGCGCCCTGCATTCATCTCGCCTTAATGACGCATTAGCCCCACTGTGGAGGTCTTTCCTCAGCCCTCTTTATTCTATTTCTCCCCTTTCTCTGCTCCACCTCTCCCTCCCAGCACATTTTTGCACCCCTCTTCCTGAATTGGGATTACAGTGTGAGGGAGGATGATGCCCTTCATCCTTAATAAGCTCTTATATCCTTTACGGGTCCCTGAAGGCTAATCAGTCTCCATCCATCTCCTCGTAACTTCTGAGGTCTAGATGTCTTTTTTTTTTTTTTTTTACTTTTTACTTTTCTCATTGACCCAGCTCCTCAGCTCCTCATCCTTCCTGTAAGAACCATTATAAGATGAATTTTATGCCTCTACAGATGAAGGGGAGGGTAACTTGGTGGATAAAGGACGTGCAGACAGGTGGTGGAAACACACACACACACACAGTCTCATGGCAGCTTTACGACCCAGTTGTCCATTTGAAGTTGAGCCCCTGCAGTGAGCTTGTGAAGCAGGGAATACAGCAGGACCGCAGCAGCACAGAAACCCGAGCCAATTTCTCAAGGTCACCCACCAGCCTCAAACACCGCGCTAAACTCGCGTGACTCACGCAACACATCCACGTCCGGGTTTTCACACTTTGAGCTGCTTAACAACCCAGGCAGGGGACTGGAGATGGGCTTTCTGGGATCCTCCTAAAAGGCTGTTTTTGCGATTAAACCAGATAAGCAATGGGGGAAAAAATTTTTATTTCTTTCCTTTTATTTCTCCTCATCTGGCTGCTGCGGTTGTGAGATAGAGCAATCGATTTCCTCCCATTGCCCCTGGCAAGAGTTAAGAGTCCCCTCTGAGCTGGAGTCAAGAGACAACGTCTGGATCAATAATAACAAATCTGCCAGCACCGCCCATGTGAGTTCGTTCAGCTGGGGGGGGCTCAGGCAGGCCCGCGTGGGTCGGGTCACCGGCACCTTCCTCCCACCCCTCAGTGCAGGGCCACTCTGGGCTAAAAGCTAATCACTATCTGAACGGTAGTTAATTTGATAATTGGACCAATTATGTACATTTTCCCAATGGGGAAGGGTTAGATTTGAATGTGGTACTAATAAGCATGTGGTTGAGTGTATGTGGCAGTAGAGAGGTTTCTTTTAACTGTTAATTCAAATTAGACCTCATCACCTGCAGCATTTTGTGAGATTTTAGACTTATTTATTTCACCTCTGATTCATTGTAATCAGTTGTATTCAGGTGATCCCATTCAATAACATTACATAAATGTATGGGCTATACTACATTATACAGTTAATATTAGCGGCAACATATAATTTTATAATCTAGTTAGTCACAGTACTGTCCCAAGTTTAATATGATTGCATATGCCACTTTAGAAACCTGTGACTAGTGGTTACCCACTAGTCTACTACCACCCTAAATGAATAAATCAATAAAATTAGACCAAATGCATTACTACATGATAAATAAATAATGTAACAGGTCATTTCTACTGAGAGTGTTCATGTGTGTGCATGTGTGTTTTAAGTAGCTTGAAGTGTGACCATGTGCTGATATACACATAGGTCATGTAAACTTGTTGATGGGGTGTTTTATGGTGTGTGAAAGGCAGCAGGGATTCCACAAACACAGAACCCACCATGGGAACAGGGGCAGGTGGGATTAGGCAGATGTGCCTTTGCCCACAGCGTTAGTGGAGGAGGGATGGGAGTCAGGCCTGCTTTGATAATCCAGAACAGGGGAAGGAATGTGTCTGTGTTTATCTGAGGGCTGTATGAGTCTCTGTTCTTGTGCCATACAACAGTAAGCAGAAAGGTTTATGTAGATAATACTTGCACAAAATGAAAAAATATTTATCTTAACTAATAGATTGGAAAACAATTTGAGTGTGAACTCTGTTTCATTATATGTTTGTGGCATTCATAATAAACTATATTAGAGTACATTTTTGAAAACTATTTTGCCAATAAAATGACAAGCAACAGAATTAATTATGGTTAATTTACTATAACTTATTGATGAGTGTGTTTATGTGTCTCCTCACCTGTAAACAGTAGTGGGCGGGTACTTGGCAATGTCGTAGATGAGGCGGATGTGTCCCTGGTATAGCTCCAGAGCCAGCGGATCGTGGTCCTCTTTGTACAGCAGGATACCGTTGTCTTTATCAGTGGCCATCTGCAGAGACAGGGTCAGCATTCATGCATTTAACTCAATATGAATAACTTAAAAGGAATATCATGGTAACAATAAAGGTAATAAATGAATGAGAAGAATGCAAATATGGCATACTGTATATGGCATATATTTGCATATACATGGCAAATATGGTTGTTATATTATAAATAAATGTGGTTGGCAAATGTCTAATAATAAATATTGGACAACATTTACATTTACAGCATTTATCAGACGCCCTTATCCAGAGCGACTTACAATCAGTAGTTACAGGGACAGTCCCCCCCTGGAGCAACTTAGGGTTAAGTGTCTTGCTCAGGGACACAATGGTAGTAAGTGGGATTTGAACCTGGGTCTCCTGGTTCACAGACGAGTGTCTTACCCACTAGGCTACTACCACCCTTTCCCACCAAATTACATGTACAATCAAACATTTGTGCCAATATCAGTTTCATGCATGAAAATGGGCATCTAATATTGTAAATGTTTTTTGCAAAAAAAAGTAATTGTCAGGTATACAAGGCAGGAAAATGATGGCTGCAAACACACAACTCTCAAAAGAAGGGTTTTACTAGACTAATAGACGTGAACACACGAAACATGGAGTAAAGTGTCAATTGGAATAAAGAAAATGGGGCACAGCAAGGATAAATGTATACTTATAATGAACTAGGGACCGGAGTACTGGCAAATGTCTGAAATGTGATAGTAATGCACAGTTAAGCAAAGTGCCTTATTTTGAAGCATTGTTGTGAACTAGTATTGCTAACAATGGCTTTATTGTTTTTCCTGAACACATTCAGCTTGAGTGTGATGCATTCTTGACTGTGACTTAAATGACAACAATCAAGTGGAGGAGAATCCATAGGGCCACACTTCTCATTACTGCAAGCGTTGCAAGTTACTTGATGGATTCAACCCCAAATTGTTCAAAATAGTTGCCCACACTTTTTGATATGTCTTTGTATGACACCATGACATAATGTACTGTACTTAAACTGGTCCCTTGACACATATTCTTAACAAGTTATTTTCTGCCCAAAAAATTAAACTGAGACTGAGCCAATCTTGCAACACCACGCACAGCAAATTAAGCATCCTTTTAAAGAGCACAGCACTCCCATTTCCTAATTGTAATTCGGCTCTGTGGTTTGAACTCATGCCCTGACTGCATTCATCTATGTAGATGCAATGATTTTACCCACCCCAAGTCAGTGCCCCGGCTTCTGCCAGCAATAAAGAACTAGGACCGTGCTATTTTTATTCTTCCTTTTTAATTAACATTAAGCTGCCCTAATGAGGAGATGGGCTCATTTGTAGCTGCGGCGCGGTCCAGCGGTGACGCAGGAAATGATTGCGCTGATAACGGCCGGCTCGTCCAGCCACATTAGCATAAGCAACATCCTCCCGAGACGCATAATTCATGTGGGGTGGACAAAAGGTGACATTCTATTAATGTCAGCCTGTCTGAGGAGCCACTTTACAAAAGAAGGCAGTCGACAGCAGCCCAGGAGCACGCGCTCTGCTGCATTGATGTGTGGTGATTATCAGCCAGGCAGACGATTGTGTAGTAGTCTGCAATCAGGATACATATTGTCATTGAGCTCTACATGGTAAAAGAATTGTGATAGTTGCCTAAATGATTACACAAAAGCCTGTAAAGCTTGAGCAAGAAGAAAGAAGCACTGGGGCAAATGATCTTAAAAGCCCACTTTTGTTTACAGTTTGCAATCTGAGCATAATACAGATATATTTATTGCTAACTAAACAGAATAATGATTTCTTAATGATCAAGTGTTAATGTTTTTTGTTGCATTGGTAATGCAGCGAGAGCATGAAAGTGGACTCCAAAATGCATCTCCTCCAGATCATCTGCTGTATTCCCTGCTTCATTTCATGTCTTTACCTTTCACAACATGACAAATTGGTGGATGAGAGTAAAGGTTTATGGAAAAAAAAAACCTTTCTGGGATGACAGAGAAATCTTAATTTCCAAATTGATATTTGTAATGTGCTGTTAAATATCAAATGTGACTGAACAGACTTTATTTATAAATAAAAGTTTATTTATTAGTTTCTTATGAAAAGACTCTCATACTCTGCCTTTTTTGTGTGTTTTGGTTGATTTGCATTGGTCATTTTTGAACTGGCTGTGTCTATGAAAATGAATGGCCGCATGGTTAGATAATCACCTGTCAAACCTTCGATAATCTTTATGCTAATTCACCTAATTTAACTCAGTTTACGGAACTCGAGGTAATAGTAGTAGTCTTCTACTACTGATGGCATATGATGATATAGATCCTCAGAACTTATTCACTCTCCTACCTGTAGAGCAATGTGGACAGAGGGCTGGATCTTGTCGTTGGGCAGCTCCACGTACACTTCCTTGCCCAGGAAGTGGGCGGTGGCCATTTTGTGGCACTTGTTTCCGGTGAAGCCCGGCAGGCAGCGACACACCGGCTCCCCATTTGCTAAAACACACTGAGCACCATTCTGGCAATCATAGTCATCACATGGACTTGTCTGCAGGAGGATCATTGGTGGTGGGTTCTCACAGAAGAGGCCGCTGTGGTGGAAAAACAGGGCAGAATTATGCAGAGTAATTATGTGCATTCACTGTTTGCATCACATTCTAATGAACAAATAATAAACAACTCTGTTCAATATTGTTATGATGTCACATGTCATTGTACCACACTTCCATCTGCAGTCAGTTGTTGGCATGGTTGCTAAGCAACATCCGCCAACAGCCAGGTTGGCCGCCCACTTTATGTTGTGATGGTGCAAAGGTATTTAAAGAGGTTTGCTTCAATATAGTCCTAGAATCCCTCTCAGCCAATCACAGTGCTTCGTCAGCACTAACTGCAGTATAATAATAGATCAACACATGGTCTTTATCTCATAGTCTCAGTCTCTCCCTAGACAAGACAAGCAGGAGGGCAACAGATACTGTCTGTCAAGCTCTCTGCTGGCAACAACTGCAGACTCTAACTCAGTTCCATAATTAGCCACACAGAGACTCATCAGCCATGTCATTCAGACAACAGGCCGTTTTTATATATATATATATATATATATATATATATATATATATATATATATATACACACACACACACACACACACACACACACACACACACACACACACACACACACACACACACAAAAACTGCACCATCTGGATCTGTGTGAGAGTGTGTGGGTGCGCAACTACTGATGTGACAACGTAGAAAGCATTGTGCCCACATTGCGTCGTGTATATGCATTATTTACCTGAACCCCGTTTTGCAGACGCAGGTGTAGCCGTTGATGGCATCTACACACTCAGCTCCATGCTGGCACTTGTTTTCCAGGCAATCGTTGAAGTCCTGCTCACAGTGTTGGCCCACATAGCCTGGCAAACACTCGCACCTGATGCAAAAACACATGGGGGGTTTACTGATAGTGGTGCAAAAAGTGAATTTCCACACAACTGTCTTGACCTCTGACCACAGGTACTAACCTATAGCCCTTGGAAAGCGGGACACACTTGGAGTCGTGCTGGCAGGGGTCAAAGCCTTGAAGGCAGGGATCGATCACCTCCTCACACAGGTCACCTGCAAGCACAATGGAAAAGCCATTTTGTTTCACGGTGGTTGTGTCAGCATTGCAATGGTGAACTTCTTCGTCGGGTTGGGGGGTGGGTCACGGGGTGAACCGTTAAAGGGAAGTAAAAATATTTGTTTTAAAAGCCCTAATTGCCGGGTGAGCCTGCACACTTCCCTTGGAGCTGGGTTTCTGTATGGGAGCACCAGTCGCGCCATTGGGGCTATATGAGTTCGCATCTGCCTGCCTGCTGCCACACACACACACACACACACACACACACACACAGTCTGGCAAGGCCTAAAATTAGGCCCGCTGCGGTAATGACAGACCTCAGTGGGGAGCAGCCGCTCCCACACCTCCCCATCCTACCCATATTTCATCACTCTCCCTTTTAAATGACCGGAGAGGAGAGATAAGCCTGGTAAAGCTGGAGGGGTGAGTAACAGGAGTAAAAACACCCCAGGAGGAGGGGGGGTCAGTGGTCTCCTGTGCCCAGAAAATGCTGTGTCAGTGTCTGCATCAGGCTCTGTCCTCTCCACCAACCCGGGCTCGCAGTCTCTGTTTCCGACGTGTCGGCAAAGCTGCCCTTCACCATGTGCCAGAGCAGGAAAAGCTTAGCTGCCTCTGAGACGAACTACAGTGCGGCTATTGTGAAAGGCTGAAAAAAGCCAAGGTGCTAAAATACAACTGGCACTTGACACCTGCCGCCTGGACAGCAGGTGGGCACTTCAGTTCAGCACTAAAGGTTCCCTGTACAAGAGCCTCAGGACCAAAGGCAGAGTAAGCAAATAAGATATCTAGATGTTTGTGAAGGGAGTGCAGTTTCAATAAATCAATAAATAGGTCATTCACCTATTTCATGTATATAACATTTCTCACGTATTTAGTTAATATGAGTACATATGCATTCATTTTAATTGAATTGGGGTGGTAGTAGCCTAGTGGGTAAGAAACTCGCCTGTGAACCAGAAGACCCAGGTTCAAATCCCACTTACTACCATTGTGTCCCTGAGCAAGACACTTAACACTTAAGTTGCTCCAGGGGGGGACTGTCCCTGTAACTACTGATTGTAAGTCACTCTGGATAAGGGCGTCTGATAAATGCTGTAAATGTAAATGTAAATTTTACTGCCCAAACGTGCTACAAGCCATTATGGCTATAACATTCCTGTGCTAGACTAGGACAAGCACATTTGCTCACATTCGTGTTCTGTGTGTTCCTACTATTTCACCATTTCCCTGCAAAACTAACTAATTTAATTACGAGGTGAATTTGTGGTGGGCACATTTTTCGTGGGAGTGAATTTTTGTAGTAACACAAGGTGGTTCAAAATAGCGAGATGCACGCTAATCTCTTCATTAGTTTGAGCTGCATCGTATCGCCATCATGTGAAGGCACACAAAACGTCAGCTGTCAGCAAAAGAGCGAATGTTGGTGCAGATTTGTACCTCTGTAGTTGGTTGCGCAGACACAGGTGTAGTTGTTGATGCCATCCACACAGGTGGAGTTGTGTTCACAGTCATTGTCTTCACAGTCGTCCAGATTAATCTCACAATGCTGGCCCTCAAAACCGGCAGGGCATACACAGCTGAGAGAGAGAGAGAGAGAGAGAGAGAGAAAGTGGAATTAATTTGTCATTGTAATAAATATCTTTATTTCCATTCTGCCATCTGTTTTATGGTTTTTACCCCATTTTGGTATTTTTATTATAGCTTTTCACATCCAGTTCTGATATTACTTTCCACCTCTTTGTAATTGTAGGTAATATTTTCATAACATCATTTCCCTTCATGCTTTGGCTGCAGATTTTGCTGGGCAGCAGAAGGGCTAAAAGAGAGAGGCTGATGAAGACGAAGATTATGGATACAGGCAGAAAGCAGTGGTCTCCAGCGTTGGATTACTCAAATTACTTTAATTACTCAAATTACTTTATGTTGAAAGAGAACCAGTCTCTCACTCACTCACTTTTTATAACCGATTAGACCTACTCAGGGAAGCCCATCCTGAGATACTGGGCACAGGGCAGGGACTCAGCCAACCGCAGAGCACACACACATTCACACATATTGATGAATCAGCTCATTATAAAGATGTTTATTTCGTTATTACAAAGTAATAGTTAATTGAACAATTGAAAAAAGTTGGTTCAGGGAACCTAATGAAACCACTATAGAGCTAAAATCATAGTGAATTTATCTGCTGCTGGGTTATTATTCAGGTACATTTCATATGAATATTATGTAAGTAGATTACAATAATAGGCTGGTGGGTTTTGTTTTGAACAGTAACAGACTTGTGCTTTGTATTCAAAATTTCATCAGATTCCAGGAAAGAAAATGTATCCCAGTGTAATCGGGAGCTTTGGTTAAACAGAAACCCACTGAACGACAGAGGGCAGCGTTTCTGAACTAGTCCTAACCCTGCACCTGTCACCATTCTTGATTCATAACAACATATTTCTTGATTCATCAATTACATTTGTAAATCCTGAGGACCCCTTTGCCATCATGCTAGTGACTAAGGCCCACGTTTGGCCCTTAGTGATAGCACACACTGGATGCCAGTCAGTTGCTGAAGGCAAACAAGATAGAAAATTACAGCCAAACAATATAATATGCACAATATCTTTACAAAACTATTTATCGGTTTGTCATTTTGTGCATTTGGTTGTTTTCAATCATCTTCCTTATTTAAATTAATTAATTTATTGTTTTGTTATAAAGTTCTGGCTTTCACACATTTTTGATGTAAATTAAGGTTTTTGCTTGAACTGTTTTTTTCACCCTCCCTTCGCACAGCCACCTTCAAATGTTTGACAAACGTTTGATAATGCCTCAAAGCTATGGTACAGCCAGCAGCATTTATCTCACCCAGTCGCCCACAGGGCAGCCACGCCTGCAGCGGCCATAGTGCCAGCAGCAGCCAAGTCGGGGTGGGGAGCTGGCATATACATCAAACGCAAAGGCCACCAGAACATCTGCTGGTGGAGCGGTAGCAAATAGAATAAAAGTGAAATTCAATATGCCCCGGAGAGTGGTTTCATTACGTCCCTGTAATGCCAAGTGGAACACCGTTTTGGGAAAACGATTGCTGGTGATTCATAGCGAAGGGTGAATCGGCACTGACTGCACATTCAACTCCCAACATTTTGTAATAGTAGACATGGGAACAAATGGGATTTCACACTGTGTAGAAAGTAAATTCAACCATAACCCCGCAGGTGTGGGTGAGCCAGTTTACCTGAACTGGCCTTCTTGTCCCGGCACCAGATGACATGTTCCTCCATTTGTGCATGGCAGGCTCACACAGGCATTAAGGGCGATCTCACAGTTACGGCCCTAAAAGGACAGACAGAAGAATAAATATAATCTTTCTTGCCACAGACCAACAAGTCATATTCATGCACAAAGTAAGATTTAGAAATATTACTTTGAACAATTTGTGACACAGTCAAAACCCACCTGACTTGCTTTGTCTCTACAAATATGTTTTAAGTGAAAGTGATTGTTTTTGTCAATGTCATACACAGCGGAGCACAGCACACAGCGCACTCAATGAATTCTCTGCATTAAATCCATTACCATGTGAGCAGTGGGCAGCTTTGAAAGGGAGCAGTGTTTGGGTACATTACCTTGCTTCCTTACCCACTGGGCCTCCATTGCATGAATACAAGAGGAGCTGTCAGTGGTGCTGATTCCTGCTTTTTTCTTTTTTTTAGAGGGTTAAATGAGTCTAAGCCCTTACACACACTCACAAACATTTTGTGTTCAATAACACACAGAATAATCCTCAGGCGCAAGGACCCACCCACCCTCAGTCACACACCTCCTGACCTTGGGAGTGGAGTTTTTAATTAAAAAGGAAGGCCCATTGGTTTTGTGTGTGTAGGGCAGGAGGTTAAGCTCTTATCTGCTTTTCAGGCGCAATGCTGACAGAAATCCTATAATCAAACAAAGGCCAAATGATTGTGCTCAGCAGTCCTGGTCTCTCCCTCTCTTGTTCATGCATAAACACACACTGACTAACTGGCCGCCATGCATTGCACATCAGTGGCACTGATATAAGCGGTTAGGATTCCTGCAGCATCCTGTCGATGTGTGTACTGAGGCTGCATGCTCGATTTATGGTTGACCTTTAGTGGTCCTTAAATAATTACAGGCAGAATAATCGATTGTTAAAGTGCTACAGTATGTCATGAGAAACCCCAGGAACAGAATGAAATGCCCGTTCCACAGGTCACTTTACCTTGAAGCCAAAGGGACAGGTGCAGTGGTAGGAGCCGCTGGCGTCACTAACACACGAGCCGCCGTTCTGACATGGGCCGGTCAGACAGGGGGCACACTTGGACATGAGATTTATGTCCACTGGGCCTGGTACGAGAAAGACGTTGAGAAAGTTATGTTGATCCAGTGACTCTCCATTTTGAATTCAATCTATGCATTAAAAAATCCCTTAATCTTCCATAAAGCCCCGATAAAGCCACAGTCAGCATTAAGTAGCTGTCTTCACAGACATTTGAATGATATCTCCATTTTCATCTCTGCAAGCGATTAAGAGCAGCAACATAAAGAAGAAAAAGGACACAGGGCAGTGGAGTGGAGATAGGAGAGAAGGAGGACATGAAACAGATGAAAAGATATAGGCTATTCACCCTTGCACTGGAAGCGATTAAGGGGGGTTGTGAGCAGCAGACGGTCGGCCATGTCAGGTGGTCCGGTACAGCGGGCGATGCCGGGCTCTTTGAAACCGTCCTTGACCCACTGAGAGAGCCAGCGCAGGTCGCAGTCGCAGTACAGAGGGTTGGCGCCCAGAGCCCTAACGGAGCAAAAGGGTTCAGAGTATTTTCCATTATGCCTTTAGACAGCACTTTTTCCTCACTTTTAATTTAAATTTTTCTTCTATCACGCATAGCACTTAAACGTAGCTACATGCTTAACAGTGTCAAACAGTGCTACAGCATCTAGAAAATGAAGAAGAGGTCACATATGTTTTTTCTTTGAGATGAACTGACCGACCTTGAACTGTGCAAGTATAAACCTGCCAGTATAAACCTTTTTGCACCACAGACAAATAGCTTGGCTGATTCAAGGAGCTTTTGAGTCAATCTGAATTTTCACAATTTTCCAGGGTTTCTGGTTTGTTTAGATTCATTTTCTTATTTTGCAGTGATCTAGACGTAGATCACTGTTCAGAAAATTGTTCGGTAAACACACAGCACTCCAACTCAAACCCTTGTCTAATGAAACCGGCGGCCCTTCTCTGTCACAATAGACCCTGTGATTTGCCACAGCACTCTGAACCAAAAACTGCAGAAAGGCAAAAACAATAAGTCTTTTAGCTGCAATTAAAGAGGAATGTGTTCTTCTGCAGGGCCCATGAAGTTCAGCCGTGGAGTAGAGCACAGTATCGCTCTTTGTTGGATGTTGCCAGTCGATGTGGCACTAGAGCACCAGAGCGCTACCAGTGAGAGCCAGGTGTGAGAGGCGGGTCTCGCCCGTTCACTTACAGATGAGACAGAGACGTCAGGTGGTTGAAGGCTCCCTCTGGAATGGTGGAGAGGTCGTTTCCATGCAGTGTTCTGCAAGAGGCAGGAGAAGAAAATACAAAAAGCATTTAAACACTACTGTGCCTGAGAAGAGCTGATAGAACTGTTTAACATGCAATAACCTCCCTGTGATCCCTGAGCTCATTAAGCTCCTATAATGATACTACAAATGTAAATAATTTTTATAAGCTTTGACTGCATTGTGATGAAACTCATCAACGCTGATGTTTATAATGACATGTTGATTTGGTGCAGTCCTTTTTACATAATTAAAACATTACAATTTTATTGTTTAACTATTGATCAAAGCAATACTGACAGTTAGATGACAGTTAGAATTGATTTAGTCCAATTTCTATAAAAAAAGGAAGGTAACACCATCCAATCACAGTCGAAATCTCTGAATGTCTCACAGAGCCCTGCCCCCTCCTTAGCCCCACCCCTTTGTGTTTGGATCTGGGAGACCTCTATTTCTGTAGAGGGTGTTGTGTGCCACCCACTAACAGAGATCCCACAGTGAGGTCTGTACAGACATGACCCTGACCCAGAGCTCCAACCTCACCCCAACCTATTCACCAAATGCTCTGGCGGGACCCAAAAGGTGGAGGGGTGAAAGGCTGGCGACCCCTTTTTGGAATTCTGTGGGCTCGATGCCAGGGCCAGAATGAGCAGGAAGGAAGGTGTCAGCGTTGATGAAGTACGACAGCCCACGCCATAGTGAGAACGGGTTGTGGGCTTGACAGAAAGGACTGGGGCTGACAGAGAAGAATGAGTGTTTCCCTCTCCCGCTCTCTTCAGCTGCCGGCCGAGGGAGAGCGTTTCTCTGCTGTTTTCTATGTTTTATTTATTTGAAGTTGTTTTGGAGCTTTTTTTTTTCAGTGGACTGGGAGATTGATGAGACAGGCGGATGCGAGGCAGGGCAACCATTCATCATGCCACGAGCGGGGCCATGTGTGTGTGTGTGTGTGTGTGTCTGTGTGTGTGTGTGTTTTTAAGTTGAGGAGGGAGCAGCACTTACAGCAGACGTAGGGAATGCAGGCCGTCAAAAGCATGCACCGGGATGCAGCGGATCTGATTGTAGCTGAGGATGCTAGAGGGACAGACAGGACTCATAAACAGTTCGGCTTCACAAAACAGAAACAAAAACTTTCCACAAATTGCATCTGTTCATTATGGATTATGGGCTTTCACTACTAAATCATTTTGCCATCTGTTTGCACTATTCCTCTGCAAGCATTGCAGTAATACATAATTAAGCCTTTAAAAATATAAGGAATCAGCACCACAGACAGCTCCTCTTTAGTATTCATTAAATGCATTTTAATAATGTGCAAAATGCATGTCGCTACAGGTGGTGGTGGAGTAAAGAAAAAGCTCCTCTGCATCTTAGTCAACATCTCTCAACCCTCTACACAGAGTAGAAGAGGGCACTATTAATAAGAAAAAGCTCAACTGATTTCCACCAGAGATTCTTCCTGCCAATTGAAATATCTCTTCCTCTCTCTGCTAAATACAGTATTAATTTACCATGCACAATAACGCTTTTACATGGGGATTATGTATATTAAAATTAACATAATACTCAACATAATTTGAGTTGTACAGATGAAACAAAAAGAATATAATGAGGGACTGGTGAAACAATCTGTAGGGTTTGTATCACATGATGAATATTCATAGATAGACATCTAGTGTTGCTTCCTTATATGACAGTCTGCTAATAAGATAGCATGTCAAAAGATTACGTCTTAAGAGAGCTGTTAGAGGAGAATGGATTATTAGAGGGAGTTTTTTCCTTACCACTGTTACCTCTGGCTTGCACACCTGGGGCTTTAAGCACTATTCTATTTGTTAGGCGCTTTGTGACAATTTACATTGTAAAAATCGCAGACATATTATACAATATTTATCACAAAGGGAAATTTAGGGGGAAAATTGTGAGTGTCCATACGCAGCATGTGATTTGGGTGTTCAATGTGCTTCTCCATTAAAAATCTGTTAAGACTTGCATTGTATATTTTTGTAAATTATAGCAACATATTTTAGTAATGCCCCGTCTATAACTCACTTCCATCAAACAGTGTAGCAGGAAATGTAATATGGGAACTGCTGTCAAAGTATCACAAATTGGAACAGTATAGGTGGAACTAATGACAGTGAGGCATTTATGCGCTTGTTCCTGGACTGCTGAGAGTTACTTTAACGTAATGTAGAGGCTCAGGCACATTATTAGCTGCCTGTCACCAGTGAAGTTTTGTTGCCCCCCTGTATAACCGCCATGCATCAAGTGGGTTGCCTTCTTTGAAAATAACTGGATGCAATTATTTGCTTGGAGATGCTGCGGCTCGTGGACACTCACAGGCAGACAGAGGCAGGGAGAGGGGGGGTCATACATCAACTGTCTCCTCTGGGAAAGTTGTTCTCAGACATAACCTGAGATAGCACACGTCTGAGAAAGCCAAACCTTGTGCAGACACAGGAATATACACACACACACACACACACACACACACACACACACATCTGTCCACATCAAAACTTATGGGCTCTGCCCTTTTTGGCCAGGTCCATCTCCATGGAAACTCACAGAGTGGCGAGCTGAGTCATGTTGCTGAAGGTCAGCGGGGCCAGAGAGCTGATGCTGTTATTGCTCAGATCCCTGCGTGACAAACACACACAAACACACACACACACACAGACACTCAGTTAAAATTCAAAGGGTACAGGAAGAACTACACATACAGAGTAATATTCTCCATGAATTATTATTATACTTTACAAAAACAAAACATTGTAAACATATCTCAAATAAAAGATCATAGAGTTTTGACCACCAGCAAATGTTCTTCTGATCAAATCAACCAAATATCAGTAAAGTTTTAAAAATTCTGACTGACTCTTCATAAATTAAAACATTGTTAGCATATTATTATTATATGATTTAAAGTTGGGTATAAACACGTTTAGTGAGAATTTGTGTAACACTGTAAGATTTTTGTATGTGCTGTATTTTTCCACAAGCACAAGACCATCAACCAAAAATATATGATAAAGGAAATGTTGCAGTGGTCTCTTTGTTGTTATCCAGAGACATATTTGATGTAATTAATGGTAATGGATGACACACTTACACTAACGTGAGATGTTTCAGGTTAGCAAGTTCCTTGGGCACCACCATCAGCAGATTTCCCTCCAGGTACCTAAATTAGAGCACACGGTCATGGGTTACATCAAACTAACAGCAGGCAGTAGCAGAAAGGCCTTGTTAAAGTTTACAGATGTGGAGGAAGATAAGGGACAGAGTTAATGCACCCAACCTCTACTACGGGAGTGTTTTTATCATGCCAATCCTCTGCCGTAAAGTTTACTTGTTAAATAGACCATATGGGTCATTAAGACAGTGAAAGTGAGAGGTTATCTGTGTGTGTGTGTGTGTGTGTGTGTGTGTGTGTGTGTGTGTGTGTGTGTATGTGTGTTTCTTAACAGGGAAGGGGCAAGGTGCTAGGTTGCATTTTTGTCATTTCCACCCTTTTCGCTCTCTTTTTCCATCTGTTCCTCCCACCAGGGGAGGTTAACCGACTCCTGACTGGTGCTAATGCAACAGTTACTGTCGCTGATAGCCCTGTGTGGTTTCTCTCCCCCGCCTCTCTCTGCTCTTATCACACAACAGAGGGCTTATGAATAATGACAGATGTCTCAGCTACAGCTGACAGTATCCGCTCAGCCCTTAACACACTGAAAAGACTGGTGTTTGCAGAGCTGTGATGTATTTGCTTAAGGAATCTCCTTAAGAACTTGATGAAGACATCTTTCATGCTTTTAAATATAGATGCTTAATATCGTTGACTAGTTCATATAGGAGAGATGGAAGTGGCTGGGGCGGTAGGACCCAGGAGCAACTCACAGCTCGGTGGTGTCCTTGGGGATGCCCTTGGGGAGGGAGTGCAGCCCCCGGTTACTGCATCGCACCACCGTGTCTGAGCATGTGCAAGAGTCTGGACAACGTGGGACAGGCATGCAGCCATTGTCCTCTGTACCTGTGAAGGAGGGGAAAGTCAGAAAGAGAGAGAGCATGAGAACCACTGTGCAAAACACTGGGTAGAAACACATTATCATTAAATACAATTACTATACTGGCTCTAAAACAAAAAGAATCCAAATATAAGACCACCCCAATTTTTCATGACTTATATACACACACACACACACACACACACACACACACACACACACACACACACACACACACACACACACACACACACACACACACACACACACACATTTTGTCTGCCCAATATGGTAATAATAATGATTCAACCTCTATCAAGGTAGGCATCCAAGCAGATGGATGCTCTGGGAAGAACATAAGTAACATATTTTAGCACCACAATGGCATCTATGGATATGAGACAAGTTTCAATTGATAAAATAATGGCCAGTGCTGATATGCAAAAATTTTGATGCATGCAAATATTTTAGTGTTCTTTTATATGTGAATGTATTTTTCAGTTCCTATATTGTTTTTATATTTGTACTGAGAGAAGACACTAATGGTTTAATTATACCTGGTATAAAGCCTATTATAATCCTAATAATTTTTAACTGTTTTGCCCATCATCCAAAATCTTTAAAATCCAATAAATATGGCAGAGCTAGAGGGCAAAAATGTATTGGTGATCTGTTAAATTGTTCTTTTTATCTATGTATATGCAAGTCATTTGTTGCAAAAATTGAACTTATCAGTGTTTCCTCTTAGCTCCACGCACCCCTCCGCTTTCATCGTCCCGAGCAGTGGCCAGACTCAAGAGAGGCCAGCAAATTAAGACATTAATGGGAGGTAATGGAGTTCCAGCTCTATTCCAAAAATAACAAAGCCTGATGCAGCCGTAGAGGGCGGCGGGGAGAGGGCGAGCAGCTGGTGACTCCTTTGACAGCACTGACCGGGGACCTCCAAACTCCCGACCACGACTCCCAGCAAATCAGTTGAGCTTTTTTAGTCTCCCTTCCGTGTAATTTCACTGGGCTAAAAATAGGACTGCAGTTCCAGGTTTTACAGGAACGGGGATTTGGGGGGGGGGGTTTGACAGTTTTTCTGAGCTTGACGGAAAAGTGAAGCAAACCCTTTGACCCTCTCCACTTCCTGCTGGGTAACTATGCATGCTCGACTTTCGCTCACTTTGTTATTTTATTTCTGCGAGTGTGGAATAATATCAGCGAGGGAAGCTGGGCTGCAGGAATGCCGCCTGGATCACGGTCTGCACATGGGCCATGTTTTCCTGTTGGATGGCCTGCCAGCAGCGCTTGGAAGTGAAACTGCTGTTCTGCCCCAGAAGGACTGTGGGGAGTTTGACGATAGACACCCCACCCCTGCACCACCAGCTCCACCTCCCTCCTCAGCCAGACAAAAGCCAAACCACGTTTCCTTCTGCATAATAAAAAAGTTATGGGTCTGTCGCAGTGCTCAGCTTTTTGCAGCGCTGCTCTGGATACGACTCTCATATAAAAGATAAATAAATAAATACATCCTCTTGCGGGAGAGCAAATGTTTGTAATTTGTACAGAGAAATAATAGCAGAATCAGAAAACAAATAAAAATACAAATGATGATTATTTAATTATTTAAATGATTATTATTATTATTATAGTAGACTAAAACAATGCCACTTAACATAGAACTATTAATGCTAACAATACAACTTAAATATACTACTTCTAATAACAGTAATAAAAAAATACCCATCTGGCAACATTTTCCATTTTCCATTTTCTTTGCTCGTAACACCACAGATTATCAGAACTTCTGACTGGTGAACTAGTGTATGCCCCCACAGCGCAATGTCTTATATAGTCACATAATTATGCCCCCTTCTCACAGATATTGGGGGCATCCAGCGACAGATATAAAGGCATCCAGCAATCTTGACAGGATGAGTGCCTCGTTCTGACTACACCAATAACTCCTACAGTAGTAACCAGGCATCGACCAATTCCCATCTGAACACCAACCAATGGACAGATAGAATGTAGTGCCAGGAGTGTGGCACCACAGCTACTGCCTTTGCCATAACCTGGCTGCCTAACCTTAACATGCATAGTGACACATATGACACTATGCACGTTAAGGTTAGGCAGCCAGGATGTGATGTGACAGGACAAACAATAATGGTCTACTATATCTCCAAAGTCAAGGTTGCAGCAATGAGGACGGCTGTTTGGACGGACGGACTGTTGCCCTACCATCACAGGTAAAGTCAGGGGTGGCCACATCCTGGATGGGGATCTCCTTGAGGAAGGCCGGTTTTTGGCATCGTGGGTTCCCACTGACCACTCGGGTTTTCTTCAGCCACTGGCCCAACCACGCCAAATTGCAGTCGCAGACGTAGGGGTTGGACAGCAGATTACTGAGAATGATAGAAAAAGAGAAATAATGTACCTTTTTACATCAAAATTCAATCTGCATTCAATCTTATTATGTGCAAAGCACCTTTTTTAGGGCACTTGTTAAAGCCTCCTTCAGAGATGTCAGGATAAGGATTTATTTTATAACCTGCAGAGCATTACCACCTTCCCAAATTGTGCATGGCACCATTAAATAACAACTGAGCCAGAGCTGGCAGTCATCACTCCTGTTCCCTCAGAGAAAAAACCTGAAAGCCCAAAGTCCAGCACCTTGCAGTCTCTCTGCGACATTTTTCTCTTTTGAGAGAAAACCTATTGCCCATCAATCTAGCTCTGGTATCAGAGCCGAGCCCAGCGCATTTCACAGCCTTCATCTTTGCACCCTTTAAAGTACGGTGAGCGGAACAGGGGCTTAAATCACAGATTTTGGCCTTGAGAGGCATGAGTACAGCCGGGAGTCGGGAGCTGACAGGCCTCCGCCATCCGCCACCGACTGACTCACAGCAAAAAAGGTACCGAGCAACAGGGAAGAGCTCTCCCTCCGCCCTCACTTTATTTCTTTTTATTATTTCTCCTCTGGTGGTAGAAAACAGAAGCTGCTAAGCGCCTCTGTGCCAGCGCAGCCCGAAGTGTGGATTAATTAACTGGACTGACCTTGAGCTGCCCAGGCACTCGCAGACGTACGGCTTTAATTATTCCCGCACACGTCTCCGTAAACAATGCCAAATCAGATCTGGTGGAGGGGGAGAGGCGGGCAGGAAAATGACAGAAACGACTCTTCGTGGCGTTACCTTACCCGCAGGCGGACATTAGAAGGGCACATCAGGACGTTTTGCCGCTCTCGTTAATAGGGTGTGACAAATGGCAGAGGTTCAAGAATAAATAATGCTTTTTCTTTTTTTCTTTTAGTTTGCGATCTAGCTTTGGCCCAATCGTTTTCTGGCGACTGGAACGAACACCGACTCTAATTTAGACAGGGGTTGAGAGCGGGAAGAGATGATAGGAGAGTAGCGGCGAGAGAGCGAGAAAGGGAGCCGGCCAGGACTGTTCGGTCTGACCGCTGCACTCGTACGGCAGGATCACAGCTGGTTCCTGGGTTCTCTCTCCGTCCCTATTTTTAGCCACCGCACGCTGGAGCAGACCCGCCTGTGCCAGCCACAAGGTAATTAAAGAGCTGGTAGGCCAAGAGAGAGAGAGAGAGAGAGAGAGAGAGTGAAAGAGAGAGAGGAAATAGAAAAGTGGCAGTCGGTAATGGCCAAGACAGAAGACCACAAGCGAGGCTCACCCCTACGCAGAGCGCCAAAGAATGACACAAACTTTGTTCATTCATTCATTAACTCAATCACTAATTCATCATTAAGTCATTAATTCATCTCTCTATACACTAATTAATTCATTAACTCACTCTATACAGAACATCAGAGAATGGGTGGGTTGACAAACCTTGTTTATCTGTTTGTTCTTCATTCATCCATCCATCCATGAATTAATTCAAATTAGTTTATTCATGCATTCATTTTTTTAGTTCATTCAGTTTCATCTAGAATCTAACTTTTTTGGCAGAAGAATGATTTTGAAACCATTTTGAAGGGTTTCTTTGCACTATTCTTAAACCCACATTATAAACATTATAAATGTGTCATTGTTGTAGCTTTGTTGTAATAAGGAACCCTTTTGTGTCAAGTCCTGTGTTTGTATGCCTGTAGATGTATTAGTTCTGTATGCTGTGCTTTTGTTAAAAAGTAAGACTCCCTGTCTATGTGAAGTTGTGTGCATGTGTCCTGTGTCCTTTCCCTGCCATGCCAATCACCGTCACCGTTTATATTTATGTGAAACAATGACCATCACACACTGTGGCATCTTGTGTCTTATTATAACATAATCTGCTAACATTAACATATATTTTGGTCTAAAATGTCTCATTGGGTGTATGTCATGCCCCTACTACAAAACGTTGTATATGAATCACAATCAAAATCAGAAAACTTCATTAATACCGAAAGAAATATGAATCTGCCTTTTGCAGGGCCATTTCTTTTGCATATGTTGGAGCTTTCATGAACAACTCAGGATGTGGATACTGAATTGAGCCATGGCTTTGATATGTGACTTACAGTACAGCTCAGTTTCAGTGGCACCGCATTTTGAGTTAAGTTATTTTGAATATATACACATGATGGCTGGCTTGTCCATCATGAGTCCACTGTGTCCAATATTGCTATTTTTCCTTTCTCTAGCTATGTAAACTGACTGACATAAAACTAAGATTTTACAACAACCCACAGAGTCCCCTGTAATGTTGTAGATTATCATATTTCAGCATTTTACAGATGTGCCCAGGGTTCTTCCCCATGTTATGGTTACAATTTGTCTGTGTTGTGTCTATCCCCAAAAAAACAACATGAAAATGTCCTGTATATGTATAACAAGCATGGAAAAATCACAAATCCATCTGCAAACAATATTCTCCAGCCAAACAGCAACTCCATCACAAGTTCACTGCCTTCCTCCACACGGGGCCGCAGCCTCCCCGGTACGCAGCCTGATGAACAGGGGTCCAGCAAGACCACATGAACAGGCGGACCTCCCAGAGTTCCACCTCGAAACATATGCAAGATCGCTAACAGTCAGTGGACTGAACAAACACATTTGGCTCTGAGTCTTAGTGGCTGGTCATTCAAGCAGCTTATTTGGGACATTAAGAGAACCAAGAGGCACAGCAGCACGGTCTGTCACGAAATAAAATTACTGACCGCTGAATCTGGCAAGGTTTAGAAAAATGAGGTGAGGGTAACCTGCCGTGGATGAATTTGAGCATTGAATGTGTCTGACTGTGTATATGAGTTAATATGGTACCACAGACTGATCCTCTGCATATGTGTAACTAATATACAATTCATTTTATTTTATTTTACTGCCCTGAAAACTATGTCATTTATGCTATTCAAGTAAAAGTGATTGTTTTTGTCATTATCATACACAGCAGAGCACAGCACACCATGCACACAACAAAATGTGTCATCTGCATTTAACCTGCATTTAATCACACTTGGTGAGCAGAGGGAAGCCATGAAAGGCGTCCTGGGTGTGATGAGTGTACCTCAGGTGCGACCCTAACCCTTAGACTAAATTTGCAGCCTTATGAATTAACATGAAATAAATATTGTCATTCATAATAAGAAAAACAGGTGAATGTGTGAAAATTTGTGGGTTAGCACATCAATTTCATATAAACAGAATAAATTGTATTAATGTGACCTCAGATAGTCCAGCAGGTTTAGTGTGTGTGGCCAACATGTATAGTGACTGAGTGAGTGAGTGAGTGAGTGAGTGAGTGAGTGGAGCAAGACGGTGCAGACACAGGGCGGGGTGCTCACATGGTTGAGAGAGAGTGCAGGGTGGAGAAGGCCCCCGGGGCAATGGTTGAGATGCGGTTGTCGAACAGAGACAGCAGACGCACCGAGCTGAGGCCTATGAACGTGCTGTTGTCTACACACGTGATTTGATTACTCCTCAGCATCCTGGAAACACACAAGAGATAGAACAAGGGTATTAAAAAATTCAGAATGTCTTAAATCTCCACAGAGCAAAAAAAAAAAAATGCAGATAGGCAGTTTTAACACCACTCTGTGCAAAATAAGCGCATTTAATTTTAGCAGCAGAAGCCGACTTGGCAAGTCACTCTGTGGGCCACTCATCTAACTGGATTCCTCCCTGGTGGAAGTTTTCTTGGGCTTTGCACACACACACACACACACACACACACACACACACACACACACAAAGACTGGAGAATACCCTGTGTATGTAGGTCACACACACTACACAACTCCTACACAAACAAGCCAGTAAAATTTAATATTCCATTTCCTCTGCTGGCACATCTAGCTGCGGCGAGTATCTCTTTGCGCAAGCAAAGTGTGTTATGTTTAAAGAGCTAAATTGATATGGCATGTTGGAAACGAGGAAGATAACCAAATTTCTGGGCCTTAACCTGTATAAACATTTCAGAGAAGTACATCCTATCAGAGGAAATGACCCATCCACAGCGATGCATGTGCAGCTCCACCGCTTTTATGGACTCCTCACACATGTTCGTCCCCCGGTCTGAGTTTGGCCCCGAGGATGAAATGTTCCACGATCAGAACGGTTTGTTTTTCGGAGTGGATGAGTTCTCTGCAGCCCGTGGCGAGGGCTGGTGGGCAGAGGGGTAGTGAGTGTGGCCTGCAAGTGCTCTCGTTAGCGGCTGCGATGGTGCATGCGATGGGGGTTGGTGGGGGTGTCTGGGTGACTGGCCCGGAATTTGCCCACATCTGCCATCTGGGGCACAACAATGATGGTTGTAAGTGTGCTATGAAATAATGTGTGCCTGTAAATATTTATGCCAAAATTTTTACTGTAAATCTGTAATGTACCAAATGATGTAACAACCTATTACAATACTGCATTTGTTACATTGTGTTTTCCATGTACAGATACAACACAACAATGTAAATGAGCCTTATTATTAGTGTTTTAATAAAATAATTACCAAAAAACAATAATAAATAGTAAAAAATCTAAATCAGTGACTTAAGTGACTTACTAACTTAACTTACTAACTGAGGCAGACAAAATAAAAAATTGATTTTTCTACCATAAAAAAAACAATTGATGCCTCCATGTTCTAAGAACACAACAGTGCTCACAACTTATGATTTATGACTTGGATTTACTCAAGAATTATATATAAGAATTATATAGCGGAAAGTTGACATTACAACAGAGTAGTATCAGGAGAAAATTCTGAAAGGTTCCATATGGTTTCTTTTTGAGACAAAACATCTGAACCGCCAAAGGCTTTCAACCAGTGCACTGATGATGTTGTGGTTCGATATCGGAGTGCAAATTTATCTTCGTGAACCCGATGAACACATGGATATAAAAGTAATGGTCACTGAAAAACGCACAGGCCTAAAAGTAATTTAATTACATAGACTCTCACCCCTAGATATATTGTGTCTGTGTGTGTGTGTGAATTGTATCTATGCTTGTTACTGTGTGCATGTAGCAAGATTAGGTCCCCACCCCCAACCACCACCCAGCCAGTGGCGTCCCGGGCGGGCTAAATGCAGAGCAGAGCAGTGTGTGATGAAAATGTAAAAGCAGCAAATTCGGCATTATGCTCTGACAGGCAGGGATCTGAGATGGGCAAACTCAATTTAGGTGATGCTCCTGGGACTTAAGAGCCACTAAATTCAATACTGAAGAGCCATGATTCCATTCCAGTTCTCCTTCTGCACTTTCTCTCCTCCCCCAATTTAGTTAATTAGCGAGAGAGCATTGCATAAAAATTTTAAATAAAAACAGTCCCTTCATGACCGTAGATATAGCTGCACAATTAGCTGCACATCATGCTATACGTATTGCTTATGACCCAAAAACAGTGTGTTAATGATCATGTGTGGCTGTTTCTATTGGATCTGACAAGTGCAGTTTGTGTTTTGTGCAAAGAGAGGCTCATCCTGTGAAATGATTTTTCCATAATATGTGCTTTCTGAGGGTACCAGCAGATGATACTGCAATGTGTTTCAACTAAATTGGCAGAGAGTGTGTGTGAGCACACAGCCAGTTCTGAGTGTCTTCTTGTCATACACAAGTGAAAGTTAATGAGATCATGAGTAATCCCATAGCGTGAGCCCGTTGCCCAGACTCTGTGGTGACATAATATTTATATATTTTTAATCATGACATCTGTACTCACAGGGTCTTGAGGCCAGTCAGCCCCTTGAACATACGTCCGTGCAGGGCCTGCAGCTTGTTCCCGGTCAGGAGCAGCTCCATGACTCCTCCGGCCCCCTCAAAAGCCCCCTCACGGATGTCCCGCAGCTTGTTGTTGCTCAGGTTACTGGCGAGGCAAAAGAAAATGAAAGACAGTCAGCACAGCCTACACAAGAACTGAATTAAAGAAGTAAAAACAGATTAAATCATGTTGTATTTTATGTCATAGTAATGTGTATTTCTATGTAACAGTCAACATCCTTATTATTACTTTATAAGAGTTGTGCTAATTTCAGCAACAACAGTTTAGTTGATGCTTACTTCTGCAGGATATCCAGAATGAAAAAATAGCGTGCATGAGAGCTATCAATCATCAGGCTCTCACAATGTTTATTTAATTAGAAATTGTGTTCAGTGTGACAAAAAAATGTAAACAAAAAACTTTGTTTTTCTTCTTCAAGTGACAAATAACTATCAAGCAGTTATTGTTTTACCTACTTATGTAAATCGTTTAGGACACCATTGACCTTACACTAGCAAACATGCCTCACGCTTTGCGTGTAGTGCTGTGCTCAGCACCACTTTGAAAACAGCGCCCTCAATGTGTATTGTCATTTTACTGATGAAAATGTAATTACCAGCTGCGATTTTTAGCAAAACAGGAATATGAACATGCGACTGACTATTACAGTGCTACAGAACTGATTTACTACCTGATTTACAGCCCTGGTGGTACACTTTGATGCTTTTTTTTATATGTACTGGAACGAGGCTAGGTAGTGAGCAATTTCACGCTTGATGAAACATCAGGTCCCATTTAGTACACATTTTTGGGGCTTGTGAATGGGCTGTGCTTGTTGCCTTTAGTATAGATGGAGATGAGCTTTTGTGAATGCACATTACAGGGCAGGTGGTGCGGGGAATGAAAGCAAGACCGGAGGGAAGGGAACAGATGCTTACATCTTCTTAAGGTTCGTGAGTTTCTTGAAGGTCCCTGTGGTTTCCAGGATGGAAATCTCATTGTCATTAAGCCGCCTGATACGAGATAGATAGATAGATAGATAGATAGATAGATAGATAGATAGATAGATGTAAAATGAAGGTACATGAGTAACAAGTGTACAAATTTCACACAACATATTTTGAAAAATTCTCATGTAGTATAATGACAACTTCATCTGAGCGTGACGGCTCTACAGGTTATGAAAGAAAAGGATGTCTCTCTCTCTCTCTGCTATGATTACCATTTAAATGAGCCTCAGCCTCCCAGAGTGGTGCTTTTCTGTGGGGGAATCTGTCATAATTAGCACAGTAATGCACTAACAAAGGGCAAGCAACTGACTGTCTTAATCAAGTGGTCTTTTTCTGTAATTTCCAAGCAGTACAGATACAAAAGCGAAGACAGGAGACCTGGATAGATGACAAAAAGCCACAGAGGGACATTTGTGGGATAGTGGCACAAGAATGAACAACCTCTTACTAACTATAAATGCCTAGTATTCTGGGACAGAGCTCCACCTCTCTGACATGAGCTTCTCTAGGTATTGTGACGGTTCAACTACTCTCGGCAGTAAAGCTGCTGGTAATACTCTGGTATTATACTTTTGAAAAAAAAAGTATGAAGTTAATTGATATCTTCCACATATAAAAATAAAAATGTATATTATTAGAATTAATATTTTGTCAAAAGTAGCAAAATCACTATTATGACTATAAAGTGACTGGTGACGGTGTAAAAAATGGGAGAACAGTTACCCGGGCAAAGGGCCTGCTAGACACAGTGTAACCAACACGTTCAGCACTAACTATGTGCAATCACCCTTTAGAGCATAATTCTCTCTGCCATGCCCAGCACCTATAAAACCAGCACCTATTTGTGTGCGCTGTGCAAGCACAAGAGAGAGAGAGTTCTCCCCTAGACAAGCGTAATTTCAAATGCGCCATAGACGAATGTCTTAATCAGTAACAGAGCCGGTCAAATAAAATATGAAAGATAACCTTTTATGTTGCAATAATAAATCAGTTTTCTTAATTTCCCTGGTACAGAAAGCAGGACTGATAATGGAGATGGCGATAATCCAATATTCTGGTCTTTAATTTACCCTGGCTCCATTTAATAAATTATTTTGGTGCCCATCCCTATCTTCGTGTACGTGTTTGCATTTATATCTTAGTGGGGGAAAAAAAGTCCCCATTGATATAGAAAAGAAATGAGTGTTTGAGACTCTTACAGGTCAGTGGTGTGCTCTGGTATGTGAGGAGGTATTCTGGTGAGTTTAAGGTTGGAGCAGTCCACCACTGTTCCTTCACAGCGACAGCGTTCTGGACACACCAGGTCCTGGAAACACTCCCCACTTAGACGGCTACGGTAGTCCTCAGTGCCTAACACACATAGATACACAGACACACAGAAAAGAGCAGAAGACCTGATTTCAGCGGCCCTTCCATCCTTCCATCAGACTATCAGACACATTTACAGGCATAATCGCAATGCTCACTTGAAAGAGAACATTTGAGGAAGTTGCCATTGACAAATGAAGAAAAAAAAAAGCAGTTTATTTGTAAAGTGGAGTCTGCTTCCAGTTATATTCCTGTCCTATCAGAGCTCTTCTCTTCTCTATTTACATCTTCCCTCCCCCCACCACAGGGACATCATTCCAAGAGACCACCACAGGAGATGGGCCACCAGCAACAGGCCAAAGGTTATTTCTGGTTGTGTGGAGGGGGGCGGCTAATGATGCTGTTGACCTGATCTCAGCTGAACTCCACTCTGGTTTTTTCTTTTCTCTTTGCTATCTTTTCCGTATACATATGTACACAGCTGTCCCTGTTGAGAAACTTTTTTCTTCTTTGGATCTTCCCACCAGTCACTCTTCTGGTGCCGGGATATCACCTTGTGTATTTGTTTGCTGCCTATCGCCTGTCTGTAATTTCCCAAAGTGCCGTGCGGTGCTGTGTGAGTGCCCAGCGGTCCCTGGTGCTTGACAGAACCATGTGAGTTGAGAGCAGGCGACGGCACATGGTTAGATCAAGCACAAGAGACAGCTGCAGCAGAGGCATGGGGGGGAGGAGTCAGGGCTCAAAGAGAGGCCAGCCAATCAGCACAGAGCAGCCAGGAAGCCAGGGGCAGGCTGGGATACCAGGGGCGGGGCCCCAACAATTAAAGAGACCCTAATTACCATGCACGCTTAGAACCCCACCCACCCGATAGAGGTTGCTGTGGCAACAGGATTCACGTGACAGTGGGTCGCAAACAAAACAAGGATATTAGACAGACAGACAGACGGAATGATTCAGACAGTGAAAAAGGGGATCAAGGGTAAATATCACACATTAAGAGGGTGAAAACAAGTGGGATAGCAGCCCAGTGTCACTGCACGCACACACACACACACACACAAACAAACACACACACAAACATATACGCACACGAATGTCTACTCCTAAACTGAGCCCTCTGACCAACAGTTTATCACCCCTCCTGTTCCGTTTCTGTGTTGCTATATCGAATTCTCTAGGCCTGTAATTCAGAATCCCGGGTTAATATCAAAGCAAGCTGTGTCTGAGAATGACCCACACACACAAACACACACTGAATTTTTCCCGTATCCTGAGCTAGCCTCTGTTGGACCGAAATATATATGTGTGTGTTTCACGAGCCTCTAAAACACAGCAGAATCCAAACTAAACTGGCCCCGGGGCCTGGATGAGACATTACGGCCCCCATCCACAAATCACTCTCTGTCAGACAATAAACAGAATGAATAAATGCATGAATAAACAAACAGCTGTGTGTGCAGCTGGGAAGTTTGGATGGACTCAAAAGAAATGGTTTCCCAACACGGAGAGGAGGCGGCACGGCCCTCCAGGGGACCATGTGGGTTAGCTAGTCTAGACTTCATGAGGTGTGCACGCATGCATTTGTTTAGATGGGTTTGGTATGTATCTATACTATTTGTCACAAGTTTGGACACATCTCTTTAACCTCATGACTGCCTTGTACATCATCAAATTAACGTCAGTGAAAGAAAGCAGGCAACAAATAGTAACTATTGGGAAACCATCCCCATTGTCCAACTGATGGTGGTTTACAATGAGTCTAAAACAGTTTTATCATATCCTCACATGTGTTATTTCATAGTTTTGAGTATTATATAGCCATAATTAAATGTTTTTGTTATGTTTCTCTGGGTTGGTAGATGCCAAACTTGCAATTGTTTTGGTGTGTGTGTGTACCTGTGCAACGGAACTTCTTGCTCTTGACCTGGCTGATCCGCTTGTTGGCGAGGCGACGTGGGTGACTGCACCGGGCACCGCTGGTCTCAATGGGGTTCTCAAATAGGTAGTCTGCAAGCCACTTAAGATGGCAGTCGCACATAAAAGGATTTTGGGCCAGGTGTCTAGAATAAAGAGAGAGAGAAGCTAACGCATCAAATGAAACCTGCAAACGCACAATCCATAAACGTGGCACGGTGCTCCTTATTGTGTTCTGAAAAGAATGTGTGTTCTGTGTGTATTTAATCTGTTGGCTGTCCTCACAGCGTTTTGATGGAGCGCAGTGGCGTGAACAGGCCTTTGCTGATGGTCTGTAGTTTATTGTCGTATAGCGAGAGCAGGCTGAGGCTCTGCAGGTCTTTGAAAGTGTTCACACGCAGACAGTTGATCTTATTGGCATTCAGCAGCCTGAGGGATGAAGCAATGGACAGGATGAGTGTCAAGGATAGGTGAGAAACAGAAAGACAGAACTTTCATCCCTGTTTGATATTGGCCTGCCTGTCCTTCACCACACCTTTCCAAGCACAGATGTTTACAGAAGTTTCCTTCAGGTTCTTGGATATTTTCAGACCTGCATTGTTTCTGAAATCTATTTTTTAAATGATCTTTATAATTATGGCAACATGCAGCGAACGATGAGGATGAAGACAGTGCGACCACAACAGTCAAAATGCTGGAAACTTCCCTTCCTCAATGGTCACCATCTGGGGCAGTAATTTTTGGGCTGGTGCAGTAAATCACACAGTGGATGCGGACATGTGTGCCCCAGTGTAAAATGGAGGAGGCGTAGCATGAGGGGAAGAAGACAGCGCTATTTATGTCATTCCCAGGATCCTCCTGTGGCCTGTGCCACCTCCACGTCTCGGCGGCTTTGCCCACCTGACAATTGCTTAATGCTCTGCATGGTGCTTCATTATCGAAAAGCCTCCCTAATGAGGAAGTGCATGCATCATCAGCCTGCTCACAGGGAGAACTAATTAGGTTTAAGGCTTCGAAAATAAATAAATCAAAAATAATAGGAAAGGCTAACATGGTAGGAAAACAGAACAAAAACTACATCTGTACTTTGATGGAAATGGCGTCTAAAAACATGTAATCCATAGGACAAACTCATTAGCGTTGGAATGATGCTTTTTTCATGCATCAATGCTTCAAAAAAATTTCTCTACATTCATTTCACATTGAGACTTTGAATGAAGTGGAAACAACTTCTACATTTTTATGCATCAATGCCACAATAACATATTTATCAAATTACATGACACTCAATTATGAGAGAATTCTAATGTGGTTCTAATTTTTTTCAATGTTTCCAGAAAGAAAGGGAGGCACTACCTCTACACAGATATCAGCCAATCTGGCACAATTGTAGTGGAATAGAGCCTGAAAATATCTCAATTTCTCCTCATCACCTCACAATAATTAGATGCATGCTATTAAAGACAGGAGATTTGCCCAAATTAGACCATTAAATACAGTCATTACATGTGAGCAATGTTTCCATGTCTACATCAATATAACTAGGTGTGGGAGATATGCTTTGTAATCAGCTTCAATTAAAATGCTAATGATGGAAAGTGTTCCGCAGAGGAAGGAAATAAAAGTCTCTTTTGGCACAGCCCATTGCCCAAACACAGATCCTCAACCAGAGGGAAAGGGTTTCTGCTCTTCATCTCATTCTCTCCTGGTGTGCTTCACTCACTTTTATGAGGAGAGATGACCTAGAGCACCGTTGCAGCAATGTACTCAATCCTTGGTATGAACCAAGCAACATATATAGTGTAGTGGCCTGGCATTGTCTCAAAATAGGTATGAAAAAAAGAATCTTTTTAACGATAAAAAGCATCATGATATTTCTGAATGAGTGTTAATTAAGAAAAAAGGGGGATAAGCTTATATTGTGGGCTAACATGGTGATATAAATGTATAACTATACACATATAGTCTTGACCAAATTTGTGGCTCGCCTAATTCTACAAATCCAGACACAAACCCCCACACACAGAGAGAACCAGAAGCCGTACTTACAGGAGCTGTAAGCTGACAAGGCCATCAAACAGGCCTTTAGGGATCTCAGTGATTTTATTACCATACAGGACCCTGTGAAATGAAACACAAAATACATATTTTTCATTTTGATAAACCAAATAATTCCTTTTGGAATTTGTCCTATCTAGACCTAACAGTTTTAACGGCAAAAATGAATTTGTCCACCAAATAAATTAAAAAAAAAAAAAAAATGCAAGATGCCAAAGATGCAAAGCAGAAAGAAAATTTTATGACATTCAAGGACGAATGGGTGACAGGCACGAATGTAATGCAGGTCACGGCCGCAAGCGCTGTGAGTTTGGGCTGTATTTCCAGATGTGCCTGCGCACGGGCGTCTCCCCTCTCGCCGCTTATCTGTAATCGCATTCCACGATGAACGACTCCCACACCCCAGCGCCAGTCGGAGGCCGACGGAGAGAGATGGATCCCTCATCATCTCCAGCCAGATTAAATGGCGCCTACTCGCGCTCCTTCAGGTGATTCAGACAAAAGCCGCCCTCACAGCCGGGCCCACGCACTACACGCACACCCAACATGCGCTGAGTACAGTACTCAGCGCTGGCTTATTTGCACGGGGCCGCGCGGTGTGGTTGTTTCTGATCTGCCTCGGCGTCAACACCTGTCCCATCATCCTCCGGTCGGCCCTGGGTGAACACCGCAGTGGCGCGCTAATTAGCATCAAGGCAATTAGTAACGCTGAGGTGTCTTTCATTATGCAGCAATTTGAGTGGGACACTTTGGCTTGTCAATTTAGGTCAGTGCGTGCATGTGTGTATCATTCTGCAAGATAGGCACAGAAAATAAATTAAATTGAAGTCATTTAGCCCTTGCACAAAAAATACATGCTCATATGCTAATTTATGCTCACCGGAGTGTGTTTTATCACATTTACGTGGGTGTGCTAAACAGCCAAGGTTGTTTTCCTGTCTACAGTCAATGTGAGGTAGACAGTGACCTGCATCTTAAACAATTAACAGTGAGCACCACCTTGAAAAGGCAACTGCTGCTAATTCGTTCCCAAATTGTGCAAAAGATACAAAGACTTTCCAATAAAAACATTTAATCGCATTTATCATGTTCATGAACTGCAATGTCATTTTTATTTATTTCAGATTTACAGGTCACATGACATCAATAAGTCACATGGCATTCTAAAATACAAGGAGCAGGAAATCGAGGTCTTCTTAATTTTGAATCCATGCTTCGAGACGGTAGACCTCCCAAAATAAGAGGCTGCGTACATAAGCCTTTGGTAACATGTCTACAATGCTTCTATTAACAGTAATGGCGACGAGCGCAGTTGCTGCAGCAGAAAGAACTCTAGTGGGATATGACCATCCATCACCACGATTCTTGGTATGACTTATGCAAGAGGAAAAACACTTAAAAGCAAACAAAATTGTGTTTTTGTCAACATAAAAAATCTGTAATGTAAAGAGAGCTAAACAATCTGATATCTGACAGACCTACAATGAAATGATTGTTGTATTGTAGTGTTGTATTGCTGGTGAAGCCTGGCCGGGGGCCGTGGAAACTTACAGTGACGTCAGAGAGCGCAGTCCGTTAAAGGCGTCCTCCGCGATGTCCGAAATCTGGTTCTTGCTAAGATCTCTGTATGGGAGGGAAGAGGGAGGCTCGCACATATGCACACAGCACAAATGTAAAAAAAAAAAAAAAAAACTGACATGCCGTGCATTTTATGTGAAGTATGAAATGTAAATATGACAGATATTTTACAGGCTGCTCTGTTATTTACACTCTGCACTAGCAGGTACAGTGTGTGTGTGTGTGTGTGTGTGTGTGTGTGTGTGTGAAATGTACGTAACGTATCTATATATATCTAAATCTTGGGGTGCAGGTGAGGTGTGGGTGGTCTGTCAGTGCGCCAGGTGAACTCACATCCTCTTTAGCTTCTTGTACGGTGAAAAGGCACCGGGAGGAATGCTCTTTATCAGGTTCTGCTCCAGACGACTGTGGGGTGGAGAGAAGATAGTTAGATAGTAGTGTACCTATATGAGCAAGGAAATTGATGGCAAATAGAGGTCTACCAGAAGTTTGAGTGTGTGGATTAAAGTGCGTATAAGCACATGAATGCTGTGTATCTGCACATTGTCTACTTTTATGTCGGTGACCATGGCTGATGCTAGACAGCGGAATGTTTACAGGGATGCCCAGTCGCCACAAGGCCACTGTGTACAGAGGACAGGCCCATTAGTCTGACTGAGTTATGTTTCTGTTGCTTCAATATCCTCTAACCTCCAAATCCCCCCAAATTCACTGCCCTAGTCACATACATCCGCAGAACTGAACAAATCCAACTGTGCAGACATTTTTCATTAAGACACACTACATTTCCACACTATCTTCATGGAGTTTCAATTCAGACATCTTTTTCTGCACAAGAATTATCTAATTTTTGTCTAAACGGTGATTAAAATGGTACAAAGCATGGAAACCAAGCAAAAATTTGGGATGAGCATACATAAAAAACAATTTCAGTTGTCTCTAAATAGAAAAACAATAGAAAAACTACCAACTACAGATAACTGGTAAAGCAAATGTATTTACAGTATAAGTAACATTATTTTGAGGATTTTAAAATAGTCAAAACAAGGTCAAATTTCAGACACAGATATATTCATCATTATTAAAGGTCTTCAAAATTGCTCTAAAAGATGTTAATCTTGCAATTGCCACAGTGGGTAAGAGAGGTGTGACACAATTCAAATCTGAACTGCATGAATAATAAATTCTGGATAAGATCAAATAACAAAAGCTGGTCTCAGATGAATATTTTGACTCAGCCGCAGAATTTTGTGCAGCTGATGCTGTCCAAAATGTCATGTAGATATCTGCAGAAAAAGCAAATTAGCCTTTCACATTTCTGGACAAGAGCACCCGTCAAGTTCGATTGAATGTCAATCGCTTCTCATTTATTCAATTAGGCAAAGCTGCGATGCAGCGAAATCTCAAACGCAACGCGTCTGGAAGCGATAGAGAGATGCCCATCAGCACTGAGGAGGGTCATGCTGAGGTAGGCCAACCTCTTATCTCTCAATGGAAGGAGTGGAGATTTAAGGAAAAATCTTTTATCTTGTGACCCGCAAGCCAATTTCCAGATTTAAGGACAACGTTTTTTTTTTTTTTTTTTTTGGATGCCCCACCTGCATGGTGTCCTTTGCCCCCGGCAAGCGGACGTCCAGGAGATAGCCCTCAGAGAAGCCGTCTGAGGCATATATCATTTAATTAACGCAATTTATTTCTGGCAACGGGCATGCGGGAGTAATGCATCCTGTCTCGCGTTTCCATTTGTTATGCAAAGGTCACACAGTATTGGCATAACAACAACGACGAGAAACAGCACATATCAGGGCAATTACCCAGCTGTCCTTTAGTGCAAACAAGATTCCTGGAGATCGATATGAGTATCAAATACCCTGACTGAGGAGATATGGAGTCGCTCCAACGAAAACGGAAACCTAATCAGCTGCTGTGGGAGGTGCCTGCATACACATACACACACAGAGACGGAGGAATAACTGAAGTCTGAAGGATTTTTGGAGCATGAATTGTTTTTACAATTCCTGCATATCTCCACCCGAGGGTATGCAAAAATGCACGCCAGGCTTCACACGCCCTGCGCAACGGAGCAGCAGTGAAGTCTTGCACCTGTTTCTGTGTGCGGGTGTGTGCAGAGGAACATAGTTTTTCGTTTTTCTTGTCAAGACGTTGAAATTTAGATTGCATGCATACAAAAATGTTCAAACTGAGCGCACTGTGACTAAATAAAATGCACTATAATTTTGCAATAAATATAATTAAACCGTACAGTGTAAATCTGAATATGGATGACTATAGTGAAAACTGTTTAGATAAGCTACAAACTGATCTGTTCAAGTATTGTCAAATACTTTATTTTTAAAATGGCACTAGGTGCAATGCTTTACACTATCTGTATAGGGAAAGAGCTCTCTTATCCTGCTGTTATCTAAGATGCAATCCTATATTTTATGCAGATGGTCATAAAATATTTTTACAGGGAGAATTCAATTATTGTTATCATTATTTGTGTGTTCTGCACTTTTATATAGTTTTTTCTGCATAATTTCAGAGCTAGTGCTAATAAGAACATTCTCACAACAGTCTATAATTGCTCAATATGCAATACAAATACAAAAACTGAAATATAATATTCAGACAATATCAAAGAATGTTCTGACTGGTGTTTGCTGTGAAGAAGTGTTTCTGGGCATCATGCATGCAACAGTAAGGTGGACAGACTCACATCTCCATGATGCCCTCAGGCAGGTTGGCTGGGATCTCAGTCAGGCCCTTTCTCCTGCAGTCCACGATGTTGTTGTTGCAGGTGCAGGTGGTCGGACACACGGCTCCCTGGGGGACGCAGGTACGGGGCTCAGACTGAGCTGGACCTGGGTGAAATATACATTTCAGTAATATATCACATCTGATCTAGGTTACTAATATCTTCCCTTTCTTATATCCAGTAAATTTCTATTTGGTTTTCTAACATTTCTAACAACTGACAGACCAAAATACTAAAAAGAAAAATTAATTAAAACAGAACGTATTTAGATATGGTGTAGACTTTACTGATATTGCAGGTCAATAGCCAATCCAAAAAAAAACTCCCAGTCCCAACCACGTTCTTTTAAGAAACCCTTACTACACCTCTGTAGTGTAAAAGATCAATGAAGACCCATTAATAACACCACTTTGCAGCATAACAGGTCATTCTTTGTTGTGCAAGGTGTTGTGCAAGGTGTGTGTGTCCAGTGTGAAAATGTGTGTGTGTTACCTGTGCAGATGAAGTCTCTCTTCTGAACATCAGGCACATTGAGACCCCTCATGTGGGCGGGGGCCATGCATTGTGTGAATGGGGCCAGGCCACGCCTTTGTCTGAGCCAGTCGGAGAGCCAGGACAGGTGGCAGTCACAGTGTAGGTTGTTGGAGTGAAGGCGACTGAACAGAAAACCACAAAAAAAATTACCTTTTATTTCTTTCATCACCATAGAGAGATCTCCTCTGCAAGCTTTCCCAATATTTTATTGTGTGTATGGTCTGTGGACCATTAAATACACAGATTACCCATAAAATAGTTAAATAGTTATATCTAAAATAGTTATACCACAATTTATATTAAACTTTTTATAGTTGTATCAAAAAGTACAGAATGAATTCTGCAGTGTCCTATATTAAAATACTCAAATGTCTCATTCATCATTTTGCTAACACAGAATGCTGTTCCCCATTTTTCAGTTTGTCTCTTTTGTGTCGCACAAAATGGGTTGGTGAGTAGTTAGCTCCTACTCTCTTGGACGCAGATAACTTTCTTGTTTGTAGTTGTTCATTTTTGTAAATTCAGACATAAATAATTCCCATGTGCAATGACGTATATAGCCCCGGGAAAGTACATCCCTTGTGCTCTGTCTTGCGTCAAAAAAATAAAAATGACAACTCAAGAGACACCCTGAAAGTAAAGAAATCCTGCACTTTGCCAAAGGTCCATGACATGGTGCAAGCCCTCCCAGGCCAGAGAGCTGGTGTAATCTCTCGCCTCTCCACAGTCATTACACAAAGGGCCTGGGGAACAAGGCCAGGATGAAAAAAAAAGTACAGAGAGTAAAATAGGGGAAATCAAAAGAGTCATGTCAGCAAATCACAAGTGAACTGTAACCTTTTAGACAAAAAAAGAAAGATCCTACAAATGAAATAATGTTGTGCCGAACACAACCATTGATCTAAGCAACGGGGGGGCCGTGGATTTTAATAAAGTCCTTCCCGCGAGGAATCCAGTCTAGAGCTTCCCTTTGCACTTGGATTAATTATAGACCAGGGGGATTAGTGATAGGCAGAGGGGAGCATCACGCCGAGCTGCAGCACCAAGAATACAAGGCGTATGTATGGGTGTGTGTTTATGAGTTAATTTTGCACACACACACACACAAAAGAACTAGCTTAGAAAGAATACAAAGGACCTTAACAACTCAGCAGAACCCCAAGAAAATGACTTCTGCTGCAGTAGTGGAAGTCCCTGTGCCCACCTGCCTCGCTTTGTGTGTGTGTGTGCAGTGTGTTTGTGTGTCTTGAAAGGAAGACACCATGGGGACGCTATCATTTCATTTCATTGAAAAGCTGACCCTGTTGAAGGTAAGACGACTGAGAGGAAAAGAGGGCCATCAGCGACCCGGTGCCACCGCTCTCTCTGCTCCCCATCCTCCAGCCCGACCCCCATTAACCCCCCAACCCCCGTTAAAAGGATTACAGACATCTCTAAACATTTGATTTAATAAGTTGTTTTTACGAGGGGCAAATTCAATACAGAGATCTCAGGGATATTAGAGGCAGAAAATTCAATACAGAAGGACTGGCTGAAGGAGGCATTGTGGGGAGGGGCGGATAATTCAATACTGCCGGGGGAGAGGCGCGGGACCCGCTGACCATCCCGACGTCAGCAAATTCAATCCCCCCTGCGCATGTGGCACAGGGCTGATGGATGTGCGAAGCTCTGTCCAGAAAAGACCATCAGAAACCAGAGAAAAGGGAAAATGAAACAAATTTGAAATAAAAGGTAATAGCTGGGCTCCAGCGATATCGGGTGAGGGCCCCTTCTTACCTAAAAAAAAAAAAGTCCCGCTGTTAACCCGCCTGTTTCCTTATTAGGTTTGTTCTGGAGCGCGCCGCGGTAAGACAGGCGACCGCACTTTAATAATAATGAAATGTTGCGAAGGCCGAGCTGACGCAGGGGTCGGCCACAGACGGGACGCAGCCCGGAGACAGTTGGCTGCTGTGGAGGTATTTGTGTATTGATTGTGGTTGCGGCCACGACAGAACAAATGGCACGCACCGCTGAATGTCTGCTCAAGTAATATTTCACAGGATAGGCTGATACACACACACACACACACACACACGCACACACACACAAACACGCAAACTTTTTTTTTTTTGTGATGACCTACGTAATAACCATGAAACATGGTTATGTATATGTACTCTTCACGATTCACACAGCTGGCACCCCTTTCCAATATTGTATATATTTCTTATTTCTATTTTTACATATTTATTATGTTGATCTTATGTATACATTACTAATGTGTTTGTATCAATATAAGACAACAATACAGTATTTGTGCAATTCACTGGTATATATTGGGGTGGTAGTAGCCTAGTCGGTATGATACCCAGTGACAGTTTTAAACCCCACAAACTACCATTGTGTCCCCGAGCAAGACAATTAACCCTGAATGTCCCCGGGAGCCCTGATCCTGTAAGTACTGATTGTAAGTTGCTCTGGATAAGGACGTACAATAAATTCAGTAAATTCAAATGTATTATCCTAGCCAACATCTTTTAATGATTCCTGAAGGACTGCCCTCAACCACTTATGTATTTGTCTAAATAATTATTCAAATACATATTTTCCTATCAGGAAACTTTTGTTACTGCTTTTCCAAAGTATTCTGTTTGTGAGGACATTTGGACTGTATTAGTAAATACATACACACAGAAACACACACACACACACGCACACACACCATTCAAAGAGGCCAGACACATTTTGTGCATTTAAAGCATTTTTAAAACGAGCAGTGAAAATGTAATACTGGTAACTCTGGCATAATAGAAACGCAGAGGGACAATAGAAAGAATTCCCTGAACTCATCAAAGAGCGAGGGCCGCTCGAGGGTTTTGTAACATTAAACTGTGTGTGTGCGAGACAGAGAGAGAGAGTGTGTGTGTGTGTGTGTGTGTGTGTGTGTGTGTAATAAATCAGATTATAAATATGAGTTGAGGTCCCTACTCAGACTAAAAAATAAGCCTTTCACTCGGATATTTGACTTTCATGGCCGAGGTTGGCCGTGGTTCGGAGCACAATGGGAGTGTTGTGGCGGGTTTCCTCATCGTCTGCCACCTACAGCGCGACAGCATCGCCTTCATACTCACAGCGTTCGCAACTTGGGCATGTGGTTGAAGCTGGACAGGGGGATGAGGGTGATGTTGTTGTTGTTGAGGGTGCTGCAACAGAGCAGAAAAAGAGGAGAGGTTTAGGCACAGAGCAGCGCTACCACTAGGTTTAGAAAGGCAACACAGAGCAGATCACAAATTTTTAGAAAACCAGCTGAATTAACCCTGAGCAGTCAGCTGGTGCTAGCTCCAACATTACATTACAGCTCTACACATTTAGGGTAATCTTTTACCTTTTCAAATCATTTTTGGTGGTGTGTAACTATCTCTGTCACCCTGAACATGGCCTTTAACAATGGTGAACAGCTTAAAATGGGAGGAGACTGGTGAGTGACAGTGCTCACACACACTACTTCCTCATTCAGGATCATTTAAAACCGTCAATATGTCACATTGGCTTTCTTTTTTATTTATGTATGTAAAGTGCTGGATTCGTAGCTCAGTCAGCATGTATTTTTTTCAATTGTTCAACCTGACAGAGCAATGGTACAATATGTTAAAATATGGTCATATGGTACAATATGACAACATGCCCTTATAAGACTGTTGCCTCGTGGTGTGGAGGTGTTTCTCGGACAGCATCTCCATCCCCATCATCACAACACGGAATGAGAGAAGAATATTTCAATGAACGGTGACCAGGGAGCAATGAAGCTGTTCTAGTATCTCAGAGTCGACCTTCTTGAGACACTTTTATGCAGATCAATTATTATTCAGTCTGCCTGTACTTTAGAACGGAGAGGTGTAATTTGTTTTTCTGTCAATACTAAGTAGACTGATGGCTTGTCAAGATTAAGTTAATTGAGTACAAATCTGTGATATCAATTCAAGTTGACAGCTTATGACAAAGAAATCCACGTCAGCATGACGCTGGAATTGTGAAGGTCAGCCATCTACGCACCCTTTAAACGACCAGTGGTAAAGAGTGCAGGAGCGCTAATGACTTTGTGTAATCTATCCATCCCTCCACAGTAGCACATTGGCTCCCATCCCCTGCCTGACATTAGGAGTCATGAAAGGTTTACTGTGAGTATCAACCATGGAGCCTGGAGCACCTCTCACACCATAGAGCAGAGGACAAGACTCCAGGGCATGGAATACCTTTTATAGATTTCAAAAAGGCAGAAGAAAGTCCAAGTACAATAAAAGTAAATTAAATACCACAATGGCCTATTTAAGGACTTTTTTCTTCTCAAAATACATCTGAAAAGTGGTGTCACCTCACATTTGCATTCTAAACTAAATGAATAGTATATCACATCAAATATGATCATTTTTATTGAGTGTTTAAAGATCTACACGCACTACAAGCATGTTGCTCCCATGTTTGAGTCATGTTTCTCCACTTGAAAATAATGGAAATTTGCTAAATTGACCCTAAAGCGCCATCTTTATGTAAGGATTGTGGCTAAGATGAATTTTTCATCTTTACATGAATTAAACAAAACGCATCTGTGTTAATTTATTGCAATGATTAATGTTTTTATATTATATACAATCTTTTTTTTATGCACACTTTCACCCTGAAGCAGAAATGCAAGTAGTGGAGAAAGGGGGTCTGTGGGGGAAAGACGGATTGGAGCAAGGCCCTAATGTGGTTCGATACCTCTAATCGCACGTATAATTTGAGCCATGGAAAATCCTCGCTCTTGTGACAGTAATGCCCTCAAACTGCAGACTGTGTAATAACCACACGGAACACAAGAATAGGGCGGGGGGGGGGGGGGACTAAAGCTCCCCCCACGAATGACGTTCATGCTAAACTTTGAATGACATTTAAGTATTTATTTTGGACAGTGTCAGCAGGGGAACACTTTATTAAGAGTGAGAGCTGGAAAAAAATCTAAATATCTGTTATTCAAAAAAAAAGAAAAGAAATTGGCCTGGTTATATGACAATGTTCGCAGAGATTCTTGAGTGATGTCAGAAAACAATCCTCCACAAAAGGCCAAACACAGAAAACCATGTTTGCTTGTGAGACAGAACCTCGGCACAAGCATTTTAGTGCCAAATAAAGGGGAATTTCCTTTACTGTGATTAAAAACATGAGACTTTTTATGCAATAAATTTAATGTCATAACACAGACACTCAGAATTTGACACCATATGAAAACAGTTTTATGTGGTGGGAAAGAAATGGCAAGAAAGTATTTGGAAAGACATAATGGGAAAAAATAGGATGTGTTGGCCTGGTTCTATGTGACCATGTCGTTGTCAGTGATGCTCACTAGACGGTGACGCTAGACGGTGAAGCACAAATCCATTTAAAATCATTGCAATTGCAAAATTCTGAGAACAAATCATTTAATCTAAATCACTAACCAATTTCTTAACCTTCATCCATGTAGTAAACGTTTTCAATATATCATCAGATGAAATGGAATCACTGACTTCCATTCCTAGCAAGTTTATTTCAAAATCTAAATTCTGCTATTTTTCACTCAATTTAGACAAAAAAAACCAACAAAGTTGTGCCTACTGTTACTCAATTTGGGCTTTTTCTTTTTTTTTATGTCAAAGAAAAACTTTTTCCCACAGCCACAAAAAGCACTCAGGCCGAGGACTGGAGAGCTCTCGAGCTCCCTTCGGACTCTCATTAAGGCGCAGTAAAGTGGGTCCCCGCCACTTCACTCAGGAAAGAATGGGGGCCATCAGGAGCCCCGGCCAGGTTGAAGTAAATAGGAGGGTCGTGGTCTTGTCATGTTGGACATGAACAGTGGGTGGGGGGGTTGGGGGTTGGCGCTAGAAGCCGGCTGGAGGTGACGGTGGGGACAAGAGGGCTCAGAGGAGCTGACTCAGTGTTACGGAATCACAGAGGTCTGAAATTGACTGCAGAAGCGCAATGCGACATGACGGGTCATGCTGGAACCGCAGCAAACAAATGAATTTCACAAATTCTAAATCCAAAAAATAAAAATAAAAAAACGAATTCATGAACTTGGGCATTTTATCGATCTCACTCAATTTGAAAGATCTGATACATATGTTCAGAAATGTAATAAATGTGGAATGTGTAGAATTCTTCTACACATAAGAATTATGGCATGAGAACTGAATTCTCATTATTATATTTATCATAGTTTTATATTATAGGAATTAGAAAAAAATTTGCATTGAGGAATTACACATTTGCTTTTGTGAGGGGGTGTTAGGGCAACACTGAAATGGACAGAAATTCATGTCACTCATACACTGACAAAACATTTAGAGTCACATAGTAAAATGCCTGAAGTCACAGTGAGTAAATGGAAGATTCACAAGTTCTTGATAAAGATTGACATGAATGTGATTAATGTTGCATCCCCAGTCCTCATTTACAGTCCTTGTACAACATTGTATTGCTTGTCCTTTAGCATGCCTGTGTTCACCCACCCTGAATTTTCTTTACACCTGCCCTATATATAGCCCTATATATATATTTTTTTTTTTGCTTTCAGTTTTTTTGATTGCTCTCTTGACTATCACTAAAAATGTTGCCATGGTGCTGTGGCAATGCAGAGGCAAGGGGGTAGGCACCTCCGTGACTCTAATATCATGCCGCACCACTGACCTCACTGGCGAGGGGTGTAAATGTTTACGGTGTGTTTTGCTTAGCGCCAGGCATGTGGTGCAATAGCTGCAATCAGATGTTATTTCAGCA